>NC_092161.1:19592818-19902818 GCF_045791955.1 Oncorhynchus clarkii lewisi | reverse complement strand
AAAATTTCAAGAACTTGGAAAGTTTCTTCAAATGAGGTCGCAAAAACCATCAAGCGTTATGATGAAACTGGCTCTCATGAGGACCGCCACAGGAATGGAAGACCCGGAGTTACCTCTGCTGCAGAGGATAAGTTCATTAGAGTTAAAAGCCCCAGAAATCAGCAGTTAACTGCCCCTCAGATTGCAGCCCAAATAAACGCTTCACAGAGTATATGTAACAGACACATCTCAGCATCAACTGTTCAGAGGAGTCTGCGGAAATCAGGTCAAATGTCTGCAAAGAAACCACTACTAAAGGACACCAATAATAAGAAGAAACTTGCTTGGGCCAAGAAGCACAAGCAATGGACATTAGACTGGTGGGAATCTGTCCTTTGGTCTGATGAGTACAAATTAGAGATTTTTGGTTCCAACCGCTGTGTCTTTGTGAGACGCAGAATAGGTGAATGGATGATCTCCGCATGTGTGGTTCCCACCGTAAACATAGGGGAGGAGGTGTGATGGTGTGGGGGTACTTTGCTGGTGACACTGTCCGTGATTTATTAAGAATTCTAGGCACACTTAACCAGCATGGCTACCACAGCATTCTGCAGCGATACGCCATCCCATCTGGTTTGCACTTAGTGGGACTATAATTTATTTTTCAACAGGACAATGACCCAAAACACACCTCCAGGCTGTAAGGGCTATTTGACCAAGAAGGAGAATGATGGAGTGCTGCATCAGATGACGTGGCCTCCACAATCACCAGACCTCAACCCAATTGAGACGGTTTGTGATGAGTTGGACTGCAGAGTGAAGGAAAAGCAGCCAACAAGTGCTCAGCATATGTGGGAACTCCTTCAAGACTGTTGGAAAAGCATTTCAGGTGACTACCTCAAGAAGCTGGTTGAGAGAATGCCAAGAGTGTGCAAAGTTGTAATCAAGGAAAAGGGTCGCTACTTTGAAGAATCTTAAATATATTTTGATTTGTTTAGCACTTTGATTGGTTACTACATGATTCTATATGTGTTATTTCATAGTGTGGATGTCTTCACTATTATTCTACAATGTAGATAATAGTAGAAATAAAGAAAAACCCTTGAATGAGTAGGTATGTCCAAACCTGAAAGCATACTATTAGATTCAGAATGTTTGTATTTATCCATGGTATTTTATCCATGTTGAAACATCATGATGAAATTTGAACCCATTAAGAATGCATAGTGATCATATTAACCCTGCCCCCATCCACTGTATCCACCTTCAACGTCGTCACGTATCCCTTCTCCACGTCTCCCCCATTCTCTACCTCCTCCACCAGTTCCTCCAGACTTCTCCTCCTGCTCTGCACCTCCTTGTGGTCAGGGAGAGCCAGGCCCGGGGACAGTTCCGGGGACATCAAGGATTCTGTATCCTGAGCTTTCTGAGTAGGAAATGCAAAGGGTCAGCTCAAATAGGCATAGTCCTTTTTCAGCATATTGTGTCATTCAAAATGTACTAAACTCCCATACCAGCTAACCAATTGAAAGAAATATCTACGGTCCAAATTCCCAATATCGAAAGCATCAACGCTTAAATTCTATGACGTAAAACCTTACGTCTTACCTGTGCTTCCCTCTTGAGGCGCTCCATGGCCAGCTGGAACTCTTTCTCTTTCTGCCAGGCCTCCTGGATGGTGGCCTGGTTCTGCTCCTCGTAGGCCATGGCCACAACAGCTAGGATCAGGTTGACCAGGTAGAAGGAACCCAGGAAGATGACCACCACAAAGAACACCATGTAGGTCTTCCCTGCTGACCGCAGAGTCTGGGGAGGGATGGATCGATGGATGGATGGTTTGGCAAAAAGTATGTTATAAAAGACAGAGGGTTTGATTTTTGCAAGTTAATGTTGGTTTAAGCTTACGTTTAAGATTGTGGAAGATTGTAGAAGACCTCCAAGACCTTAAATACATTACTGTAAACAAATATATTATTTTCTTCCAATGATCTTACCTGTATGTGGATATTGTTTGAAATGAACCTGGTCATTTCCTGGTGTCCATACTGACCTGGTGATAGAGGTTCTCCCAGTAGTCTTGTGTCATGAGCCGGAAGAGGGAGAGGAACGCCCAACCGAAGCTGTCAAAGCTGGTGTAACCATAGTTAGGGTTCCTTCCTGCCTTCAAACACTCAAACCCATCTGGGCAATGCCTGTAGAGAAAACAGAAAGAAAACATCAAGAAAATGTCATGTTGGGCCCTAGTCCAGAATCAAGGTCCTAAACCGTAGGAACTAATGTAGATCTTACAGAGCAAACACCAAACTGCATGTTGCATTTTTTGTTCTGTCAGTAGACCCAAATATGTCCCTTTACTACAAAAACGTAAACAAGGTCATACTGTATAAAATGATGCTGCAGATTGGATCCCATGCCAATATGCTGCCTCCTTAGTGTGTACAGTTCATGCACATTCACTGGCTTGTCATTGCCGCACAGTGAGCTCATCCCATGCCTGTTATCTTAGCGAAGGGTGGCCATTAAGATAAATAACCGTGTCCACAGGCCTTGAGCTTTATCCATGCGACAAGGTCCCGTACCAGTCGTCCCCATCGTGTGGTACAGATAATACTAATTCAATAAGCTGAAATATCACGGATGTAATTTACAGTTTATAAGCTTATCAGAGTATTTTGTGATTGTTCTTCAAATGTACATTATATAGTGGAACTGGTTTAGACATTTCCGTGACTAACTGTGTAAGAAACAGTTCAAGAGCCAGCGAGGGTGACGTAAGTTCAGAGCAATGCCACGGCACTGCAATGCCATTGCATGCCACCCCACGTTAGAAACCGTCCCCATATTCTTGTGACAAAAAGGTGAGTCACTCCGACCCCCGGCTTCTTCAGACGTGGACCGGGTTAGGGGGGCTGGGGTGAAACGGGTGGGCGTCAGGAAGAGCGTGGCTGGGGAGTTGAATGGACGTGATGCCACCAACCTGCTATCACGCCAATCCCTCTCCCCTTCACACCACCCCAGCCCTTCACCCATCCCTGCAATGCCCACTACAACCGCAGCCTGTTTGCCCGGCCAGGCAACACCTGTCTGTCAGCGGCCTTGGCCGTGGCCGCGGCATGCGGAGGGAGGGTGTGAGGGTGTGGGGCGATGGGCGCTATCACCCACCAGACACCTCTCTGTGTATCTGGCGGACGTGTCAATGGACATGCCCCACTTCAGACCCCCGGGAGGCTGCTAACGGGAGGCCTCAAACCCACCACACACACAATTCCCATACGGCGGCATGACATGTCTGAACTGCAGAATATCCTTTAACATTGTTTTTAAGATGCATTTCCTAGATTTCCAATTTCCAATTCTAAGTACACCCTTTTTGTGTTTTCTGTACATTTTTATCATGGGTGCATGTACACGTCCATAGTAACCCACCAAAATATGGTAGCAGAATAATGTTTTGTTATTTTTCTAGGGGCATAAATTCTTATGACCTTACAGGAAAACCAGGAAAGAGTGCCAGGGATTGCTATAACCTAACAATGCCTCACCCTGTAATTAAAAGTACCAAGTTTGGTAAATGAATGCTCTCACCCTATGTCTAATTGGACTGCACAGAAAGTGTCACTACAGCAGTCACACAAATGTAGCTGTTGCTGAGCCCCAAACATGAAACATCCACAGAATCAGACCACTTTTATAGGACACAAGCAATCGAAACGCCGCCTGCGGTTTGTGTTGTGATGAGTAACGTGTTGTATTGTTGTCAGAAAGAGAGAGAGAGAGAGAGAGAGAGATGAACCCTGACACAGAGGAGTCACTGAGAGTATCTGTCAGAGTAACTGCTTTCTCTCAGCACTCCGGCAGCTGGGGGTGCGATCGACCGCTATCCTATCTCTCGCCAGGGCACTGGGCATTCTGACATGGAGCTATTTTTGGCACCAGCAGTGAGCCCCGGTAACTATCCCTTTAAGAGGATCTGGGAAGGGGCGGGTGGGTTGTGGAAGGGTTGGTGGATGATGAACTATATCCCTGTGAGGATAGTGACTACCTGACGGTTCATCACAACACGCTGTTGAAAAGTTAGATGTGATGTACAGTTTGGTCTTTACTGTAGACCTAATACCTTGGAAACTGTCAAGGAGGCATCAGTACTCCACTGACAACAGTACAGAGAAAAAGAGAGGCCAAACAGATTGGCAGCAGCAAAACAGTGATGATGTGGTACACTTGGAATAAATGGTAGTAGTAGGCTGTTAAAAGTATCAAATCAGCTGGCGAGGATTAATTGAAACATCAGATCTCTATATCTGAGTACATGGCCCATATGACAAACAACAGTTCTGATGTGTGTTCATCAGATCAGACATGACACCTCCCCCCTCGCCCCATCCCTCTCCCTCTTATCCCAGCCACAGATGAGCTCCAATAGTTGATAGGATACAACATAAAAGTGAACAGAAGTGGGAGCAGGGGAGTGTTCCCTACGGTCACTTTGTGGAGGGAACATTGGCTTGGCTGTGAGTTGAGTCACCCCTTCCAACCCTTCCACCCTGTGAAACAACAAAGCCTGGTGGGGAAGTCTTCAAAGCCTGGCGGGGAGAGGAAGGTGCCCTCCTAAACCTGATGTTGTCACTGCTCAGATTTATGCCCAGGTTTACCAAGTCAGTGTTCGTTAGGCACAACATGGAAGAAAACTAACTGAAATAGGGAGGGACTACATAGACTTGTCCAACAAGAAATGTTCATTTTAGTTTACTATTGTGTGCCCTATTGAATATGATCCATGATTCTGCCCAGGCTGCTTCACCGAGGGACCAACCACAGGCTAGGAGTCCTTCATGAAAGCTTGCAAACGAAAACATTTTTGAACATTTTGCAGTGGAAAACATAAATGCGTGTTTCTTATTGATCAAATCGAGGTTGTCCCTCCCTGTTTTAGTCAATTTTCTTCTGTTTTCTGTGTGAACTGGATCGTGATGAAGAACTCTGCAATAGTCTTTAGCTCTTACACAACCACGCTTCCTCCTCAGGCACTGATACAGGCAGAGTGAACATGTGTACGTCAAGAAGGAAAATGAATAGTTTGGGTATGTATTTTGTCACTCCATAAGACGTGTTTTACCAAAATTACAATATTCACTGGAAATGTAAGTTAGATTTTTTTCTAAATTACATGTCCATCTGCTCAAGGCGTCCATAATGCTAGGCCCCCCTCATCTAAAAAAAAACATTGTCTTCATCCCAAACCATTAAGAAAAACTAAAGTTGACATTACAACCAGTTAGCCTAATATTAGAGAGTTCTAGGACTGAGGTCTATGAGAATGAAAGTACTTAACATTTCTATAGCAACAGTATCCAGGAGGTTGTTGCCCATGGAGATTGTTTTCTGTGATCTCTCCTGAGGATGTGGATTGGTCTCTCAGATTGGTTTGTCATGATTTATGTGGTATTTTATGCCTTTTCTTGTTCCCAGTGTAGCTTGTGTAGATTAGGACGGATTGTTTGATTAGGTTAAAATGCCATACAATATTTCCCATGTTAATCATGCATTTACAAAAAAGTTTAGATTCCTTGCATAATTATTTCATAGATTTTTGTGTTCTCTTATGTCAACTGGCAATCAAGTAAAAGGTCTGGAGAAACGAACAAACAATCAAGCGTCATATGACTTACTATTCTGTTTCTAATGGGCTATTTTGAGGTGAACCGGGTCAAATAATAGGAGGCGGACATACTCATGTAACATTTAAAGCATCTAAAATACATCCTACTTACAGTTGATTTATACTACCTCTTATCTTAATGAACATCATTTTACACTCTGTAATTACCAGTGTAATACATGCCTGCTGATGGGTTTTTATAATAAGAATATTTACAGTACTAAGAAAAGACCAGATCATCAAAGGAGTCCTTCAGCTGGTATCATAACTGGGCAATAACGGCACAATTGTTAGCATACCCGAGGACTATCTTAAAGTATTCTGTGAAGCCTCTCTGAATCGCCACCCTAACGATATAGGCCAGTGATAATGTCATTCGAAAAAAATGTTAATAGCAAAGCTAGCCAGCATTAATATCGACAAAAATAAAGGCCCTTCAACTTGCACTTGATATAAATGCAATTAGCGAGCTGTTACATTCAATTTGATGACTCATCAAGTAGAACTGGTGTCAGAGAAATAAAAGGAGTTAAGAACATGGCACATACAGAGAGCCTAGGGTGGGGGAGAGCCTAGGGTGGGGAGAGCCTAGGGTGGGGGAGAGCCTAGGGTGGGGAGAGCCTAGGGTGGGGAGAGCCTAGGGTGGGGGAGAGCCTAGGATGGGGGAGAGCCTAGGGTGGGGGAGAGCCTAGGGTGGGGGAGAGCCTAGGGTGGGGGAGAGCCTAGGGTGGGGGAGAGCCTAGGGTGGGGAAGAGCCTAGGGTGGGGAGAGCCTAGGGTGGGGGAGAGCCTAGGGTGGGGAGAGCCTAGGGTGGGGAGAGCCTAGGATGGGGGAGAGCCTAGGGTGGGGGAGAGCCTAGGGTGGGGGAGAGCCTAGGGTGGGGGAGAGCCTAGGGTGGGGGAGAGCCTAGGGTGGGGGAGAGCCTAGGGTGGGGAGAGCCTAGGGTGGGGAGAGCCTAGGGTGGGGGAGAGCCTAGGGTGGGGGAGAGCCTAGGGTGGGGGAGAGCCTAGGGTGGGGAAGAGCCTAGGGTGGGGAGAGCCTAGGGTGGGGGAGAGCCTAGGGTGGGGAGAGCCTAGGGTGGGGAGAGCCTAGGGTGGGGGAGAGCCTAGGGTGGGGGAGAGCCTAGGGTGGGGAGAGCCTAGGGTGGGGAGAGCCTAGGGTGGGGAGAGCCTAGGATGGGGGAGAGCCTAGGGTGGGGGAGAGCCTAGGGTGGGGAAGAGCCTAGGGTGGGGAGAGCCTAGGGTGGGGGAGAGCCTAGGGTGGGGAGAGCCTAGGGTGGGGGAGAGCCTAGGGTGGGGGAGAGCCTAGGGTGGGGGAGAGGCTAGGGTGGGGGAGAGGCTAGGGTGGGGAGAGCCTAGGGTGGGGGAGAGCCTAGGGTGGGGGAGAGCCTAGGGTGGGGGAGAGCCTAGGGTGGGGGAGAGCCTAGGGTGGGGAGAGCCTAGGGTGGGGGAGAGCCTAGGGTGGGGGAGAGCCTAGGGTGGGGGAGAGCCAAAAGGTGGATGTAAGTGAGAGGCAATAATCTTCACTTTGCAGTCAGGGTAGCCATTAACAAAGCCATTAGAGTGAAGCCAAAAAGCTTAAAAAGGATCAAATGTGACTAAAGTGGAGGGGCAAACCCACTAGCCCCCCCCCACACACACACACACACCACACACACCCCTACACCCCCATTTGGAATGCCAGATATAACTGCTCATGTCTATTGTATTTGTACTGAGTGAAACCAGCCTAAATGTATGTGCCAATCTATGACAGCGATTTTGTATTGGAAGGGATATTAAATAGAATGTTTATTTCTTTCGGTTTGATAAGGGACAGTAGTAGTTCTACGGAAGACCTGGGCCGTAGTTATCAAGCATTTTTTTCTCAGAAGTTTGATAAATATTGGCCCAGATCCATGTCCATTTTGATTGACAGGAAAAGGTTCCAGTGAGTGACAGCCAGTGACCAGCTGAATGTGGGACGAGCCTATGGGAGCATTGATTTCTACATTGACCCTATGAGACCGAGGTAGCCAGACCAGTAAACAAACACCACAGAGACAAACAAATACCATTGTCTGCCATGTATTTATCTTAAAGGGTGTTGTGTTAATACAAGCTCACAAATGGCGTTTAACATTTCATCTCAGTTCATCTCTACAGAAAAATAACATATATTATATACACTACATGACCAAAAGTATGTGGACACCTGCTCATCGAACATCTCATTCCAAAATGATGGGCATTAATATGGAGTTGTTCCCCCCTTTGCTGCTATAACAGCCTCCACTCTTCTGGCAAGTCTTTCCACTAGATGTTGGAACTTTGCTGCAGGGACTTGCTTCCATTCAGCTACAAGATCATTAGTGAGGTTGGGCACTGATATTGGGCGATTAGGCCTGGATCGTAGTGTTCGACGGGGTCTCACAGGAATTTGAGGTCAGGGTTCTGTGCAGGTCAGTTTTTCCACACCGATCTTGACAAAACATTTCTTTATGGACCTCGCTTTGTGCATGGGGGCATTATCATGCTGAAACATGAAAGGGCCTTCCCCAAACTGTTGGCACAACGTTGGAAACACAGAATCATCTAAAATGTGATTGTATGCTGTAGTGTTAAGATTTCCCTTCACTGGACCAAGGGGCCTAGCCCGATCCATGAAAAACAGCTCCAGACCATTATTCTTCCTCTACCTTTACTTTACAGTCGTCACTCCGCATTCTGGCAGGTAGCGTTCTCCTGGCATCTGGCAAACCCAGATTCGTCCGTCTGACTGCCAGATGGTGAAGCATGATTCATCACTCCAGAGAACATGTTTCGACTGCTCCAGAGTCCAATGGCGTCAAGCATTACACTACTCCAGCTGATGCTTGGCATTGCGCATGGTGATCTTAGGCTTGTGTGCGGCTGCTCGGCCATGGAATCCCCTTTCATGAAGCTCCAGACTAACAGTTATTGTGCTGACGTTGCTTCCAGAGGCAGTTTAGAACTTGGTAATAAGCATTTTTTCACACGCTACTCGCTTCAGCACTCGGTGGTCCCGTTCTGTGAGCTTGTGTAGCCTACTACTTTGCAGCTGAGTCGTTGTCCTAGACGTTTCCACTTCACAATAACAGCACTTACTGTTGACTGGGGCAGCTCTAGCAGGGCAGAAATTTGACGAACTGACTTGTCGGAAAGATGGAATCCTATGACGGTGCCACATTGAAAGAGTTCTTCAGTAAGGTCATTCTACTGTCAAACGTTGTCCATGGAGATTGCATGGCTGTGTGCTCGATTTTATACACCTGTCAGCAATGGGTGAGGCTGAAATAGCCAAATCCACTAATTTGAAGGGGTGTCCACATACTTTTGTATATACAGTGTATTTCACTTAACATTTGAGGCAGTTCCATCCTCTGACCACTTAGATGGGTGTTTGGCATTTTGTTAAAGAGTAAGAAATCATAGCACAAAAAAATGAAGATGAGACATTATTTAAGGCCATGTAAGGCCACAGTATTTAATACCTTTATTGTTCCATTTAAATTGAATCAATGGCTAAAATATGGCGACTAATTGGTCACCAAACTTCAAAGCTGATTTATGCCGTGTTCACGTGCTAGTCGGAAATAGAAAACTTGATCATTTCCGACTTGCTAACTAGTTGAACGTGGAACATATATAACTACAACCAGTTAGCAAGTCAGAGTTTCCCAGTTCCGACTAGTACTTGAACGCTGCATAAATCAGAACTTTGGAGTTTGCTGACCAATCACCATGCACCAGACAGACAAAGCTTAGAGCCTGGCTGTTTTATCATTCGTGGACACAAGCTGGAGCGTGCGATTGGATTGGATGTTATCTCTCAGAGAGACAGACAAATACATCCTTTGTCTCCGTGTGGCTGGAGGCAGATGTTACATTTACCGTGTCCCCAGCCCGCCATAACTCACCCCAAGGGACCATTACTCTGCTCTCCCTTTAGGCATTCGCCCAATAACACACAACCCGTATGTTTTTCCTACTTTCCATTACATCTTCAATAGATTCCCAGTCTCAGGAATTTTTAAAAAGAAAAGATGGAGGGGGGGGGAGATTAGAATGTTGAAATATCCCGGTATCAATTACAGCAGCTTTTTAAAGAACATTTTTAACCCTTTGTGGTGGGGGGTGTTGAAAGCATGAGCTAGCATCATGCGACATTGAGGGCATTGGAAGAGGCTTTCATTTGATGGAGACTGCCTGTGTGATTTCCTGTGTGAGTTCCTGGAAAAGACATGGATGAAATGTTGTTGGTATTCATTTTCCATCATTATTTTGTAAGTATAAAAGTAGGAGATTAAATTGAAAGTGGGGACTATTTTGTCCGCGTTTGTGGTTGGAGCAAAATGGAAACCGTGGTGCACATTAGAGCTTGGCACCCAACAGAATACAGATGGGTATTATTTACTTTGTAAAACCCTAGATCTTAGCCCTGGCACTCCTATCCTGCCACTCCTGCCCGTTGCTCCAAAATCACTTGGCGTTACAGGATTAGAGTGTTGGCATGACGGGTCATGCTAGTGTTGAGGGCATTCATTAATTCCATGTCTATGTAAAGTACATTAATTTGATGAGTAGTTGGGCTGAGAATGGGATTCAGAATGTCTCAGAACAACATCAGAATGATTCGGAAAGTTGCCATCTGATGTTAACTTGACGAATATTAAAGATGCCACCCTTATCCTCCCTGAAAGTGACTATCATGTTGTTGCTTAATTGCTAAGAAAGATGCCACACTTCATGGACACATTTTTCACTGTTGCATGCTCAGTGTAGTTGTGTTCAGGCCCGCCTTCTTTCTATGGATACAATTGCCACTGGGTATCCTAAAATGTACACAGTACACAGGGGATGTCAGAGGTCACATGTTGATATGCTAACTGCAGTCTCCCATGGCTCAACCCTTCATACTGTCATCTAGAGGGCAGCCGGGTACTAGCATGTCACACTCATGGCCAGGGTGATGAGCCGACACGTTTGGTGATTTACCCCCAGCCATGCAACATGCATGTTCTCCCAATTGCCAAATCCTGGTCCAGAATACATCCGTTTTGGGTTGAGGTCAATGTCATTTCACTTCAGTGAATGTGGGAGATATATTAAGGAATTGTAAATTGACCATTATTTTCTGAGATATTATTATTAATTTTTTGTTGGCCCCAATCCTTAAAACATGAAGATTATCCAATGTCAAAGTGACACACACCAAAGTTATTAGTTGAACTAAATGACTATTTATAAACTGGGCTTACTTATTTTATATATACAGTACCAGTCAAAAGTTTGGACACACCTACTCATTCAAGGGTT
Organism: Oncorhynchus clarkii lewisi; assembly: GCF_045791955.1. Lineage (NCBI taxonomy): Eukaryota > Metazoa > Chordata > Actinopteri > Salmoniformes > Salmonidae > Oncorhynchus > Oncorhynchus clarkii. Next base: position 19,891,862 of record NC_092161.1, on the reverse strand, counting down.
TTTCCATATTTTGAACTATTTTCTACGTTGTAGAATAATAGTGAAGGCATCAAAACTATGAAATAACACATATGAAATCATGTAGTAACCAAAAGAGTGTTGTGGATGGCCTCCACAATCCACAATCACCCGACCTCAAGCCAATTGAGATGGTTTGGGATGAGTTGGACCGCAGACTGAAGGAAAAGCAGCCAACAAGTGCGCAGCATATGTGAGAACTCCTTCAAGACTGTTGGAAAATAATTCCAGGTGAAGCTGGTTGAGAGAATGCCAAAAATGTGCAAAGCTGTCAACAAGGCAAATGGTGGCTACTTTGAAGAATCTCAAATATAACATATATTTTGATTTGTTTAACACTTTTTTGGTTACAACATGATTCCATGTGTTATTTTATAGTTTTGATGTCTTCACTATCATTTTACAATGTAGAAAATAGTAAAATAAAGAAAAACCCTTGAATGAGTAGGTGTGTCCAACCTTTTGACTGGTACTATATTATAGTTTTTTGGTTACGGCATCGGGTATTTCCAGGCAGTCTCCCGTCCCAGTACTAACCAGGCCCAACCCTGAACAGGCGTGTCCAGGGTGGTATGGCTAAAAGCATATTTTTTTTACCCTGTTTTCTCCCCGAATTAGGTCCCTTGGCTCATCTTTGCATCTCCTCAATAGGGTAGCTGGGCTTACTTCTATACACATTACTCCAACTGTGCTATATAACTTGGGGTGCACGCATCATGACAGCAAGAATATCTACAAAAAACTGTGGGATTCGGTCCTTCTTGGATCTGCAAGCCTACTGTGTAGCGCACCAGTGTCAATCTGCATGACTCAAAAATGCATTATCCCTCTGAGCTAAAGCCTAAACACACATTAGTGCTAACACGTATTCCCGTCCAATGCAAGCTTACTCATCAAGCATAGTTTGAGGAAACCAATTCTGGCATATTAGCAACGCAACCATAGTTAAAGTCACTGTCAAGGCCCACTAGCTTGTTAAAGCCTTTTGGCTCTCACAGGATGGATGGTGGTTGATAAGCCCATGGTGTCGTCTCTCTACAGCCTGAGGGCAGCTGAGTCGCCATCAGTCGACCATCACTCCGTCTTGCTGACTCACACCCTCAGAGCCAGGCTATCTCTGTTGACTTAGCCACACAGCGACAGGCATCATCTCAGCCACCTAAACCCTAACCTCAGGGCCCCTTTGTGACATCCTCTGGTACTGCTCAACAGCATGTACTAGACTAGAGCATACAACACGAGGCTAAGGTTCATGAGGCTATGGATCATGAGGCTATGGTTAAACCATCTAGAGTACAAGCCACCGTCACACTAGCCTGGTGGTCCGGTCTGTTTGGTATTTCGCCAACCCTTCTGTTTTTGTTCCTTACCATGCCAAACAAGATCAACAAGAGGGGAGCTGGCTACAACACATACAGAGTGGTACTAACCTCTCTTCACAGTGATGCACATTCATATTTATTGGCTATTGTTCACTGTCATTTTCTTTAGCAATAGAACGAGGAGAAAGAGCAGTGTCACTTACCCAGCATCACTCCCGTCCCCACATATTAAGGCATCCTTAGCTCCCTCCACTTTGTAGTAGTTGTCTGAAAAGGGGAGAAAGATTTTTTTTGTTGTTGATTACATTGCTCCAGTATTGCTGAATGTGCCCAAAAGCATTAGCATCTCAAGGTTAAAAGTATTTCAATGGTACTCAGACCTTATGACCAGAATGCCCTGCTTGGGGAAAGTTGTTTATTGACTGTATTATATTAATCACTGATCTCAAATCATCCCACCCTTAAACAACCCACTGGATGTAGGATTTTAATCATTTATCAAATTAAGAAAATGTTAGTTGTCACGGTCGTCCTCCTCTTCGTCTGAAGAGGAGAGGCGAGAAGGATCAGAGGACCAATATGCGGCGTGGTAAGTGTCCATGGTAAAATCTTTAATAAAGAAAGACTGAACACTATACAAAAGAGTAACAAAAACAATAAACCAAATTCGACCGTGAAGCTACAAAATGAGACCTGTGCTGACACAAGCCACTAACATAGACAATCACCCACAAACAAACAGTGCAACCCAGGCTACCTAAGTATGATTCTCAATCAGAGACAACCAATGACACCTGCCTCTGATTGAGAACCATACTAGGCCGAAAACATAGAAATGCCCCAAAACATAGAAAAACCAACATAGACTGCCCACCCAACTCACGCCCTGACCATAATAAATAAATACAAAACAAAGGAAATAAAGGTCAGAACGTGACAATTGTTTTGTGTTTCCCCCAAGCTTTTAGGGACCAGTAGCCTGGTGATGTGATTTGTAGCGGAGCCTGCTTGAAGTTAAAGGGAGGGTGAATGAATGAATGAATAGCATAGCAGAACCCAGTAACTGAGTTGCTGCCGACTCCCACAAAAAAAGATGAGTCTTACATTTTGACAAGTGTGTGTTTTAAAAAAAAAAGAGCTATGCATTGTTGCTGTGTTAAAGAAACAATTATAGATGCAATCTTAGGAAACAATATTGAGCTGTTCTTTGTTTTTGCCTTGTTTGTTTGGCTGTGGTGTTTACTATCATTACATCATGATGGTCAGGCGTCATGTGGTCTCGTCATGTGACAATCATTCTCCATTAGAGGAACGTCAGTCCATTTAAACATCTGTGCCACGTCAGTGTTGTGCAGCAAAGGTTAGCACGCAATGATTTGTGTTGGTGAGGGTGGACCCTAGTAATCCCATCGCTGCAGGGTTGTCTCTGTTATTGCCTGTTTGGATAGGTCAGTACAGAGGACAATGGAACAGAACACTGCCATGTCCTGTGTGTCCATAATGAGCCTCAAACAACTGCTGTGTGAGCCGTTTTCTAGAATACACATTATCCTCTGCAAACATGTTATGCTATGGCTGCATGTAACGTTTGGTTGACGTCACTGTCACACAACAACTGTAAGACTTACCCAAAGCTAAGAGACCCACAACCAACAACATGACCATATTAGTGCAGTTAAAAAACATCAATCACTACAATTGCATGTGAACCAGACCTGGGTTCAACTAGTTGAAATCGTTCAAATACTTTACCTGTGTTTGATTACGCTTGGCTGGCGCAATGGAATCAATGGAAGAGTCCCAAAAGTGCAAACTCTGTCCAAGTGGCACTGCAGGCAGGTTAAAGCAAAAACTGAGAGTATTTGAAAGATTTCAAATATTGTTTGAAACCAGATCTATATTACAGCATGTTCATCTTATACACTAACATATAATCTACTGCTCTAGTGTTGTTAATTTTTTCATATTTCGAGGATACTTCACATATCATATCACACGTTAATAACACACGTAGCCTTGAGTAAAAGCTCAACATCACCAAAACTTTAGGCAGGCCCAAGCTATTGCATATGTCTAATTACATTGTATCAGTGGCAGGGAATATAAATTTGATCATATTACTCCAGTGCTAGCCTCCCTACACTGGCTTCCTGTCAAGGCAAGGGCTGATTTCAAGGTTTTACTGCTAACCTACAAAGCATTAAATGGGCTTGCTCCTACCTATATCTCTCTGATTTGGTCCTGCCGTACATACCTACACGTACGCTGCGGTCACAAGACGCAGGCCTCCTAATTGTCCCTAGAATTTCTAAGCAAACAGCTGGAGGCAGGGCTTTCTCCTATAGAGCTCCATTTTTATGGAATGGTCTGACTACCTATGTAAGAGACGCAAACTTGGTCTCAACCTTTAAGTCTTTACTGAAGACTCATCTCTTCAGTGGGTCATATGATTGTGTGTAGTCTGGCCCAGGAGTGAGAAGGTGAACGGAAAGGCTCTGGAGCAACGAACCGCCCTTGCTGTCTCTGCCTGGCCGGTTCCCCTCTTTCCACTGGGATTGGTTCCCCTCTTTCCCTATTACAGGGGCTGAGTCACTGGCTTACTGGGGCTCTTTCATACTGTCCCTGGGAGGGGTGCGTCACTTGAGTGGGTTGAGTCACTGATGTGATCTTCCTGTCTGGGTTGTGCCGTGGCGGAGATCGTTGTGGGCTATACTCGGCTTTGTCTCAGGATGGTAAGTTGGTGGTTGAAGATATCCCTCTAGTGGTGTGGGGGCTGTGCTTTGGCAAAGTGGGTGGGGTTATATCCTTCCTGTTTGGCCCTGTCCGGGGGTGTCCTCGGATGGGGCCACAGTGTCTCCTGACCCCTCCTGTCTCAGCCTCCAGTATTTATGCTGCAGTAGTTTATGTGTCGGGGGGCTAGGGTCAGTTTGTTATATCTGGAGTACTTCTCCTGTCCTATTCGGTGTCCTGTGTGAATTTAAGTGTGCTCTCTCTAATTCTCTCTTTCTCTCTTTCTTTCTCTCTCTCGGAAGACCTGAGCCCTAGGACCATGCCTCAGGACTACCTGACATGATTACTCCTTGCTGTCCCCAGTCCACCTGGCCGTGCTGCTGCTCCAGTTTCAACTGTTCTGCCTTATTATTATTGGACCATGCTGGTCATTTATGAACATTTGAACATCTTGGCCATGTTCTGTTATAATCTCCACACGGCACAGCCAGAAGAGGACTGGCCACCCCACATAGCCTGGTTCCTCTCTAGGTTTCTTCCTAGGTTTTGGCCTTTCTAGGGAGTTTTTCCTAGCCACCGTGCTTCTACATCTGCATTGCTTGCTGTTTGGCGTTTTAGGCTGGGTTTCTGTACAGCACTTTGAGATATCAGCTGATGTACGAAGGGCTATATAAATACATTTGATTTGATATAGAGTATTCTAATTTTTGGCAAAAAGCTATCGAGTACAAAACATTTCGTTTTTTAGTAGTATGGTTTTTACCCCTCAAAAATCGATTTTCAGTCTCCTAATAGGGTAATTTAAGGGAATTTCTATTTTCAGTTTTGGTAAGATTTCTATACAGTACCAGTCAAAATATTGGACACACCTACTCATTCAAGGGTTTTTCTACATTGCAGAATAATAGTGAAGACATCAAAACTATGAAATAACACATATGGAATAATGTAGTAACCAAAAAAAGTGTTAACAAACACAAATATATTTTACATTTGAGATTCTTCAAAGTAGCCACCCTTTGCCTTGATGACTGCTTTGCACACTCTTGGCATTCTCTCAACCAACTTCACCTGGAATGCTTTTCCAACAGTCTTGAAGGAGTTTCCACATATGTTGAGCACTTGTTGGCTGCTTTTCCTTCACTCTGCTGTCCAACTCATCCCAAACCATCTCAATTGGCTTGAGGTTGGGTGATTGTGAAGGCCACGTCATCTGACAAAGCACCTCATCACTCTCCTTCTTGGTCAAATAGCCCTTACACAGCCTGGAGGTGCGTTGGATCATTGATTGTCCTGTTGAAAAACAAATGATAGTCCCACTAAGTGCAAACCAGACGGGATGGTGTATCGCTGCAGAATGCTGTGGTAGCCATGCTGGTTAAATGTGCCTAGAATTCTAAATAAATCACAGACAGTGTCACCAGCAAAGCTCCCCCTCACCATCACACCTCCTCCTCCATGCTTCACAGTGGGAACCACACATGCAGAGATCATCTGTTCACCTACTCTGCATCTCACAAAGACATGGCAGTTGGAACCAAAAATCTCAAAATGGGTCTCATTGACCAAAGGACAGATTTCCACAGTCTAATGTCCATTGCTTGTATTTCTTGGCCCGAGCAAGTCTCTTCTTCTTATTGGTGTCCTTTAGTAGTCGTTTCTTTGCAGCAATTCAACCATGAAGGCCTGATTTGTGCTGTCTCCTCTGAACAGTTGATGTCGAGATGTGTCTGTTATTTGAACTCTGTGAAGCATTTATTTGGGCTGCAATTTCTGAGGCTGGTAACGCTAATGAACTTATCTTCTGAAGCAGAGGTAACTCTGAGTCTTCCTTTCCTGTGGCGGTCCTCATGTGAGCCAGTTTCATCCTAGCGCTTGATGGTTTTTGCAACTGCACTCAAAGAAACTTTCAAAGTTCTTGAAATGTTCCGCATTGACTGACTTTCGTGTCTTAAAGTAATGATGGACTGTCGTTTCTCTTTGCTTATTTGATCTGTTCTTGCCATAATATGGACTTGGTCTTTTACCAAATAGGGCTATCTTCTGTATACCACCCCTACCTTGCCACAACACAACTGATTGGTTCAAACGCATTGAGAAGGAAAGAAATTCCACACATTAAATTTGAACAAGGCACAGTTGTTAATTGAAATGCATTCCAGGTGTACCTCATGAAGCTGGTTGAGAGAATGCCAAGAGTTTCCAAAGCTGTCATCAAGGCAATGGGTGGCTACTTTGAAGAATCTAAAATATAAAATATGTTTGTTATATTTGTTTAACACTTTTTGGTTACTACATGATTTGATATGTGTTATTTCATAGTTTTGATGTCTTCACTATTATTCTACAATGTAGAAAATAGTTTTTAAAAAATGAGTAGGTGTTCAAACTTTTGACTGGTACTGTATATGAAAGGTTCATAGATCTAACTTCATTAGATTAGATAAATATCACTTTTTCTAAATGACAAAATATTCAATCAATGTACCTCAATATTGTTTGTTGGGATGATCTACAAAACTGAGATGAGACAGATTACACTTTTAGTTGAGCATGACTAGAGGCATCCAGGGAAAGACTAGTGGCCTCCAGGGAAAGACTAGTGGCCTCCAGGGAAAGAGTAGTGGCCTCCAGGGAAAGACTAGTGGCCTCCAGGGAAAGACTAGTGGCCTCCAGGGAAAGACTAGTGGCCTCCAGGGAAAGAGTAGTGGCCTCCAGGGAAAGACTAGTGGCCTCCAGGGAAAGACTAGTGGCCTCCAGGGAAAGACTAGTTGCATCAAGGGAAAGCCTAGTGGCATCCAGGGAAAGCCTAGTGGCCTCCAGGGAAAGCCTAGTGGCATCCAGGGAAAGCCTAGTGGCATCCAGGGAATGACAAGTGGCCTCCAGGGAAAAACTAGTGGCCTCCAGGGAAAAACTAGTGGCCTCCAGGGAAAAACTAGTGGCCTCCAGGGAAAGACTAGTTGCATCCAGGGAAAGCCTAGTGGCCTCGAGGGAAAGCCTAGTGTCATCCAGGGAAAGCCTAGTGGCCTCCAGGGAATGGCAGGTGGCCTCCAGGGAAAGACAAGTGGCCTCCAGGGAAAAACTAGTGGCCTCCAGGGAAAAACTAGTGGCCTCCAGGGAAAGACTAGTTGCATCCAGGGAAAGCCTAGTGGCCTCCAGGGAAAGCCTAGTGGCATCCAGGGAAAGCCTAGTGGCCTCCAGGGAATGACAAGTGGCCTCCAGGGAAAAAATAGTGGCCTCCAGGGAAAAACTAGTGGCCTCCAGGGAAAGACTAGTGGCATCCAGGGAAAGACAAGTGGCCTCCAGGGAAAGACAAGTGGCCTCCAGGGAAAGACAAGTGGCCTCCAGGGAAAAAATAGTGGCCTCCAGGGAAAGCCTAGTGGCCTCCAGGGAAAGCCTAGTGGCATCCAGGGAAAGCCTAGTGGCCTCCAGGGAATGACAAGTGGCCTCCAGGGAAAAAATAGTGGCCGCCAGGGAAAAACTAGTGGCCTCCAGGGAAAGACTAGTGGCATCCAGGGAAAGACAAGTGGCCTCCAGGGAAAGACAAGTGGCCTCCAGGGAAAGACAAGTGGCCTCCAGGGAAAAAATAGTGGCCTCCAGGGAAAGACTAGTGGCCTCCAGGGAAAGACAAGTGGCCTCCAGGGAAAGACTAGTGGCCTCCAGGGAAAGACTAGTGGCCTCCAGGGAAAGGCTAGTGGCCTCCAGTGAAAGGCTAGTGGCCTCCAGGGAAAGGCTAGAGGCCTCCAGGGAAAGGCTAGTGGCCTCCAGGGAAAGGCTAGTGGCCTCCAGGGAAAGGCTAGTGACCTCCAGGGAAAGACTAGTGGCCTCCAGGGAAAGCCTAGTGGCCTCCAGGGAAAGACTAGTGGCCTCCAGGAAATTATGTGAATTACAGGAGGGGGGGTGTTTAACCCTGGGGGGCATTTAGCCCTAAGCCACCCTATACAACAAGTCTCTCTCGCAAAAGGGATCTTTGCTCTCAATAGGGTCAGCCTTTTTAACTAAATGATACATTCATTCATTAAACAGGTGTTTAACTGGCGCACAGCGCTCACCTTCGTCTGCAATGAAGTCTTTGAGCGAGGGCCACGTTCGGTTGTTGCAGAAGAAGGTGGTGTTGGTGTTGAGGGTGTTGTTGACGCAGTGCGCTGTGCTGCGGACGCACTTCTGCCGCAGATTACCCATGAAGAGCTGCAGGCCAATGAGGGCAAACACACTGAGGCAGAACACGGTCAGGATCATCACGTCCGCCAGCTTCTTCACCGACTGGATCAGCGCGCCCACAATGGTCTTCAGGCCTGCCCAAGGTCAATAGGTCAGCACGCACACACATGGTCATAGAAATGGACATAAATAGAATCTTTGATTAGCTAGTTCTGTCTAATCATAAGGAACTGTTTTAGATCTAATAACTGAAAATGGTTATTATGTATATGTAATTTAAACATTTAACAAAAATATTTATAAAAAATTCTGGAAGTTAGTGGCCTCTTACTTTTAACAATTACATACTGTATAGTGGGGCTTGTTTACAGTGACTTAACTACAGTGCATTACTCTGTATAATAAGTTACAAAAATTACAATAATTGTATAAGGAACAACACAACGACTCACTGTCGATAATAATTAGTGGTGGGCACCAATATCGATAATTCGATATGATATCAATATAGTTTGTAATAGATATGAGCAAGGCACATCGTGATATTGGCTTATCCTTGCTTTTAACCCACACTTTTATGTAAAAGAGGAAACATTAGTGTTTCTGCAGGCATAAAGCCCTATCACAGGCTCTCAACTTAGATTAACTGCCTGCTGATGGGCCATCAACGAGCTTCCCATTGTGTTCAAACAAGTTGGCTAGGTTAGGCCCCCAGAACATTCAATGGGCAGTAAGCAAGAACTTGTCTGAATTTCACAAAGCCGTAGAAGTTAAGTCCATACAGTTGCAATCTTTGATATTGGTTTGAAAAAATGCAAAATGCAATATTGATATAGATTTTTCATATCAGTGCCCATCACTAATAATACTAACCATGACATGGATGAAATAAACTCTACAGTTACAAATTCAGAACATTAAAAGCAAGAAGGCCACACAGAAATTGAAGACACCGACACGGCATTCAAAATACAAAGAAAGCTAACAAAAACGAACTAACCTCTACAGAAAGAAACATTGTCTTGTTTCTTTTCGAGAGTGCACCGAAAAATTCACAATGTATGGTCATTGACAACAGACGCTTCCCAAATAATGACTGACTTACTGGCTGACTGACTGGCTGGCTGACAAACTAACTGTCTGACTGACTGAAAACTAACTGACTGGCTGACAAAATAACTGGCTGACTGACTGGCTGACAAACTAACTGACTGGCTGAAAAACTAATTGACTGGCTGAAAAACGAACTGGCAGGCTGACAAACTAACTGACCGACTGATTGACTGACTGGCTGACAAACTAAATGGCTGGCTGACAAACTAACTGACTGGCTGACAAACTAACTGACTAACTGACTGACTGGCTGACAAACGAACTGACTGGCTGACAAACTAACTGACTAACTGACTGACTGGCTGACAAACTAACTGACTAACTGACTGACTGGCTGACAAACGAACTGACTGGCTGACAAACGAACTGACTGGCTGACAAACTAACTGACTAACTGACTGACTGGCTGACAAACTAACTGACTAACTGACTGACTGGCTGACAAGCTAACTGACTAACTGACTGACTGGCTGACAAACTAACTGACTAACTGACTGACTGGCTGACAAACTAACTGACTAACTGACTGACTGGCTGACAAACGAACTGACTGGCTGACAAACTAACTGACTAACTGACTGACTGGCTAACAAACTAACTGACTAACTGACTGACTGGCTGACAAACGAACTGACTGGCTGACAAACGAACTGACTGGCTGACAAACTAACTGGCTGACAAACTAACTGACTAACTGACTGACTGGCTGACAAACTAACTGACTAACGAACTGACTGGCTGACAAACTAACTGACTAACTGACTGACTGGCTGACAAACGAACTGACTGGCTGACAAACTAACTGGCTGACTGACAAACTAACTGGCTGACTGACTGGCTGGCTGACAAACTAACTGTCTGACTGACTGACTGGCTGGCTGACAAACTAACTGACTGACAAACTAACTGTCTGACTGACTGGCTGGCTGACAAACTAACTGACTGACAAACTAACTGACTAACTGACTGACTGGCTAACAAACTAACTGGCTGACTGACAAACTAACTGGCTGACTGACTGGCTGGCTGACAAACTAACTGTCTGACTGACTGGCTGGCTGACAAACTAACTGACTGACAAACTAACTGACTAAATGACTGGTTGACAAACTGGCTGACTGACTGGCTGGCCGACAACCTAACTAACTGACTGGCTGACACACTGACTGACTGGCTGACAAACTAACTGGCTGACTGACAAACTAACTGGCTGACTGACTGGCTGGCTGACAAACTAACTGACTGACAAACTAACTGACCAAATGACTGGTTGACTAACTGGCTGACTGACTGGCTGGCTGACAACAAACTAACTGACTGGCTGACAAAACAAATGATTGACTGGCTGACAAAATAACTGACTGGCTGACAAAATAACTGACTGGTTGACAAACTAACTGACTTGCTGACTGGCTAACAAACTAACTGACTGATTGACTGGCTGACAAACTAACTGACTGGCTGACAAACTAACTGACTGGCTGACAAACTAACTGACTGGCTGACAAACTAACTGGATGACTGACTGGGTTATTGACTGGCTGGCTGACAAACTAACTGACTAGCTGACAAACTAACTGACTGGCTGACAAACTAACTGACTGGCTGGCTGATTGGCTGACTGACTGACTGACTGGCTGACGAACTAACTGAATGAATGACTGACTGGCTGATTGACTGGCTGGCTGGCTGACAAACTAACTGACTGGCTGACAAACTAACTGACTGGCTGACAAACTAACTGACTAGCTGACAAACTAACTGACAAACTAACTGACTAGCTGACAAACTAACTGACTAGCTGGCAAACTAACTGACTGGCTGACAAACTAACTGACTAACTGACTGACTGACTGGCTGATTGACTAACTGACTGGCTGACAAACTAACTGACTGGCTGACAAACTAACTGACTGGCTGACAAACTAACTGACTGGCTGACTGACTGACTGGCTGATTGACTAACTGACTGGCTGACAAACTAACTGACTGGCTGGCTGATTGGCTGACTGACTGACTGACAGGCTGACAAACTAACTGACTAACTGACTGACTGGCTGACAAACGAACTGACTGGCTGACAAACGAACTGACTGGCTGACAAACTAACTGACTAACTGACTGACTGGCTGACAAACTAACTGACTAACTGACTGACTGGCTGACAAACTAACTGACTAACTGACTGACTGGCTGACAAACTAACTGACTAACTGACTGACTGGCTGACAAACGAACTGACTGGCTGACAAACTAACTGACTAACTGACTGACTGGCTGACAAACTAACTGACTAACGAACTGACCGGCTGACAAACTAACTGACTAACTGACTGACTGGCTGACAAACGAACTGACTGGCTGACAAACTAACTGGCTGACTGACAAACTAACTGGCTGACTGACTGGCTGGCTGACAAACTAACTGTCTGACTGACTGACTGGCTGGCTGACAAACTAACTGACTGACAAACTAACTGTCTGACTGACTGGCTGGCTGACAAACTAACTGACTGACAAACTAACTGACTAACTGACTGACTGGCTGACAAACTAACTGGCTGACTGACAAACTAACTGGCTGACTGACTGGCTGGCTGACAAACTAACTGGCTGACTGACTGGCTGGCTGACAAACTAACTTACTGACAAACTAACTGACTAAATGACTGGTTGACAAACTGGCTGACTGACTGGCTGGCTGACAACCTAACTAACTGACTGGCTGACACACTGACTGACTGGCTGACAAACTAACTGGCTGACTGACAAACTAACTGGCTGACTGACTGGCTGGCTGACAAACTAACTGGCTGACTGACTGGCTGGCAAACTAACTGACTGACAAACTAACTGACCAAATGACTGGTTGACAAACTGGCTGACTGACTGGCTGGCTGACAACAAACTAACTGACTGGCTGACAAAACAAATGACTGACTGGCTGACAAAATAACTGACTGGCTGACAAAATAACTGACTGGTTGACAAACTAACTGACTTGCTGACTGGCTAACAAACTAACTGACTGATTGACTGGCTGACAAACTAACTGGATGACTGACTGGCTTATTGACTGGCTGGCTGACAAACTAACTGACTGGCTGACAAACTAACTGACTAGCTGACAAACTAACTGACTGGCTGACTGACTGACTGGCTGATTGACTAACTGACTGGCTGACAAACTAACTGACTGGCTGGCTGATTGGCTGACTGACTGACTGACAGGCTGACAAACTAACTGACTAACTGACTGACTGGCTGACAAACGAACTGACTGGCTGACAAACGAACTGACTGGCTGACAAACTAACTGACTAACTGACTGACTGGCTGACAAACTAACTGACTAACTGACTGACTGGCTGACAAACTAACTGACTAACTGACTGACTGGCTGACAAACTAACTGACTAACTGACTGACTGGCTGACAAACGAACTGACTGGCTGACAAACTAACTGACTAACTGACTGACTGGCTGACAAACTAACTGACTAACGAACTGACCGGCTGACAAACTAACTGACTAATTGACTGACTGGCTGACAAACGAACTGACTGGCTGACAAACTAGCTGGCTGACTGACAAACTAAATGGCTGACTGACTGGCAGGCTGACAAACTAACTGGCTGACTGACTGGCTGGCTGACAAACTAACTTACTGACAAACTAACTGACTAAATGACTGGTTGACAAACTGGCTGACTGACTGGCTGGCTGACAACCTAACTAACTGACTGGCTGACACACTGACTGACTGACTGACAAACTAACTGGCTGACTGACTGGCTGGCTGACAAACTAACTGGCTGACTGACTGGCTGGCTGACAAACTAACTGACTGACAAACTAACTGACCAAATGACTGGTTGACAAACTGGCTGACTGACTGGCTGGCTGACAACAAACTAACTGACTGGCTGACAAAACAAATGACTGACTGGCTGACAAAATAACTGACTGGCTGACAAAATAACTGACTGGTTGACAAACTAACTGACTTGCTGACTGGCTAACAAACTAACTGACTGATTGACTGGCTGACAAACTAACTGGATGACTGACTGGCTTATTGACTGGCTGGCTGACAAACTAACTGACTGGCTGACAAACTAACTGACTAGCTGACAAACTAACTGACTGACTGACAAACTAACTGGATGACTGACTGGCTTATTGACTGGCTGGCTGACAAACTAACTGACTAGCTGACAAACTAACTGACTGGCTGACAAACTAACTGACTGGCTGACTGACTGACTGGCTGATTGACTAACTGACTGGCTGACAAACTAACTGACTGGCTGGCTGATTAGCTGACTGACTGACTGACTGGCTGACAAACTAACTGAATGAATGACTGACTGGCTGATTGACTGGCTGGCTGGCTGACAAACTAACTGACTGGCTGACAAACTAACTGACTGGCTGACAAACTAACTGACTAGCTGACAAACTAACTGACTAACTGACAAACTAACTGACTAGCTGACAAACTAACTGGCTGACTGACTGACTGGCTGACAAACGAACTGACTGGCTGACAAACGAACTGACTGGCTGACAAACTAACTGACTAACTGACTGACTGGCTGACAAACTAACTGACTAACTGACTGACTGGCTGACAAGCTAACTGACTAACTGACTGACTGGCTGACAAACTAACTGACTAACTGACTGACTGGCTGACAAACTAACTGACTAACTGACTGACTGGCTGACAAACGAACTGACTGGCTGACAAACTAACTGACTAACTGACTGACTGGCTAACAAACTAACTGACTAACTGACTGACTGGCTGACAAACGAACTGACTGGCTGACAAACGAACTGACTGGCTGACAAACTAACTGGCTGACAAACTAACTGACTAACTGACTGACTGGCTGACAAACTAACTGACTAACGAACTGACTGGCTGACAAACTAACTGACTAACTGACTGACTGGCTGACAAACGAACTGACTGGCTGACAAACTAACTGGCTGACTGACAAACTAACTGGCTGACTGACTGGCTGGCTGACAAACTAACTGTCTGACTGACTGACTGGCTGGCTGACAAACTAACTGACTGACAAACTAACTGTCTGACTGACTGGCTGGCTGACAAACTAACTGACTGACAAACTAACTGACTAACTGACTGACTGGCTAACAAACTAACTGGCTGACTGACAAACTAACTGGCTGACTGACTGGCTGGCTGACAAACTAACTGTCTGACTGACTGGCTGGCTGACAAACTAACTGACTGACAAACTAACTGACTAAATGACTGGTTGACAAACTGGCTGACTGACTGGCTGGCCGACAACCTAACTAACTGACTGGCTGACACACTGACTGACTGGCTGACAAACTAACTGGCTGACTGACAAACTAACTGGCTGACTGACTGGCTGGCTGACAAACTAACTGACTGACAAACTAACTGACCAAATGACTGGTTGACTAACTGGCTGACTGACTGGCTGGCTGACAACAAACTAACTGACTGGCTGACAAAACAAATGATTGACTGGCTGACAAAATAACTGACTGGCTGACAAAATAACTGACTGGTTGACAAACTAACTGACTTGCTGACTGGCTAACAAACTAACTGACTGATTGACTGGCTGACAAACTAACTGACTGGCTGACAAACTAACTGACTGGCTGACAAACTAACTGACTGGCTGACAAACTAACTGGATGACTGACTGGGTTATTGACTGGCTGGCTGACAAACTAACTGACTAGCTGACAAACTAACTGACTGGCTGACAAACTAACTGACTGGCTGGCTGATTGGCTGACTGACTGACTGACTGGCTGACGAACTAACTGAATGAATGACTGACTGGCTGATTGACTGGCTGGCTGGCTGACAAACTAACTGACTGGCTGACAAACTAACTGACTGGCTGACAAACTAACTGACTAGCTGACAAACTAACTGACAAACTAACTGACTAGCTGACAAACTAACTGACTAGCTGGCAAACTAACTGACTGGCTGACAAACTAACTGACTAACTGACTGACTGACTGGCTGATTGACTAACTGACTGGCTGACAAACTAACTGACTGGCTGACAAACTAACTGACTGGCTGACAAACTAACTGACTGGCTGACTGACTGACTGGCTGATTGACTAACTGACTGGCTGACAAACTAACTGACTGGCTGGCTGATTGGCTGACTGACTGACTGACAGGCTGACAAACTAACTGACTAACTGACTGACTGGCTGACAAACGAACTGACTGGCTGACAAACGAACTGACTGGCTGACAAACTAACTGACTAACTGACTGACTGGCTGACAAACTAACTGACTAACTGACTGACTGGCTGACAAACTAACTGACTAACTGACTGACTGGCTGACAAACTAACTGACTAACTGACTGACTGGCTGACAAACGAACTGACTGGCTGACAAACTAACTGACTAACTGACTGACTGGCTGACAAACTAACTGACTAACGAACTGACCGGCTGACAAACTAACTGACTAACTGACTGACTGGCTGACAAACGAACTGACTGGCTGACAAACTAACTGGCTGACTGACAAACTAACTGGCTGACTGACTGGCTGGCTGACAAACTAACTGTCTGACTGACTGACTGGCTGGCTGACAAACTAACTGACTGACAAACTAACTGTCTGACTGACTGGCTGGCTGACAAACTAACTGACTGACAAACTAACTGACTAACTGACTGACTGGCTGACAAACTAACTGGCTGACTGACAAACTAACTGGCTGACTGACTGGCTGGCTGACAAACTAACTGGCTGACTGACTGGCTGGCTGACAAACTAACTTACTGACAAACTAACTGACTAAATGACTGGTTGACAAACTGGCTGACTGACTGGCTGGCTGACAACCTAACTAACTGACTGGCTGACACACTGACTGACTGGCTGACAAACTAACTGGCTGACTGACAAACTAACTGGCTGACTGACTGGCTGGCTGACAAACTAACTGGCTGACTGACTGGCTGGCAAACTAACTGACTGACAAACTAACTGACCAAATGACTGGTTGACAAACTGGCTGACTGACTGGCTGGCTGACAACAAACTAACTGACTGGCTGACAAAACAAATGACTGACTGGCTGACAAAATAACTGACTGGCTGACAAAATAACTGACTGGTTGACAAACTAACTGACTTGCTGACTGGCTAACAAACTAACTGACTGATTGACTGGCTGACAAACTAACTGGATGACTGACTGGCTTATTGACTGGCTGGCTGACAAACTAACTGACTGGCTGACAAACTAACTGACTAGCTGACAAACTAACTGACTGGCTGACTGACTGACTGGCTGATTGACTAACTGACTGGCTGACAAACTAACTGACTGGCTGGCTGATTGGCTGACTGACTGACTGACAGGCTGACAAACTAACTGACTAACTGACTGACTGGCTGACAAACGAACTGACTGGCTGACAAACGAACTGACTGGCTGACAAACTAACTGACTAACTGACTGACTGGCTGACAAACTAACTGACTAACTGACTGACTGGCTGACAAACTAACTGACTAACTGACTGACTGGCTGACAAACTAACTGACTAACTGACTGACTGGCTGACAAACGAACTGACTGGCTGACAAACTAACTGACTAACTGACTGACTGGCTGACAAACTAACTGACTAACGAACTGACCGGCTGACAAACTAACTGACTAATTGACTGACTGGCTGACAAACGAACTGACTGGCTGACAAACTAGCTGGCTGACTGACAAACTAAATGGCTGACTGACTGGCAGGCTGACAAACTAACTGGCTGACTGACTGGCTGGCTGACAAACTAACTTACTGACAAACTAACTGACTAAATGACTGGTTGACAAACTGGCTGACTGACTGGCTGGCTGACAACCTAACTAACTGACTGGCTGACACACTGACTGACTGACTGACAAACTAACTGGCTGACTGACTGGCTGGCTGACAAACTAACTGGCTGACTGACTGGCTGGCTGACAAACTAACTGACTGACAAACTAACTGACCAAATGACTGGTTGACAAACTGGCTGACTGACTGGCTGGCTGACAACAAACTAACTGACTGGCTGACAAAACAAATGACTGACTGGCTGACAAAATAACTGACTGGCTGACAAAATAACTGACTGGTTGACAAACTAACTGACTTGCTGACTGGCTAACAAACTAACTGACTGATTGACTGGCTGACAAACTAACTGGATGACTGACTGGCTTATTGACTGGCTGGCTGACAAACTAACTGACTGGCTGACAAACTAACTGACTAGCTGACAAACTAACTGACTGACTGACAAACTAACTGGATGACTGACTGGCTTATTGACTGGCTGGCTGACAAACTAACTGACTAGCTGACAAACTAACTGACTGGCTGACAAACTAACTGACTGGCTGACTGACTGACTGGCTGATTGACTAACTGACTGGCTGACAAACTAACTGACTGGCTGGCTGATTGGCTGACTGACTGACTGACTGGCTGACAAACTAACTGAATGAATGACTGACTGGCTGATTGACTGGCTGGCTGGCTGACAAACTAACTGACTGGCTGACAAACTAACTGACTGGCTGACAAACTAACTGACTAGCTGACAAACTAACTGACTAACTGACAAACTAACTGACTAGCTGACAAACTAACTGGCTGACTGACAAACTAAATGGCTGACTGACTGGCAGGCTGACAAACTAACTGGCTGACTGACTGGCTGGCTGACAAACTAACTTACTGACAAACTAACTGACTAAATGACTGGTTGACAAACTGGCTGACTGACTGGCTGGCTGACAACCTAACTAACTGACTCGCTGACACACTGACTGACTGACTGACAAACTAACTGGCTGACTGACTGGCTGGCTGACAAACTAACTGGCTGACTGACTGGCTGGCTGACAAACTAACTGACTGACAAACTAACTGACCAAATGACTGGTTGACAAACTGGCTGACTGACTGGCTGGCTGACAACAAACTAACTGACTGGCTGACAAAACAAATGACTGACTGGCTGACAAAATAACTGACTGGCTGACAAAATAACTGACTGGTTGACAAACTAACTGACTTGCTGACTGGCTAACAAACTAACTGACTGATTGACTGGCTGACAAACTAACTGGATGACTGACTGGCTTATTGACTGGCTGGCTGACAAACTAACTGACTTGCTGACAAACTAACTGACTAGCTGACAAACTAACTGACTGGCTGACAAACTAACTGGATGACTGACTGGCTTATTGACTGGCTGGCTGACAAACTAACTGACTAGCTGACAAACTAACTGACTGGCTGACAAACTAACTGACTGGCTGACAAACTAACTGACTAACTGACAAACTAACTGACTAGCTGACAAACTAACTGACTAGCTGACAAACTAACTGACTAACTGACAAACTAACTGACTAGCTGACAAACTAACTGACTAGCTGACAAACTAACTGACAGGCTGACAAACTAACTGACTGGCTGACAAATTAACTGACTGGCTGACAAACTAACTGACTGGCTGACTGACTTACTGGCTGATTGACTAACTGACTGGCTGACAAACTAACTGACTGGCTGGCTGATTGGCTGACTGACTGACTGACTGGCTGACAAACTAACTGAATGAATGACTGACTGGCTGATTGACTGGCTGGCTGGCTGACAAACTAACTGACTGGCTGACAAACTAACTGACTGGCTGACAAACTAACTGACTGACTGAGAAACTAACCGACTGACAAATTAACTGACTGACTGAACAGAATTGCTTACTGGCTGACTGACTAACTGTCTGACAAACTGACTGACTTCCTGACTGGCTGATTGACTGGCAAACTCACTGACTGGCTGACAAACTAACTGACCAGCTGACAAACTAACTGACTGGCTGACTGACTGACTGGCTGGCTGGCAAACTAACTAATTGGTTGATTGGCTGACTGACTGACTGGCTGGCTGACAAACTAACTGAATGAATGACTGACTGGCTGATTGACTGGCTGGCTGGCTGACAAACTAGCTGACTGGCTAACAAACTAACTGACTGACTGAGAAACTAACCGACTGACAAATTAACTGACTGACTGAACGGAATTGCTGACTGGCTGACTGACTAGCTGTCTGACAAACTGACTGACTGACTGCCTGACTGGCTGATTGACTGTCTGTCTGACAAACTAACTGACTGGCTGACAAACTCACTGACTGGCTGACTGACTTGCTGACAAACTAACTGACTGACTGGCTGACTGGCTGACAAACTAACTGACTGACTGGCTAACTGACTAATTGACTGACTAACTGACTGACATTTTGACTTGAACCCTGTCTCAGAATGTTCCCAAAGCATTTCCAAGATTTTCTAGCATTTTTTCCCTAGCTAACTATATTTAGCTTATCTGATCCTATGCTATTACTTTACTATCCTGATTCCCATTTGGCCAGGATTTGTGTTGGATTAAAGGTAGTGTGAGGGGCCAGACTGCTGTACAGTATGAACACTGAGAGGAATTCAGTCTCTAAACCGTCACTTCCAGTCTGGCATTTCCAGAAGATGGTGTGGGCCAAAGGAGGTCAGCCATGAAGAGCCTGACGCACCATGTGTCTCAACAGCACCTGACAACAGGAAGAAGTGGAATACATGGGCCATGACTGATGGAAGTTAGCCCCTGCAGAGTAGATACCGGGTAGCTACTGTATGGTACAGATCATCCCAAAGTGACCTACCAGGTAAATCTAGAAATCTAGGTCCTATAGCCTATGGCCAGGTCGCAATTGTAAATGAGAACTTGTTCTCAACCTGGTTAAATAAAGGTGAAATAAAAAAATATACAAAAATAGCGTAAAGTAAAAAGTAGGGTCCAGGGTTTTTCCCTGGCCAGGTCAAGTGGACAGGTTATGCATTGTAGGTTTACATAAAGGGCCCTGCTCAGAAATATACTGCACTATGTGTTGCTAAGGGTACTACACCTGTTTCATCCAAACAAGGGATTTAGTCCTATTTGAGTAGAGATCCAGTCTGAATGGATTGTATGTCCTGCTTCCTATGGGAGCGTCTGTTGTGAATGGAGATATTATTACCATACAAAGTGGTATTTGACTATACCCATGCCTGTTAAACACTAAGGGTGAATGAGACCTGTTGAGTCAGATAACGAGGTAACATAATCCTTGGGCTTAAGGCCAGATGTCATGTTGAAGCTTTATCTGTGGACTATATATTCACTATGTTGATATCTATAGAGAAGTGTTTGCATACAGCATGTGGATGCAAGCATTGATGCATGACTACGCCTTCAAAGAAACTAGATTTGTATTTTTCATAAATGAATGGCATACATACATCTAAATACAAAATGAATTTGAAGTGACAACACAACGGTTGCTACCAGACTCTTATTCTACTGCTCAGGTTATACATTGCCCCCACATCCCTCCCTTCCCCAATACATGTGTTAATATTGGACTATAATTTGTGCCTTCCTTGATTATACTTATGCTAAAATATTTATTATATTCTTTTGATCCATTTCCTTTATGTTTGTATTCTTATCTTTTCTTTTTTCTTATTGTTGTTGAATTGTCGAGAAGGAATCTGCAGGTACGCATTTCGTACGGTGATGTAAACCATGCGTATATCGCGTACATATGCCTAATACAACTTAAAACATACTATGGGCAAACATATTCCATGAGAATCTAAAATGTGAGAATCCTCCATTTTGAATCAGACGTTGCCCAACTCAAAGGTCTCATTTCCACTCACAGGTTAGTTTGATAACCGGAAACAAAAAGGGAATGACAAGGCACTCTGTTCCAATACCCACACTAGCAGGCCACTTTGGGTGCATGCCCAATACATTGCTTCATCCTAAGTACAGTAGGGTGCTAGTGTAGACATATTGGAACGTAGCCGGGGTTTAGTTATTCCAACGGTGGGTGGTGTCTTAGTGTTTGAAACTCCCTTCTCACCTGGGATGACTGAGATAGTTTTCAGTGCTCGTAGGACTCTGAACGTCCGTAAGGCTGAGACATTGCCCAGGTCCACAAACTCAGTAACATATCTGCAACAAGTGAAAGTCAAGCAGACACAATGACAAAGCACCGACGACAGGCAAAACACAACAGTTGAATGTGCCGGGATTGGAATAGAGGGGAGGGGGGAGGGCTTGGATTGAGGTCAAGGGTCAGAGAGGATGGCTTTGGCTTGGACAGAGAGGAGGAAGAGGGTGAAGGGGCATGTACAGTACAGTAACAGTATGTGGACTGGACAATAGACAATGTAACCCATTTTTTGGTAACACTGCAGCACAAGGGGAGACTCCCTCTTACCTGGGATTACTGAAATAGTTTTCAATGCTCTGAGGACCCTGAATGTTCGAAGTGCTTGGAGATTGCCTACTTTAACAAATTCGGTTAGCAACCTGCAGGATCAAATTACAGTTATTTGGTCAAACACCAAAAAAAAAAATGTAAAGACAACTGCAGGCTAAGCACTGCCTCTTAGTGAAGCTTTCCCTGGAGAACAGGACAGAAACAGCAAGGTATAGATATTTCCTGTTAGTTTTTTTTACAGTTATGTGTGCTGTTAGTATGTCTCCACATCAAGAGACTCCAGAAAAATGTGAAAAACTAATATGGTGCCAGTCCATGTGCTGCTCATATGAGGTATGTTAAGTCTCCTGGACCTAAGTGGTTCCATTCCCTATTACATTTCTGAGGTGAGTTTTCCAAAAGCTTCATAGCTAACATGGCATGCACTCCGTTTCCATGGGAACACCCAGGGTTGGGGGTGTGGATATTTATCAGTGTGGGGGGGTATCCGTTTCCCGGTCATCAGTCTGGATTTAATAAAGCCAACGGCGGGAAGGAAGGTGGCCTGTCTGTCAACACGAGTGGGAGGGCAGCGGGGGTCGGTAACTGATGTGTCCCTGTCCTGCTAAATATCCATCTGACCCCACAGAGGCTTCCAGTTCAAGGTCGACTGGAAATAAAGCTGCAGGAGCCAAACGAGAAATCAACACTTCATCGGGGGGGGGGGGGGGGGGGGGGGGGGGGGGGGTGGAGGTGGACTTAATCCAATCTCTGGAGGCATCCTTAATGACTACATTGGAACCTGCTTCTGGTTAAGGTCCCCTATCGGACAATCTGTCATTGGTTTAGAGGCTGTTATGGGTGACTGGGAAACTGCCTGAGCCTTTGGCGCCTTACCTACAGTTCTACTTCAAACACGGTTTTCTCACAGGTGAGTCAGTTAATGCACAGTGGGGATGTTCAAAATTGTTCCCTTAGAAAAAAGGTGCCGTATGTCCTCAGTGTTTAGACCATCCACAGTAGAAAGTCAGGAGCAAAATAGATTATTCAAAAGCAGCTTAAGGTGCTTTCTACACCCACACCACCAAAGCAAAATGTAACATTTGAAGAGTAAGAACTTCGGTAATTGGTCATTAAATTCAGGTTGCATTCTAAAATGTTAGAAGTAAAAGTTTGCACTGCATCTATTGGTTAAAAAAGAAAGAGGATTGAAGTATAGTGAATTTCCAGTTTCCAGTAGAGGGATTTCCAGTAGTCGAGTAAGTATTTACTTTTTTTTTTACTGTCCTGTTTTGACATTTATTAATGTGTTATTCAATGCATTTCTATGGGTTTTAGTAGTAAAGGCCAAAATCAATATTTTAAGGAAGTAGAGGGCAGGTTAAAAGGAAGGAGAGGACAGCTTAAAAGGAAGGAGAGGACAGGTTAAAAGGAAGGAGAGGACAGATTAAAAGGAAGTAGAGGGCAGTTTAAAAGGAAGGAGAGGACAGATTAAAAGGAAGTAGATGGCAGGTTAAAAGGAAGGAGAGGACAGCTTAAAAGGAAGTAGAGGACAGCTTAAAAGGAAGTAGAAGGCAGGTTAAAAGGAAGTAGAGGGCAGGTTAAAAAGGAAGTAGAGGGCAGTTTAAAAGGAAGTAGGGGGCAGATTAAAAGGAAGTAGAGGGCAGTTTAAAAGGAAGTAGAAGACAGTTTAAAAGGAAGGAGAGGACATCTTAAAAGGAAGGAGAGGGAAGCTTAAAAGAAAGGACAGCTTAAAAGGAAGTAGAGGACAGCTTAAACGGAAGTAGAAGGCAGGTTAAAAGGAAGTAGAGGGCAGTTTCAAATGAAGTAGAGGACAGTTTAAAAGGAAGGAGAGGACATCTTAAAAGGAAGGAGAGGGCAGCTTAAAAGAAAGGACAGCTTAAAAGGAAGGAGAGGGCAGGTTAAAAGGAAGGAGAGGGCAGGTTAAAAGGAAGGACAGCTTAAAAAGAAGGAGAGGGCAGGTTAAAAGGAAGGAGAGGGCAGGTTAAAAGGAAGGAGAGGACAGTTTAAAAAGAAGGAGAGGGCAGGTTAAAAGGAAGGAGAGGACAGGTTAAAAGAAAGGACAGCTTAAAAGGAAGGAGAGGGCAGGTTAAAAGGAAGGAGAGGGCAGGTTAAAAGGAAGGACAGCTTAAAAAGAAGGAGAGGGCAGGTTAAAAGGAAGGAGAGGGCAGGTTAAAAGGAAGGAGAGGACAGTTTAAAAAGAAGGAGAGGGCAGGTTAAAAGGAAGGAGGGCAGGTTAAAAGGAAGGAGAGGGCAGGTTAAAAGGAAGGAGAGGGAAGGTTAAAAGGACGGACAGCTTAAAAGGAAGGTCAGGACAGCTTAAAAAGAAGTAGGGGGCAGGCTAAAAGGAAGGAGAGGACAGATTAAAAGGAAGGAGAGGACAGATTAAAAGGATGGAGAGGGCAGATTAAAAGGAAGGAGAGGGCAGGTTAAAAGGAAGGAGAGGGCAGATTAAAAGGAAGGAGAGGGCAGGTTTAAAGGAAGGAGAGGACAGGTTAAAAGGAAGAAGAGGGGAGCTTAACAAGAAGTAGATTGCAGGTTAAAAGGAAGGAGAGGACAGGTTAACAAGAAGTAGATGGCAGGTTAAAAGGAAGGAGAGGACATCTTAAGAAGAAGTAGATGGCAGGTTAAAAGGAAGGAGAGGACAGATTAAAAGGAAGGAGAGGGCAGGTTAAAAGGAAGGAGAGGGCAGATAAAAAGGAAGGAGAGGGCAGGTTAAAAGGAAGGAGAGGGCAGGTAAAAAGGAAGGAGAGGACAGATTAAAAGGAAGGAGAGGGCAGGTTAAAAGGAAGGAGAGGGCAGATAAAAAGGAAGGAGAGGGCAGGTTAAAAGGAAGTAGGTTCAAATGAAGTAGAGTGTCAGACACTAACAGGAGCAATACAGAGAGGTCTACTGTCGCAAGAGAGATACTTACGCCATGACAATCACACTGAAATCCAGCCAGTTCCATGGGTCCCGCAGGAAGGTAAATGGCCCCACACAGAATCCCCTCGCCAGAATCTTTATCAATGACTCAAACGTGTAAATTCCAGTGAAAGTGTACCTGGGCGGGTGTATGGGGTAAGGGAAGGGCGGAACAAAAGGTCAAAACATTAGCAGGAAATGGCATTAGCTAGGGTGAGGAGCAAAACACTGCTCTTCTTCCTCCACATGGTTCCCCGACTCAGAGTGCAGTTCAAATAAAACATATTTTTTAAAGAAGAAAGAAACCGATAAGAAAGAGACAGAGACAGACATGTAGCAGCTTTAGGGAGAGACAGAGACATGCAGCAGCTTCAGGGAGAGACAGAGACATGTAGCAGCTTTAGGGAGAGACAGAGACATGTAGCAGCTTTAGGGAGAGACAGAGACATGTAACAGCTTTAGGGAGAGACAGAGACATGTAGCAGCTTTAGGGAGAGACAGAGACATGTAGCAGCTTTAGGTTAGAGACAGAGACATGTAGCAGCTTTAGGGAGAGACCGAGACATATAGCAGCTTTAGGTAGAGACAGAGACATGTAGCAGCTTTAGGGAGAGACAGAGACATGTAGCAGCTTTAGTTGAGAGACAGAGACATGTAGCAGCTTTAGGTTAGAGACAGAGACATGTTGCAGCTTTAGGGAGAGAGTTAGACATGTAGCAGCTTTAGGGAGAGAGTTAGACATGTAGCAGCTTTAGGGAGAGACATAGACATGTAGTAGCTTTAGGGAGAGACAGAGACATGTAGCAGCTTTAGGGAGAGAGAGACATGTAGCAGCTTTAGGTTAGAGACAGAGACATGTAGCAGCTTTAGGGAGAGACAGAGACATGTAGCAGCTTTAGGTTAGAGACAGAGACATGTTGCAGCTTTAGGGAGAGAGTTAGACATGTAGCAGCTTTAGGGAGAGACATAGACATGTAGCAGCTTTAGGGAGAGACAGAGACATGTAGCAGCTTTAGGGAGAGACAGAGACATGTAGCAGCTTTAGGGAGAGAGAGACATGTAGCAGCTTTAGGTTAGAGACAGAGACAAGTAGCAGCTTTAGGGAGAAACAGAGACATGTAAAAACTTTAGGGAGAGACAGAGACATGTAGTAGCTTCAGGGAGAAACAGAGACATGTAGCAGCTTTAAGGAGAGACAGAGACATGTAGCAGCTTTAAGGAGAGACAGAGACATGTAACAGCTTTAGGTTAGAGACAGAGACATGTAGCAGATTTAGGGAGAAACAGAGACATGTAGCAGCTTTAGGGAGAGACAGAGACATGTAGCAGCTTTAGGGAGAGACATAGACATGTAGCATCTTTAGGGAGAGACAGAGACATGTAGCAGCTTTAGGTTAGAGACAGAGACATGTAGCAGCTTTAGGTTAGAGACAGAGACATGTAGCAGCTTTAGGAAGAGACCGAGTCACAGGACAGTAAGAATGAGAAGCAGAAGGGAATGACACAGACAGCAAGCTCTTTGACAGCAGTGCTCCTTGATGAATTAAGCAGGTCATCAAGACAAGAATGGGCATTAAAATCCAGTGTGTCACTTCATTGTAACATAAAATAAATTAAGAGAGAGAGAGAGAGACTCTTCAGAGGCAACAGAGATTGGGATGGAGGATGCATCATTCGGAGGAAGTGCACAGCCATATTCCTTTGAGTCTTTGTCATTGTTACTGACTGTAAGGTTAAGAAGGTAGACTGTGACTGACTGGGAGTCATTGCATGCTACAGATCGTGCCGATTGGTAGTGCGTTGTTGACTGTGCAGATTCCATTGTCTGAAAGACTGTCTTCATTAAAGGTAAATTGGAGGGCTTACACTCTTAGAAACAATGGTTCCAAAAGGGTTCTTCAGCTGTCTCCATAGGACATGTAGAACCACTTTGGGTTCCATGTAGAACCCTCTGTCAAAATGGTTCTACATGGAACCAAAAGGGTTCTACCTAGAGTCAAAAAGGGTTATTCAAAGGGTTCTCCTTTGAGGACAGCTGTAGAACCCTTTGAGGTTCTAGATGGCACTTTTTTTTCTAAGAGTGTACTCTGGTTTTGGACTCAGACTGTTTCAAAGAAAGGGCAGTTGCTTATCACAACATGGCAGACTAGACTACGTTGGTTACATGTCTGTGGGTCAAATCCCCTCTATCCGTACAACACATGCCGCTGCCTAACAGCAAATCCATTGTGTGAGATGAACTTATACTGTGAATGATTGACTCTGAGAGAGAGAGAGAGAGAGGGAGAGAGAGAGGAGAGAGAGAGAGAGAGAGAGAGAGAGAGAGAGGAGAGAGAGAGAGAGAGAGAGAGAGAGAGAGAGAGAGAGAGAGAGAGATAGAGAAAGATTCAACTGAATGATAATTCCCATTCCATCATTGATTTTGCTTTCAATTGTTTGTTTATCAAAGTGTTTGGTTGGAATATGAATCCCTTTAATGAAAGAATGTATAAACGGTATGTGACACCCATACCATGGTTGTTCATTCCGATGTAGCATAGCAAGAGTGCAATTAGCAAATTAGCCGGGTACACTAAAATCGTGAACTTACTTGCTAATTGTGGTTGGCAAGGCAACAAACACCTGGCAAAGCGTTACATCAGGACACATAGGGCACAGAGGATCAATACAGTCAAAGAGGGTTGAGGGAACAGCAAGAAGAACACAGAGAGAATTCACAGAAGAAGCTAGCGTCAATGCTGAGAGACAGAGATGATGGGTGAACAAGGCATACTTACTCAACATACTTGGCCCAATACGCTGGTTCCGACATGGCCATGAAGCAACAGTTGGTCAAAATAGTGCACATTATGAACAGACTGAATAACGTGCCCGTGGTTAAGGAAAATGGTGGATTCAATAACAACATATACATAAATTAACACAGTACTATTCTGAATATGCATTCGTAGTGATTATTTATGCCCAAGTATCCCATTTAGGTTTGGTTTGCCTGCTGTCATATCACTCTACTGAGTGAATAGAAGAAAGAAAAAAATGGTGTAATAGTACAACATTGTTGTTACATACTATTTCAGTGATTAAAAGCTACATTGACACAGAATTATACCGTATTTGAAGCCTAGGCTGAGAAACCATCTCTGCATGTACTGTAGGCGTGTAGTGTACATTTTAATAGTTTAAATATTTTCTATGTTTAGGAAACCAAATTACTCAAAATGATCTGAAATAATAAACATACTATAGAAATATCTGTCCAAAGTAAGAAGTATATCTCTTGTAAATACTCACAGGGGCAAAGAGCAAGCACAGAACAAATATTCTAACTATTTGCTGGGGCGAAAGCTAATTAACGGCAAAAATTATACCTCAGCTGTTGGTTAGCCTTGGCCACCATGGTGCTAATAGCATTATCCTCCCACTCCCCCCTCCCTTCTCACTCCATAGGCAAGATTAAAACATCCGCCTTGCTGTGTGGAGAGTGGCAAGTGGAACCCAAACTGCCTATTAAAAAACGGATTAAATATGCAACTTCAACACAGCTAGTGAGGGGGAATTGAGTAGGTGACTTGAAAGTTGATTTCCTGTCCCCAATTTTCAATTTGGCCTATATTTTAGAAGATTGTGATCAGTTGATTTCTCTCTGTACTTCAATGTTGATCCGTTGATATCTGTCTATCAAACATCTCCCAATAGAATAAATTGTCCCTCATTTGCATTTGTAGTTGGAAATGCTCTGGGCTATTCGTAGGGGAGAACGTTCTGCTTTCTTATTGTTGCTTGTATTTACAGGTTGTTCGGAAAAACCCTTATAATGAGTAACCTTGTGCTTAGGCTTTAGGTCAGAGGGCTACCAGCAGGCAACTAGAGTTTGAATCCCTGGTCAGTTACACAATCAAATGACTCCCCTACCAAAACTGAGGTGTCAAAATAATGGCTTCCGTGTCATAAGTCCCTTTGCCTGAGCATTACTATGACGGCTCGTTCAAATTCCCACACTCACAGACAGCACTTTACTCAAATTAGTCACCATAACCATAAGCACCCTGGCTCTACAGAGTCTTCCAGAGCACCCACACTATTAATGAGAAAGTCAACTTCAGCATTATGTACAAATCAGACTGCTGCCAAAAGCTGCTAGAGCCTGGAATCACAGGGTTTGTTAATAAATTGCTAGAAAAATGTACACAGATTATTTTTTTTTCTGAGCCTACTGTGAGTCGTTGAAGCATATCTCGGCGGAAGCTTTTGCATGAATTCTCATCCTTTTACAGAATGCTTACTTAGGTCTCTGACGGCTTAATCTACAGCATATATTATATATTCTCGCTTTGATGACTTCAATCACAGCTTTGTAGTGCTGTACCCACTTTAAAGTAAGTGTGTAGTGGCTACAACCTCATTGATCCCTAGTTAATAATCAAACATGTACCCTGGCCCAAGGACCCCTGGGTAATCAGCAATCGTGAGGACACATGGCATCTGTGACGTGGCCTCAAAGGGAACGCTTTTCACCACTCTCTCAGCTCATACATGCACACATACAGGCATGACACTGGCATGAACAGAGAGATAGGCACACGCACTAAAGGACGAGCCGACGAAGAATCATGTGCGTGTGTGTACGTACGTGTGTTCTGTGTATGTGATTGATGTACGGTACATATTTTAGTATGTGATTGCTCATGCTGCCGTCTTGACAGCTATCAGGCAGAGCAGTCATACGGTCCTAAATCCTCAATCCCAGCCCTCTTATTTCATCGCAGAGCTATGACATCTCATCTTGGGAAGACTCTGGTTCTGTGTCAGAGCCGCCGCCGCCTGGCACCATAGCGACAGGCCAAGGTGTCAGGTGGGTGGACTGGAGGCAGACCCTCGCTTGGGGCCCATAGGGTGTATGAGAAGAGGGTTAGCTCTGGCCCCTCCGCCCTACCCTATCCTACCCCCCCGCGCCCAAAACACCTTTAGAGATGACCTATTCCACCCGCTTATCGGGCTGACAAGAGCAAAGTGTCCGGGTAGCCTAGTATTTCTCAACACCCGCAAACACCGCTCCAGATATTTATAGCAGGGCTCAGCGGAGGAAGAGGGGAATAGGGGGAGTGTGGTGGAGGGGGGGGGGGGGGGGGGGGGGGGGGTCAGGTGGGGGAGCAGCCTTCCTACAATGTGTTGGGGGGCAAAACAGAACTAAAGTTCTGGTCCAAAATAAAAATAATTATGGCATAATATCATGTAGAAAACTCGAGTCACATTTTTTTCAGGCAGATTCAGTCACTTCCTGGATACCAATGGATGATGGGTAACTGAGTGTCATAGCTACAGGGACCATCAACATTCCAATACCGTTCCCATTACTATGGATACCTGCCTTGGTCACTACAGTAAAATCCCATTCCTATAGGGGCTTCCCGAATCCTCTGAGAAAAAAACACGGTGTTGTTAGGTTGTGATTTACAGCATCACTTCATCATTTCGGGCTCCCGCAGTGGTCTAATGCACTACATCTCAATGCAAGAGGTGCCACTACAGTCCCTGGTTCGAATCCAGGCTGTATCACATCCGGAGTGATGTGGGAGTCCCATAGGGTGCGTCTGGGTTTGGCCGGGGTAGGCCGTCATAGTAAATATGAATTTTGTTCTTAACTGACTTTCCTAATTAAATAAAGGTTAAAAATAGAACAAAAAAACACTTGACTGAGTTTACAGTAACCTTCCAGTCTATACATAACCTAACAGTAACCATCCAGTTTATACATAACCTAACAGTAACCATCCAGTTTATACATAACCTAACAGTAACCATCCAGTTTATACATAACCTAACAGTAAACATCTAGTATATATATAGAGCCTAACAGTAACCATCCAGTCTATACATAACCTAACAGTAACCATCCAGTCTATATATAGAGCCTAACAGTAGACATCCAGTCTATACATAACCTAACAGTAACCATCCAGTCTATACATAACCTAACAGTAACCAGACAGTCTATACATAACCTAACAGTAACCATCCAGTCTATACATAACCTAACAGTAACCATTCAGTCTATACATAACCTAACAGTAACCATCCAGTCTATATATAGAGCCTAACAGTAGCCATCCAGTCTATACATAACCTAACAGTAACCATCCAGTCTATACATAACCTGAGAGTAACCATCCAGTCTATACATAACCTAACAGTAACCATCCAGTCTATATATAGAGCCTAACAGTAACCATCCAGTCTATACATAGAGCCTAACAGTAACCATCCAGTCTATACATAGCCTAACAGTAACCATCCAGTCTATATATAGAGCCTAACAGTAACCATCCAGTCTATATATAGAGCCTAACAGTAACCATCCAGTCTATACATAGCCTAACAGTAACCATCCAGTCTATATATATAGCCTAACAGTAACCATCTAGTCTATATATAACCCAACAGTAAACATCCAGTCTATACATAACCTAACAGTAACCATCCAGTCTATATATAGAGCCTAACAGTAACTATCCAGTCTATACATAGAGCCTAACAGTAACCATCCAGTCTATACATAGCCTAACAGTAACCATCCAGTCTATATATAGAGCCTAACAGTAACCATCCAGTCTATATATAGAGCCTAACAGTAACCATCCAGTCTATACACAGCCTAACAGTAACCACCCAGTCTATATATACAGCCTAACAGTAACCATCTAGTCTATATATAACCCAACAGTAAACATCCAGTCTATATATAGTGCCTAACAGTAACCATCCAGTCTATATATAGAGCCTATAAGTAACCATCCAGTCTATACATAACCTAACAGTAACCATCCAGTCTATACATAACCTAACAGTAACCATCCAGTCTATACATAACCTAACAGTAACTATCCAGTCTACACATAACCTAACAGTAACCATCCAGTCTATATATAGAGCCTAACAGTAACCATCCAGTCTATATAAAGAGCCTAACAGTAACCATCCAGTCTATACATAACCTAACAGTAACCACCCAGTCTATACATAACCTAACAGTAACCATCCAGTCTATACATAACCTAAGAGTAACCATCCAGTCTATACATAACCTAACAGTAACCATCCAGTCTATATATAGAGCCTAACAGTAACCATCCAGTCTATACATAGAGCCTAACAGTAACCATCCAGTCTATACATAGCCTAACAGTAACCATCCAGTCTATATATAGAGCCTAACAGTAACCATCCAGTCTATATATAGAGCCTAACAGTAACCATCCAGTCTATACATAGCCTAACAGTAACCATCCAGTCTATATATATAGCCTAACAGTAACCATCTAGTCTATATATAACCCAACAGTAAACATCCAGTCTATACATAACCTAACAGTAACCATCCAGTCTATACATAACCTAACAGTAACCATCCAGTCTATACATAACCTAACATTAACCATCCAATCTATATATAGAGCCTAACAGTAACCATCCAGTCTATACATAACCTAACAGTAACCATCCAGTCTATATATAGAGCCTAACAGTAACCATCCAGTCTATATATAGAGCCTAACAGTAACCATCCAGTCTATACATAGCCTAACAGTAACCATCCAGTCTATATATAGAGCCTAACAGTAACCATCCAGTCTATACATAGAGCCTAACAGTAACCATCCAGTCTATACATGGAGCCGAACAGTAACCATCCAGTCTATACATAGCCTAACAGTAACCATCCAGTCTATATATAGAGCCTAACAGTAACCATCCAGTCTATACATAACCTAACAGTAACCATCCAGTCTATATATAGAGCCTAACAGTAACCATCCAGTCTATACATAACCTAACAGTAACCATCCAGTCTATATATAGAGCCTAACAGTAACCATCCAGTCTATACATGGAGCCGAACAGTAACCATCAAGTCTATAC
This sequence comes from Oncorhynchus clarkii lewisi, assembly GCF_045791955.1. Classification (NCBI taxonomy): domain Eukaryota; kingdom Metazoa; phylum Chordata; class Actinopteri; order Salmoniformes; family Salmonidae; genus Oncorhynchus; species Oncorhynchus clarkii. The sequence continues at coordinate 19,859,306 of NC_092161.1, read as the reverse complement.
ATAACCTAACAGTAACCATCCAGTCTATACATAGCCTAACAGTAACCATCCAGTCTATATATATAGCCTAACAGTAACCATCCAGTCTATACATAGCCTAACAGTAACCATCCAGTCTATACATAGCCTAACATTAACCATCCAGTCTATACATAACCTAACAGTAACCACCCAGTCTATACATAACCTAACAGTAACCATCCAGTCTATACATAACCTAAGAGTAACCATCCAGTCTGTACATAACCTAACAGTAACCATCCAGTCTATATATAGAGCCTAACAGTAACCATCCAGTCTATACATAGAGCCTAACAGTAACCATCCAGTCTATTCATAGCCTAACAGTAACCATCCAGTCTATATATAGAGCCTAACAGTAACCATCCAGTCTATATATAGAGCCTAACAGTAACCATCCAGTCTATACATAGCCTAACAGTAACCATCCAGTCTATATATATAGCCTAACAGTAACCATCTAGTCTATATATAACCCAACAGTAAACATCCAGTCTATACATAACCTAACAGTAACCATCCAGTCTATACATAACCTAACAGTAACCATCCAGTCTATACATAACCTAACATTAACCATCCAATCTATATATAGAGCCTAACAGTAACCATCCAGTCTATACATAACCTAACAGTAACCATCCAGTCTATATATAGAGCCTAACAGTAACCATCCAGTCTATATATAGAGCCTAACAGTAACCATCCAGTCTATACATAGCCTAACAGTAACCATCCAGTCTATATATAGAGCCTAACAGTAACCATCCAGTCTATACATAACCTAACAGTAACCATCCAGTCTATATATAGAGCCTAACAGTAACCATCCAGTCTATACATGGAGCCGAACAGTAACCATCCAGTCTATACATAGCCTAACAGTAACCATCCAGTCTATATATAGAGCCTAACAGTAACCATCCAGTCTATACATAACCTAACAGTAACCATCCAGTCTATACATAACCTAACAGTAACCATCCAGTCTATATATAGAGCCTAACAGTAACCATCCAGTCTATACATAACCTAACAGTAACCATCCAGTCTATATATAGAGCCTAACAGTAACCATCCAGTCTATACATGGAGCCTAACAGTAACCATTCAGTCTATACATAACCTAACAGTAACCATCCAGTCTATATATAGAGCCTAAGAGTAACCATCCAGTCTATACATAACCTAACAGTAACCATCCAGTCTATATATAGAGCCTAACAGTAACCATCCAGTCTATACATGGAGCCGAACAGTAACCATCAAGTCTATACATAACCTAACAGTAACCATCCAGTCTATACATAGCCTAACAGTAACCATCCAGTCTATATATATAGCCTAACAGTAACCATCCAGTCTATACATAGCCTAACATTAACCATCCAGTCTATACATATCCTAACAGTAACCATCCAGTCTATGCATAACCTAACAGTAACCATCCAGTCTATACATAACTTAACAGTAACCATCCAGTCTATACATAACCTAACAGTAACCATCCAGTCTATACACAGCCTAACAGTAACCACCCAGTCTATATATACAGCCTAACAGTAACCATCTAGTCTATATATAACCCAACAGTAAACATCCAGTCTATATATAGTGCCTAACAGTAACCATCCAGTCTATATATAGAGCCTATAAGTAACCATCCAGTCTATACATAACCTAACAGTAACCATCCAGTCTATACATAACCTAACAGTAACCATCCAGTCTATACATAACCTAACAGTAACTATCCAGTCTATACATAACCTAACAGTAACCATCCAGTCTATATATAGAGCCTAACAGTAACCATCCAGTCTATATATAGAGCCTAACAGTAACCATCCAGTCTATACATAACCTAACAGTAACCACCCAGTCTATACATAACCTAACAGTAACCATCCAGTCTATACATAACCTAAGAGTAACCATCCAGTCTGTACATAACCTAACAGTAACCATCCAGTCTATATATAGAGCCTAACAGTAACCATCCAGTCTATACATAGAGCCTAACACTAACCATCCAGTCTATTCATAGCCTAACAGTAACCATCCAGTCTATATATAGAGCCTAACAGTAACCATCCAGTCTATATATAGAGCCTAACAGTAACCATCCAGTCTATACATAGCCTAACAGTAACCATCCAGTCTATATATATAGCCTAACAGTAACCATCTAGTCTATATATAACACAACAGTAAACATCCAGTCTATACATAACCTAACAGTAACCATCCAGTCTATACATAACCTAACAGTAACCATCCAGTCTATACATAACCTAACATTAACCATCCAATCTATATATAGAGCCTAACAGTAACCATCCAGTCTATACATAACCTAACAGTAACCATCCAGTCTATATATAGAGCCTAACAGTAACCATCCAGTCTATATATAGAGCCTAACAGTAACCATCCAGTCTATACATAGCCTAACAGTAACCATCCAGTCTATATATAGAGCCTAACAGTAACCATCCAGTCTATACATAACCTAACAGTAACCATCCAGTCTATATATAGAGCCTAACAGTAACCATCCAGTCTATACATGGAGCCGAACAGTAACCATCCAGTCTATACATAGCCTAACAGTAACCATCCAGTCTATATATAGAGCCTAACAGTAACCATCCAGTCTATACATAACCTAACAGTAACCATCCAGTCTATACATAACCTAACAGTAACCATCCAGTCTATATATAGAGCCTAACAGTAACCATCCAGTCTATACATGGAGCCGAACAGTAACCATCCAGTCTATACATAGCCTAACAGTAACCATCCAGTCTATATATAGAGCCTAACAGTAACCATTCAGTCTATACATAACCTAACAGTAACCATCCAGTCTATATATAGAGCCTAAGAGTAACCATCCAGTCTATACATAACCTAACAGTAACCATCCAGTCTATATATAGAGCCTAACAGTAACCATCCAGTCTATACATGGAGCCGAACAGTAACCATCAAGTCTATACATAACCTAACAGTAACCATCCAGTCTATACATAGCCTAACAGTAACCATCCAGTCTATATATATAGCCTAACAGTAACCATCCAGTCTATACATAGCCTAACATTAACCATCCAGTCTATACATATCCTAACAGTAACCATCCAGTCTATGCATAACCTAACAGTAACCATCCAGTCTATACATAACTTAACAGTAACCATCCAGTATATACATAACCTAACAGTAACCATCCAGTCTATACATAACCTAACAGTAACCAGCCAGTCTATACATAACTTAACAGTAACCATCCAGTCTATACATCACCTAACAGTAACCATCCAAACTATACATAACCTAACAGTAACCATCAAGTCTATACATAACCTAACAGTAACCATCCAGTCTATATATAGAGCTTAACAGTAACCATCCAGTCTATACATAACCTAACAGTAACCATCCAGTCTATACATAACCTAACATTAACCATCCAATCTATATATAGAGCCTAACAGTAACCATCCAGTCTATACATAACCTAACAGTAACCATCCAGTCTATATATAGAGCCTAACAGTAACCATCCAGTCTATATATAGAGCCTAACAGTAACCATCCAGTCTATACATAGCCTAACAGTAACCATCCAGTCTATATATAGAGCCTAACAGTAACCATCCAGTCTATACATAACCTAACAGTAACCATCCAGTCTATATATAGAGCCTAACAGTAACCATCCAGTCTATACATGGAGCCGAACAGTAACCATCCAGTCTATACATAGCCTAACAGTAACCATCCAGTCTATATATAGAGCCTAACAGTAACCATCCAGTCTATACATAACCTAACAGTAACCATCCAGTCTATACATAACCTAACAGTAGCCATCCAGTCTATATATAGAGCCTAACAGTAACCATCCAGTCTATACATGGAGCCGAACAGTAACCATCCAGTCTATACATAGCCTAACAGTAACCATCCAGTCTATATATAGAGCCTAACAGTAACCATTCAGTCTATACATAACCTAACAGTAACCATCCAGTCTATATATAGAGCCTAAGAGTAACCATCCAGTCTATACATAACCTAACAGTAACCATCCAGTCTATATATAGAGCCTAACAGTAACCATCCAGTCTATACATGGAGCCGAACAGTAACCATCAAGTCTATACATAACCTAACAGTAACCATCCAGTCTATACATAGCCTAACAGTAACCATCCAGTCTATATATATAGCCTAACAGTAACCATCCAGTCTATACATAGCCTAACATTAACCATCCAGTCTATACATATCCTAACAGTAACCATCCAGTCTATGCATAACCTAACAGTAACCATCCAGTCTATACATAACTTAACAGTAACCATCCAGTCTATACATAACCTAACAGTAACCATCCAGTCTATACATAACCTAACAGTAACCAGCCAGTCTATACATAACTTAACAGTAACCATCCAGTCTATACATCACCTAACAGTAACCATCCAAACTATACATAACCTAACAGTAACCATCAAGTCTATACATAACCTAACAGTACCCATCCAGTCTATATATAGAGCTTAACAGTAGCCATCCAGTCTATACATAACCTAACAGTAACTATCCAGTCTATATAAAGAGCCTAACAGTAGCCATCCAGTCTATACATAACCTAACAGTAACCATCCAGTCTATACATAACCTAACAGTAACCATCCAGTCTATATATAGAGCCTAAAAGTAACCATCCAGTCTATATATAGAGCCTACCAGTAACCATCCAGTCTATACATAACCTAACAGTAACCACCCAGTCTATACATAACCTAACAGTAACCATCCAGTCTATACATAACCTAAGAGTAACCATCCAGTCTATACATAACCTAACAGTAACCACCCAGTCTATACATAACCTAACAGTAACCATCCAGTCTATACATAGCCTAACAGTAACCATCCAGTCTATACATAGCCTAACATTAACCATCCAGTCTATACATAACCTAACAGTAACCATCCAGTCTATGCATAACCTAACAGAAACCATCCAGTCTATACATAACTTAACAGTAACCATCCAGTCTATACATAACCTAACAGTAACCATCCAGTCTATACATAACCTAACAGTAACCAGCCAGTCTATACATAACCTAACAGTAACCATCCAGTCTATTCATAACCTAACATTAACCATCCAAACTATACAATAACCTAACAGTAACCATCCAGTCTATACATAACCTAACAGTAACCATCCAGTCTATATATAGAGCTTAACAGTAGCCATCCAGTCTATACATAACCTAACAGTAACTATCCAGTCTATATATAGAGCCTAACAGTAGCCATCCAGTCTATACATAACCTAACAGTAACCATCCAGTCTATACATAACCTAACAGTAACCATCCAGTCTATATATAGAGCCCAACAGTAACCATCCAGTCTATATATAGAGCCTAACAGTAACCATCCAGTCTATACATAACCTAACAGTAACCACCCAGTCTATACATAACCTACCAGTAACCATCCAGTCTATACATAACCTAAGAGTAACCATCCAGTCTATACATAACCTAACAGTAACCATCCAGTCTATATATAGAGCCTAGCAGTAACCATCCAGTCTATACATGGAGCCTAACAGTAACCATCCAGTCTATACATAGCCTAACAGTAACCATCCAGTCTATATATAGAGCCTAACAGTAACCATCCAGTCTATATATAGAGCCTAACAGTAACCATCCAGTTTATACATAGCCTAACAGTAACCATCCAGTCTATATATAGAGCCTAACAGTAACCATCCAGTCTATATATAGAGCCTAACAGTAACCATCCAGTCTATACATAGCCTAACAGTAACCACCCAGTCTATATATATAGCCTAACAGTAACCATCTAGTCTATATATAACCCAACAGTAAACATCCAGTCTATATATAGTGCCTAACAGTAACCATCCAGTCTATATATAGAGCCTAACAGTAACCATCCAGTCTATACATAACCTAACAGTAACCATCCAGTCTATACATAACCTAACATTAACCATCCAATCTATATATAGAGCCTAACAGTAACCATCCAGTCTATACATAACCTAACAGTAACCATCCAGTCTATATATAGAGCCTAACAGTAACCATCCAGTCTATATATAGAGCCTAACAGTAACCATCCAGTCTATACATAGCCTAACAGTAACCATCCAGTCTATATATAGAGCCTAACAGTAACCATCCAGTCTATACATAACCTAACAGTAACCATCCAGTCTATACATAGAGCCTAACAGTAACCATCCAGTCTATACATGGAGCCGAACAGTAACCATCAAGTCTATACATAACCTAACAGTAACCATCCAGTCTATACATAGCCTAACAGTAACCATCCAGTCTATATATAGAGCCTAACAGTAACCATCCAGTCTATACATAGCCTAACAGTAACCATCCAGTCTATACATAGCCTAACATTAACCATCCAGTCTATACATAACCTAAAAGTAACCATCCAGTCTGTGCATAACCTAACAGTAACCATCCAGTCTATACATAACTTAACAGTAACCATCCAGTCTATACATAACCTAACAGTAACCATCCAGTCTATACATAACCTAACAGTAACCAGCCAGTCTATACATAACCTAACAGTAACCATCCAGTCTATACATAACCTAACAGTAACCATCCAAACTATACATAACCTAACAGTAACCATCCAGTCTATACATAACCTAACAGTAACCATCCAGTCTATATATAGAGCTTAACAGTAGCCATCCAGTCTATACATAACCTAACAGTAACTATCCAGTCTATATATAGAGCCTAACAGTAGCCATCCAGTCTATACATAACCTAACAGTAACCATCCAGTCAATACATAACCTAACAGTAACCATCCAGTCTATATATAGAGCCTAACAGTAACCATCCAGTCTATATATAGAGCCTAACAGTAACCATCCAGTCTATACATAACCTAACAGTAACCACCCAGTCTATACATAACCTAACAATAACCATCCAGTCTATACATAACCTAAGAGTAACCATCCAGTCTATACATAACCTAACAGTAACCACCCAGTCTATACATAACCTAACAGTAACCATCCAGTCTATACATAGCCTAACATTAACCATCCAGTCTATACATAACCTAACAGTAACCATCCAGTCTATGCATAACCTAACAGTAACCATCCAGTCTATACATAACTTAACAGTAACCATCTAGTCTATACATAACCTAACAGTAACCATCCAGTCTATACATAACCTAACAGTAACCAGCCAGTCTATACATAACCTAACAGTAACCATCCAGTCTATATATAACCTAACATTAACCATCCAAACTATACAATAACCTAACAGTAACCATCCAGTCTATACATAACCTAACAGTAACCATCCAGTCTATACATAACCTAACAGTAACCATCCAGTCTATATATAGAGCTTAACAGTAGCCATCCAGTCTATACATAACCTAACAGTAACTATCCAGTCTATATATAGAGCCTAACAGTAGCCATCCAGTCTATACATAACCTAACAGTAACCATCCAGTCTATACATAACCTAACAGTAACCATCCAGTCTATATATAGAGCCCAACAGTAACCATCCAGTCTATATATAGAGCCTAACAGTAACCATCCAGTCTATACATAACCTAACAGTAACCACCCAGTCTATACATAACCTAACAGTAACCATCCAGTCTATACATAACCTAAGAGTAACCATCCAGTCTATACATAACCTAACAGTAACCATCCAGTCTATATATAGAGCCTAGCAGTAACCATCCAGTCTATACATGGAGCCTAACAGTAACCATCCAGTCTATACATAGCCTAACAGTAACCATCCAGTCTATATATAGAGCCTAACAGTAACCATCCAGTCTATATATAGAGCCTAACAGTAACCATCCAGTCTATACATAGCCTAACAGTAACCATCCAGTCTATATATAGAGCCTAACAGTAACCATCCAGTCTATATATAGAGCCTAACAGTAACCATCCAGTCTATATTTAGAGCCTAACAGTAACCATCCAGTCTATACATAGCTTAACATTAACCATCCAATCTATATATAGAGCCTAACAGTAACCATCCAGTCTATACATAACCTAACAGTAACCATCCAGTCTATATATAGAGCCTAACAGTAACCATCCAGTCTATATATAGAGCCTAACAGTAACCATCCAGTCTATACATAGCCTAACAGTAACCATCCAGTCTATATATAGAGCCTAACAGTAACCATCCAGTCTATAAATAACCTAACAGTAACCATCCAGTCTATATATAGAGCCTAACAGTAACCATCCAGTCTATACATAGCCTAACAGTAACCATCCAGTCTATATATAGAGCCTAACAGTAACCATCCAGTCTATACATAGCCTAACAGTAACCATCCAGTATATACATAGCCTAACACTAACAATCCAGTCTATACATAACCTAACAGTAACCATCCAGTCTATGCATAACCTAACAGTAACCATCCAGTCTATACATAGCCTAACAGTAACCATCCAGTCTATATATAGAGCCTAACAGTAACCATCCAGTCTATACATAGCCTAACAGTAACCATCCAGTATATACATAGCCTAACACTAACAATCCAGTCTATACATAACCTAACAGTAACCATCCAGTCTATACATAACTTAACAGTAACCATCCACTCTATACATAACCTAACAGTAACCATCCACTCTATACATAACCTAACAGTAACCAGCCAGTCTATACATAACCTAACAGTAACCATCCAGTCTATACATAACCTAACATTAACCATCCAAACTATACATAACCTAACAGTAGCCATCCAGTCTATACATAACCTAACAGTAACTATCCAGTCTATATATAGAGCCTAACAGTAGCCATCCAGTCTATACATAACCTAACAGTAACCATCCAGTCTATACATAACCTAACAGTAACCACCCAGTCTATACATAACCTGACAGTAACCATCCAGTCTATACATAACCTAAGAGTAACCATCCAGTCTATACATAACCTAACAGTAACCACCCAGTCTATACATAACCTAACAGTAACCATCCAGTCTATATATAGAGCCTAACAGTAACCATCCAGTCTATACATAGAGCCTAACAGTAACCATCCAGTCTATACATAGCCTAACAGTAACCATCCAGTCTATATATAGAGCCTAACAGTAACCATCCAGTCTATATATAGAGCCTAACAGTAACCATCCAGTCTATACATAGCCTAACAGTAACCACCCAGTCTATATATATAGCCTAACAGTAACCATCTAGTCTATATATAACCCAACAGTAAACATCCAGTCTATATATAGTGCCTGACAGTAACCATCCAGTCTATACATAGCCTAACAGTAACCATCCAGTCTATATATAGAGCCTAACAGTAACCATCCAGTCTATACATAGCCTAACAGTAACCATCCAGTCTATATATAGAGCCTAACAGTAACCATCCAGTCTATACATAACCTAACAGTAACCATCCAGTCAATACATAACCTAACAGTAACCATCCAGGCTATATATAGAGCCTAACAGTAACCATCCAGTCTATATATAGAGCCTAACAGTAACCATCCAGTCTATACATAGCCTAACAGTAACCATCCAGTCTATATATAGAGCCTAACAGTAACCATCCAGTCTATACATAACCTAACAGTAACCATCCAGTCTATATATAGAGCCTAACAGTAACCATCCAGTCTATACATGGAGCCGAACAGTAACCATCCAGTCTATACATAGCCTAACAGTAACCATCCAGTCTATATATTGAGCCTAACAGTAACCATCCAGTCTATACATAACCTAACAGTAACCATCCAGTCTCTATATAGAGCCTAATAGTAACCATCCAGTCTATACATAACCTAACAGTAACCATCCAGTCTATATATAGAGCCTAACAGTAACCACCTAGTCTATACATGGAGCCGAACAGTAACCATCAAGTCTATACATAACCTAACAGTAACCATCCAGTCTATACATAGCCTAACAGTAACCATCCAGTCTATATATAGAGCCTAACAGTAACCGTCCAGTCTATACATAGCCTAACAGTAACCATCCAGTCTATACATAGCCTAACATTAACCATCCAGTCTATACATAACCTAACAGTAACCATCCAGTCTATGAATAACCTAACAGTAACCATCCAGTCTATACATAACTTAACAGTAACCATCCAGTCTATACATAACCTAACAGTAACCATCCAGTCTATACATAACCTAACAGTAACCAGCCAGTATATACATAACCTAACAGTAACCATCCAGTCTATACATAACCTAAAATTAACCATCCAAACTATACATAACCTAACAGTAACCATCCAGTCTATACATAACCTAACAGTAACCATCCAGTCTATATATAGAGCTTAACAGTAGCCATCCAGTCTATACAAAACCTAACAGTAACTATCCAGTCTATATATAGAGCCTAACAGTAACCATCCAGTCTATACATAACCTAACAGTAACCATCCAGTCTATATATAGAGCCTAACAGTAACCATCCAGTCTATATATAGAGCCTAACAGTAACCATCCAGTCTATACATAGCCTAACAGTAACCATCCAGTCTATATATAGAGCCTAACAGTAACCATCCAGTCTATACATAACCTAACAGTAACCATCCAGTCTATACATAGAGCCTAACAGTAACCATCCAGTCTATACATGGAGCCGAACAGTAACCATCAAGTCTATACATAACCTAACAGTAACCATCCAGTCTATACATAGCCTAACAGTAACCATCCAGTCTATATATAGAGCCTAACAGTAACCATCCAGTCTATACATAGCCTAACAGTAACCATCCAGTCTATACATAGCCTAACATTAACCATCCAGTCTATACATAACCTAAAAGTAACCATCCAGTCTGTGCATAACCTAACAGTAACCATCCAGTCTATACATAACTTAACAGTAACCATCCAGTCTATACATAACCTAGAAGTAACCATCCAGTCTATACATAACCTAACAGTAACCAGCCAGTCTATACATAACCTAACAGTAACCATCCAGTCTATACATAACCTAACAGTAACCATCCAAACTATACATAACCTAACAGTAACCATCCAGTCTATACATAACCTAACAGTAACCATCCAGTCTATATATAGAGCTTAACAGTAGCCATCCAGTCTATACATAACCTAACAGTAACTATCCAGTCTATATATAGAGCCTAACAGTAGCCATCCAGTCTATACATAACCTAACAGTAACCATCCAGTCAATACATAACCTAACAGTAACCATCCAGTCTATATATAGAGCCTAACAGTAACCATCCAGTCTATATATAGAGCCTAACAGTAACCATCCAGTCTATACATAACCTAACAGTAACCACCCAGTCTATACATAACCTAACAATAACCATCCAGTCTATACATAACCTAAGAGTAACCATCCAGTCTATACATAACCTAACAGTAACCACCCAGTCTATACATAACCTAACAGTAACCATCCAGTCTATACATAGCCTAACAGTAACCATCCAGTCTATACATAGCCTAACATTAACCATCCAGTCTATACATAACCTAACAGTAACCATCCAGTCTATGCATAACCTAACAGTAACCATCCAGTCTATACATAACTTAACAGTAACCATCTAGTCTATACATAACCTAACAGTAACCATCCAGTCTATACATAACCTAACAGTAACCAGCCAGTCTATACATAACCTAACAGTAACCATCCAGTCTATATATAACCTAACATTAACCATCCAAACTATACAATAACCTAACAGTAACCATCCAGTCTATACATAACCTAACAGTAACCATCCAGTCTATACATAACCTAACAGTAACCATCCAGTCTATATATAGAGCTTAACAGTAGCCATCCAGTCTATACATAACCTAACAGTAACTATCCAGTCTATATATAGAGCCTAACAGTAGCCATCCAGTCTACACATAACCTAACAGTAACCATCCAGTCTATACATAACCTAACAGTAACCATCCAGTCTATATATAGAGCCCAACAGTAACCATCCAGTCTATATATAGAGCCTAACAGTAACCATCCAGTCTATACATAACCTAACAGTAACCACCCAGTCTATACATAACCTAACAGTAACCATCCAGTCTATACATAACCTAAGAGTAACCATCCAGTCTATACATAACCTAACAGTAACCATCCAGTCTATATATAGAGCCTAGCAGTAACCATCCAGTCTATACATGGAGCCTAACAGTAACCATCCAGTCTATACATAGCCTAACAGTAACCATCCAGTCTATATATAGAGCCTAACAGTAACCATCCAGTCTATATATAGAGCCTAACAGTAACCATCCAGTCTATACATAGCCTAACAGTAACCATCCAGTCTATATATAGAGCCTAACAGTAACCATCCAGTCTATATATAGAGCCTAACATTAACCATCCAGTCTATATTTAGAGCCTAACAGTAACCATCCAGTCTATACATAGCTTAACATTAACCATCCAATCTATATATAGAGCCTAACAGTAACCATCCAGTCTATACATAACCTAACAGTAACCATCCAGTCTATATATAGAGCCTAACAGTAACCATCCAGTCTATATATAGAGCCTAACAGTAACCATCCAGTCTATACATAGCCTAACAGTAACCATCCAGTCTATATATAGAGCCTAACAGTAACCATCCAGTCTATAAATAACCTAACAGTAACCATCCAGTCTATATATAGAGCCTAACAGTAACCATCCAGTCTATACATAGCCTAACAGTAACCATCCAGTCTATATATAGAGCCTAACAGTAACCATCCAGTCTATACATAGCCTAACAGTAACCATCCAGTATATACATAGCCTAACACTAACAATCCAGTCTATACATAACCTAACAGTAACCATCCAGTCTATGCATAACCTAACAGTAACCATCCAGTCTATACATAGCCTAACAGTAACCATCCAGTCTATATATAGAGCCTAACAGTAACCATCCAGTCTATACATAGCCTAACAGTAACCATCCAGTATATACATAGCCTAACACTAACAATCCAGTCTATACATAACCTAACAGTAACCATCCAGTCTATACATAACTTAACAGTAACCATCCACTCTATACATAACCTAACAGTAACCATCCACTCTATACATAACCTAACAGTAACCAGCCAGTCTATACATAACCTAACAGTAACCATCCAGTCTATACATAACCTAACATTAACCATCCAAACTATACATAACCTAACAGTAGCCATCCAGTCTATACATAACCTAACAGTAACTATCCAGTCTATATATAGAGCCTAACAGTAGCCATCCAGTCTATACATAACCTAACAGTAACCATCCAGTCTATACATAACCTAACAGTAACCATCCAGTCTATATATAGAGCCTAACAGTAACCATCCAGTCTATATATAGAGCCTAACAGTAACCATCCAGTCTATACATAACCTAACAGTAACCACCCAGTCTATACATAACCTGACAGTAACCATCCAGTCTATATATAGAGCCTAACAGTAACCATCCAGTCTATACATAGAGCCTGACAGTAACCATCCAGTCTATACATAGCCTAACAGTAACCATCCAGTCTATATATAGAGCCTAACAGTAACCATCCAGTCTATATATAGAGCCTAACAGTAACCATCCAGTCTATACATAGCCTAACAGTAACCACCCAGTCTATATATATAGCCTAACAGTAACCATCTAGTCTATATATAACCCAACAGTAAACATCCAGTCTATATATAGTGCCTGACAGTAACCATCCAGTCTATACATAGCCTAACAGTAACCATCCAGTCTATATATAGAGCCTAACAGTAACCATCCAGTCTATACATAGCCTAACAGTAACCATCCAGTCTATATATAGAGCCTAACAGTAACCATCCAGTCTATACATAACCTAACAGTAACCATCCAGTCAATACATAACCTAACAGTAACCATCCAGGCTATATATAGAGCCTAACAGTAACCATCCAGTCTATATATAGAGCCTAACAGTAACCATCCAGTCTATACATAGCCTAACAGTAACCATCCAGTCTATATATAGAGCCTAACAGTAACCATCCAGTCTATACATAACCTAACAGTAACCATCCAGTCTATATATAGAGCCTAACAGTAACCATCCAGTCTATACATGGAGCCGAACAGTAACCATCCAGTCTATACATAGCCTAACAGTAACCATCCAGTCTATATATTGAGCCTAACAGTAACCATCCAGTCTATACATAACCTAACAGTAACCATCCAGTCTCTATATAGAGCCTAATAGTAACCATCCAGTCTATACATAACCTAACAGTAACCATCCAGTCTATATATAGAGCCTAACAGTAACCACCTAGTCTATACATGGAGCCGAACAGTAACCATCAAGTCTATACATAACCTAACAGTAACCATCCAGTCTATACATAGCCTAACAGTAACCATCCAGTCTATATATAGAGCCTAACAGTAACCGTCCAGTCTATACATAGCCTAACAGTAACCATCCAGTCTATACATAGCCTAACATTAACCATCCAGTCTATACATAACCTAACAGTAACCATCCAGTCTATGAATAACCTAACAGTAACCATCCAGTCTATACATAACTTAACAGTAACCATCCAGTCTATACATAACCTAACAGTAACCATCCAGTCTATACATAACCTAACAGTAACCAGCCAGTATATACATAACCTAACAGTAACCATCCAGTCTATACATAACCTAAAATTAACCATCCAAACTATACATAACCTAACAGTAACCATCCAGTCTATACATAACCTAACAGTAACCATCCAGTCTATATATAGAGCTTAACAGTAGCCATCCAGTCTATACAAAACCTAACAGTAACTATCCAGTCTATATATAGAGCCTAACAGTAGCCATCCAGTCTATACATGACCTAACAGTAACCATCCAGTCTATACATAGCCTAACAGTAACCATCCAGTCTATATATAGAGCCTAACAGTAACCATCCAGTCTATATATAGAGCCTAACAGTAACCATCCAGTCTATACATAACCTAACAGTAACCACCCAATCTATACATAACCTAACAGTAACCATCCAGTCTATACATAACCTAAGAGTAACCATCCAGTCTATACATAACCTAACAGTAACCACCCAGTCTATACATAACCTAACAGTAACCATCCAGTCTATACATAACCTAACAGTAACCATCCAGTCTATACATAACCTAACAGTAACCATCCAGTCTATATATAGAGCCTAACAGTAACCATCCAGTCTATATATAGAGCCTAACAGTAACCATCCAGTCTATACATAACATAACAGTAACCATCCAGTCTATATATAGAGCCTAACAGTAACCATCCAGTCTATATATAGAGCCTAACAGTAACCATCCAGTCTATACATAACCTAACAATAACTATCCAGTCTATATATAGAGCCTAACAGTAGCCATCCAGTCTATACATAACCTAACAGTAACCATCCAGTCTATACATAACCTAACAGTAACCATCCAGTCTATATATAGAGCCTAACAGTAACCATCCAGTCTATATATAGAGCCTAACAGTAACCATCCAGTCTATACATAACCTAACAGTAACCACCCAGTCTATACATAACCTAACAATAACCATCCAGTCTATACATAACCTAAGAGTAACCATCCAGTCTATACATAACCTAACAGTAACCACCCAGTCTATACATAACCTAACAGTAACCATCCAGCCTATACATAACCTAACAGTAACCATCCAGTCTATACATAACCTAACAGTAACCATCCAGTCTATATATAGAGCCTAACAGTAACCATCCAGTCTATATATAGAGCCTAACAGTAACCATCCAGTCTATACATAACATAACAGTAACCATCCAGTCTATATATAGAGCCTAACAGTAACCATCCAGTCTATACATAACCTAACAGTAACCATCCAGTCTATACATAACCTAACAGTAACCATTCAGTCTATACATAACCTAACAGTAACCATCCAGTCTATATATAGAGCCTAACAGTAACCATCCAGTCTATACATAGCCTAACAGTAACCATCCAGTCTATACATAGCCTAACAGTAACCATCCAGTCTATATATAGAGCCTGACAGTAACCATCCAGTCTATATATAGAGCCTAACAGTAACCATCCAGTCTATACATAGCCTAACAGTAACCATCCAGTCTATATATATAGCCTAACAGTAACCATCTAGTCTATATATAACCCAACAGTAAACATCCAGTGTATACATAACCTAACAGTAACCATTCAGTCTATACAAAACCTAACAGTAACCATCCAGTCTATATGTAGAGCCTAACAGTAACCATCCAGTCTATACATAGAGCCTAACAGTAACCATCCAATCTATACATAGCCTAACAGTAACCATCCAGTCTATATATAGAGCCTAACAGTAACCATCCAGTCTATATATAGAGCCTAACAGTAACCATCCAGTCTATATATAGAGCCTAACAGTAACCATCCAGTCTATATATAGAGCCTAACAGTAACCATCCAGTCTATACATAGCCTAACAGTAACCATCCAGTCTATATATAGAGCCTAACAGTAACCATCCAGTCTATACATAACCTAACAGTAACCATCCAGTCTATATATAGAGCCTAACAGTAACCATCCAGTCTATACATGGAGCCGAACAGTAACCATCCAGTCTATACATAGCCTAACAGTAACCATCCAGTCTATATATAGAGCCTAACATTAACCATCCAGTCTATACATAACCTAACAGTAACCATCCAGTCTATATATAGAGCCTAACAGTAACCATCCAGTCTATACATAACCTAACAGTAACCATCCAGTCTATATATAGAGCCTAACAGTAACCATCCAGTCTATACATGGAGCCGAACAGTAACCATCAAGTCTATACATAACCTAACAGTAACCATCCAGTCTATACATAGCCTAACAGTAACCATCCAGTCTATACATAGCCTAACATTAACCATCCAGTCTATACATAACCTAACAGTAACCATCCAGTCTATACATAACCTAACAGTAACCATCCAGTCTATACATAGCCTAACATTAACCATCCAGTCTATACATAACCTAACAGTAACCATCCAGTCTATATATAGAGCCTAACAGTAACCATCCAGTCTATACAAAACCTAACAGTAACCATCCAGTCTATACATAACCTAACAGTAACCATTCAGTCTATACATAACCTAACAGTAACCATCCAGTCTATATATAGAGCCTAACAGTAACCATCCAGTCTATACATAGCCTAACAGTAACCATCCAGTCTATTCATAGCCTAACAGTAACCATCCAGTCTATATATAGAGCCTAACAGTAACCATCCAGTCTATATATAGAGCCTAACAGTAACCATCCAGTCTATACATAACCTAACAGTAACCATCCAGTCTATACATAACCTAACAGTAACCATCCAGTCTATACATAACCTAACAGTAACCAGCCAGTCTATACATAACCTAACAGTAACCATCCAGTCTATACATAACCTAACAGTAACCATCCAGTCTATATATAGAGCCTAACAGTAACCATCCAGTCTATACATAACCTAACAGTAATCATCCATTCTATACATAGCCTAACATTAACCATCAAGTCTATACATAACCTAACAGTAACCATCCACTGAGTCTATGAGTCAGTGACAGCTTGAGATTAAATCTGTTTTGGAGTACGACCTCTAAAATGAGTTTAATGCACATGAGGCAGAGGACAAGTCTAGGCCTGTGTTCCTCGCATTCATTGATTTAGTGTAATAATGATAGTGAGAGACAGCAAGGCAATGCCAACGGCTCAATTCTGATAGTGAGAGAGAGCAGGCAACACCAACGGCTCAATTCTGATAGTGAGAGACGGCAGGCAATACCAACGGCTCAATAGTGATAGTGAGAGACAGCAAGGCAATACCAACGGCTCAATTATGATAGTGAGAGAGAGCAGGCAATACCAACGGCTCAATTCTGATAGTGAGAGACAGCAGGCAATACCAACGGCTCAATTCTGAGCAGCTCAGCTCCCTCCCCCGTCTCTATTTACCCCCATTAGTACACAATGTCAACATGATTACAATGAGAATGACATGACAATCTAACTAGACAAACTGAACCAGAGTACATTGTAAGGCTTTGGTTCCCTCCCAAATGTTGTTCAGTCTCTGCTCATTGATTTTCATTTTGAAACCCTAAAACAGACACGTGTTGGTGGAGCTGTGAGCGTCCCATCAGAAAGGATATGAGTGTACTAAAACCTTTATTGATGCTCTTCTAACAGGATGAAAGGGGTTAAAAATATAGAGTGCAGACGTGGCACTAAATCGGAAGATGGCCTTCCCTTTGTTCAGTACTATAAATGTCTGTGGAGAAACAGGAAGCAAGAGAGACAAAGAGAGAGAGGAAGAACGTGAGAGACAGAGGGGGTGAGGGAAATTGAAAGAGACAGAGAGATGCATCATGGTTAAGGGCAATATGGCATGGCAATAAATATGTACAATAAACTTGCAGTGGCAACAACCACACACGACAGTACATCCACGCACACACACATACACATATGCACACACACACACACACACACGCACGCACACACACCCGAACACATACACACACACAAACAAACAAAATCACTGATTACATTGCAAGTCCCCCATGCTGGTACTCTCTGCTCTGTAAAATGTCTTTACACTCAAAGTGTGTCCGATGTAGGGTTGCATAACTTTCCCAAAAAGTCAATCTTTTCCAGAAATTCTACATTTCCTGCCTATTCCATCCTGATTCCGGGAATGTTTACAACAGGGATTTGTGGAAAACCTGGGAATTTGGGGAAATTTACCAGAATTTTGCAACCCTAGTCCAATGTATTTAGACCTCAAAACAGACTCATCCCAAGCCTTCATCCACATCCCAAGCCTTCATAGTCATCTGAAAACATCTCTTAAACTGTAGTTCATATAGTACCAGCAGGTTTATCCACTCTCTCATAGTCTGTCGGTGTTGGCTTGCATAGACCTATTGGATTATCAAATGGCCTGGGCCAGTTAAGGTAAACAATAAGAGGTTGTTTTGGTTTGGTTTATTTGTTCCATTCCTCTACAAAACCTTTGGGAAATTAGCAGGAGCTCTTATCCTCTGGAGGAGAGGTAGGAGAAAGAGAGTGAGAAAGAGAAAACGAGAGAGAGAGAGAGAGAGAGAGAAAGAGAGAGAAGGAGAGAGAGAGAGAGAGAGAGAGAGGGAGAGAGAGAGAGAGAGAGAGATAGAGAAAGAAAGAAAGAAAGAAATAGAGAGGGGAGGGCAGGAGGGATGGGGAGAGAGACATTGGGGGAGAGTCAGAGAGAGAAAGAGAGAGAGAGAGAGAGAGAGAGGGGTGCAGGAGAGATGGGGAGAGAGAGATTGAGGGAGAGTCAGAGAGAAAGAGAGAGATAGAGAGAGATAGAGGGAGGGAGGGGGTGTAGGAGGGATGGGGAGAGAGATTGAGGGAGAGAGAGAGGGAGGGGAGGCAGAAACATTCAGGAAGACAGAGGAAAGTGAGGTGAGGACCCACAACTGTATCCAGCTGACATGTCCTCTATCCCCAGAATAACTATCTATCCCCAGAACAACTATCTATCCCCAAGAGAACTCTCCATCCCCAGAATAACAACTATCTATCCCCAGAACAACTATCTATCCCCAGAACAACTATCTATCCCCAGAATAACTATCTATCCCCAGAACAACTATCTATCCCCAGAACAACTATCTATCCCCAGGAGAACTCTCTATCCCCAGGATAACTATCTATCCCCAGGAGAACTATCTATCCCCAGAACAACTATCTATCCCCAGAACAACTATCTATCCCCAGAACAACTATCTATCCCCAGAATAACTATCTATCCCCAGGAGAACTCTCTATCCCCAAGATAACTCTATATCCCCAAGAGAACTCTCTATCCCCAGGAGAACAACTATCTATCCCCAGGATAACTATCTATCCCCAGGAGAACTATCTATCCCCAGGAGAACTATCGATCCCCAGGAGAACAACTATCTATCCCCAGGATAATTATCTATCCCCAGGAGAACTATCTATCTATCCCCAAGAGAACTCTCTATCCCCAGGAGAACAACTATCTATCCCCAGGAGAACAACTATCTATCCCCAGAATAACTCTCTATCCCCAGGAGAACTATCTATCCCCAGAACAACTATCTATCCCCAGAACAACTATCTATCCTCAGGAGAACTATCTATCCCCAGGAGAACTCTCTATCCCCAAGAGAACTCTCTATCCCCAAGAGAACTCTCTATCCCCAGGAGAACAACTATCTATCCTCAGGAGAACTATCTATCCCCAGGAGAACTCTCTATCCCCAGGATAACTATCTATCCCCAGGAGAACTATCTATCCCCAGAACAACTATCTATCCCCAGGAGAACTCTCTATCCCCAGGATAACTATCTATCCCCAGAATAACTATCTATCCCCAGAACAACTATCTATCCCCAGGAGAACTCTCTATCCCCAGGAGAACTATCTATCCCCAAGATAACTATCTATCCCCAGGAGAACAACTATCTATCCCCAGGAGAACAACTATCGATCCCCAGAATAACTCTCTATCCACAGGAGAACTCTCTATCCCCAAGAGAACTCTCTATCCCCAGGAGAACAACTATCTATCCCCAGGATAACTATCTATCCCCAGGAGAACTATCAATCCACAGGAGAACTATCTATCCCCAGAATAACTATCTATCCCCAGAATAACTATCTATCCCCAGAATAACTATCTATCCCCAGGAGAACTAGCTATCCCCAGAATAACTAGCTATCCCCAGGAGAACAACTATCTATCCCCAGAATAACTATCTATCCCCAGAATAACTATCTATCCCCAGAACAACTATCTATCCCCAGAATAACTATCTATCCCCAGAACAACTATCTATCCCCAGAATAACTATCTATCCCCAGAATAACTATCTATCCCCAGAATAACTAGCTATCCCCAGGAGAACTAGCTATCCCCAGGAGAACTAGCTATCCCCAGAATAACTAGCTATCCCCAGGAGAACTAGCTATCCCCAGGAGAACTAGCTATCCCCAGAATAACTAGCTATCCCCAGGAGAACTAGCTATCCTCAGAATAACTAGCTATCCCCAGGAGAACTAGCTATCCCCAGAATAACTAGCTATCCCCAGAATAACTATCTATCCCCAGAATAACTATCTATCCCCAGAACAACTATCTATCCCCAGAATAACTATCTATCCCCAGAACAACTATCTATCCCCAGAATAACTATCTATCCCCAGAATAACTATCTATCCCCAGAATAACTAGCTATCCCCAGGAGAACTAGCTATCCCCAGGAGAACTAGCTATCCCCAGAATAACTAGCTATCCCCAGGAGAACTAGCTATCCCCAGGAGAACTAGCTATCCCCAGAATAACTAGCTATCCCCAGGAGAACTAGCTATCCCCAGAATAACTAGCTATCCCCAGGAGAACTAGCTATCCCCAGAATAACTAGCTATCCCCAGAATAACTATATATCCCCAGAATAACTATATATCCCTAGGAGATCTATCTATCTCCAGGAGAACTATATATTCCCAGAATAACTATATATCCCTAGGAGAACTATCTATCCCCAGAATAACTATCTATCCCCAGGAGAACTAGCTATTCAGCCTCCCTCTGTATCCTCCAGCAAACCAAAGCTCCAGACTGATGAATTTTGAAAGGCCAATTTTAAAACTGAGCACCTTAAAACCAGTACTCTAGCCTCTGTCCTTTTCACATACTGTACCGGTACAATTTCCACTCCCTGGGAAACTGATTAAATCAAATCAAATGTCATTTCCTCAATTGCTACATACTCAAATCACTTAAATCCAACTGATGCCACACCAACTACAGCCATAGCTGTCAGTTCAATTTGTTTATCCACCAGCTTAAAAGCTTATTATTCACATCCTGGAATACACATTTTTCTCATCTACAGTCCTACAGTACCCCCAGGGTTGCACATTCTTGTTCCAGCCCAGCACTAACACACCTAATTCAACTTATCAAGCGGCTTGACGATAAGTCGAGTAGTTCAATATGGATGTGCTGGTGCTGGAACAAAAATGTGCCACTCTGGGAGGTATACTGTAATGCATACTGTATAGAATGACTTGATGAGGCACCCTCCAGTCTACACAGTGGGGGGGACACAAACCCATTTCAAAACTCTTTTTAAGGAAGAAGGACTGTGTGAGAAACAGAATGGTGCCAACAGTAAACCATCATCAGTCTGTCTGTCTGTCTGTCTGTCTGTCTGTCTGTCTGTCTGTTTGTCTGTCTGTTTCTCTTTCTGTCTGTCTGTCTGTTTCTCTTTCTGTCTGTCTGTCTGCCTGATCCTTCTATTCGTAAATCAGTCCTACCTTTTGCATCCTAAGAACACACATATGTGCAGACGAGCGCACATGCACGTACACACACACACACATCCTGAATCAGCAGCCCAAACAGGCCCAGTCACAGGGCCCAAAAATGGGTATGGGGAATCCTTTCAACCTGCCTCAAAGGCCACAGCCAGTTTCCATTAGGACGGATGACACACACACACACACACACACACACACACTCACACACGCACTCACACACACGCCATTTCAGAGGCTTTATATAAGGAGGGTCACTGTGAGTACACCAGAGATGTGTTTCAGAAGGGGAAATTGGTTCAGATGAATAAAAGCACACAGGAAGATGTTCCAGTAATTGGAATGGTACTAAAGAGGAAATCCTTCAAGGAGGTCCAATAGACAAAGGAAGCGATGTCAGTGATGATATAAGAAGTGACATGCTCTTAGAAACACATTTAACACAGGCATTCGAACACAAGTATAAGGACCCTTGAGAGAGACACCCACCACCGCACGCTCACACACAAACACACACCCACACAGCCCCTCTCATTCTCCCACCAACCATCACCCCCCAGTGCTCACTCTCTGGTTCTTGAAGTAGAATGGGTCAAAGTCATCCAGTGGGACTCCCACCAGGCCGGCGGGGATGTCGCCGAAGATGCGTGGCAGCTGTTTGCCGGCCTCCAGGTCGGCCCGGGGCCGAGGCAGCTCCACGTCTCCCAGATCCTCTTGGTAGTGCTTGGTACGCCGGGCCTCCTCCTCAGCGATCCGCTGCTCCACGGCAGCCAGGGACTCCCGGGTGAACCGGTGCAAGCTGTCAGGACCCGGTGGTAGCAGCAGGGTGGCCATCTTCTCATCCTGAGTCACCTGTCCTAGGGTTGACTTCACCAGCTACCAGGGAGGGAGAGGGGAAGGAAAGAGAGAGATAGAGAGAGGGAGAGTAGCGAGTAGGGAGGAGGTGATAGGGAGAGGGAGTAGGGAGGGGGAGATAGAAAGAGACAGAGAGAGGTAATCAACAGGGCAGTCACAAAGGGGTATCACTCCTAAATGCAGACCTGAGTTAACATAGACATCGTTCCTGCAGTCAAATAACCAAATCGCCCTCTAGTGGCCTCATGGGTGGAATGTTATTCATCTTTTTCATAACTTCATAATAAAGAAACATTAAAAAAAGAAACATAAAAAAATCTGGTGTTTCTATGTAAAACGCTTGTATTATATGTCAGTCTTTTGTGATGTACAGTCCAGTCGGAAACTATTCAGACCCCTTGAATTTTTACATTTTGTTACATTACAGCCGTATTTTTAATGGATTAAGTCGTTTTCCCCTCATCAATCTACACACAATACCCCATAATGACAGAGCAAAAACTGGTTTCTAGACATTTCTCCAAATTCATAAAAAAATATACAATTTACGTAAGCATTCAGACACTTTACTCAGTACTTTGTTGAAGCACCTTTGGCAGCGATTACAGCCTCGAGTCTTATGGGGTATGACTCTACAAGCTTGGCACACCTGTATCTGGAAAGTTTCTCCCATTCTTCTTGGTGGTTCCAAATTTCTTCCATTTAAGAATGATGGAGGCCTCTGTGTTCTTGGGGACATTCAAAGCTGCAGAAATGTTTTGGTACCCTTCCCCAGATCTGTGCCTCGACACAATCCTGTGTCAGAGCTCTACGGACAATTCCTTCAACCTCATGGCTTATGTTTTTGCTTATATTGACTGGTGTGTGCCTGTCCAAATCATGTCCAATTTATCACAATCAAGTTGTAGAAACATCTCAAGGATGATCAATGGAAACAGGATGCACCTGAGCTCAATTTCAAGTCTCATAGCAAAGGGCCTGAATACTTATGTAAATAAGGTATCTGTTTTTTCTTTGTAATACGTTTGTAAAAATTTCAAAAAATACAGTTTCTACTTTGTCATTATGGAGTGTTTTGTGTAGATTGATGAGAAAAATGTTTTATTAAATCCATTTTAGAATAAGGCTGTAATGTAACAAAATGTGGAAAAAGTCAAGGGGTCTGAATACTTTTCGAATGCACTGTGTACAAGATGTAATATTGGGATGCAAACTCAAAATATAATACATTTTCAACTCTGTATCTGTCTTATTTTCTTTAAGCTCGTAACCATGTGTGTGAGGTGAATAATTTTGTTTCAAAGTAGACTTGTTTAAGACTATCAAGAAACACTGTGTGACCCTGATTCAGCCTACTGCAGCGAAAGGTCCTATTTGGTTGCTATTGTAATGTACAGATAGACCAAGCTTGGGGGGGTTATCATAACGAAACGGTTGTCATTGTCATTGATATTGCCTCCCCTTCACTCTCATCATCACTTCAGCCGAGGACAGTTATTCTGTCGCCAAAATAGATTGTGCCACTATTGTGTTATGCGTGGTGTGGGTGTGTAATTGTGTGTGTGTTTGTGTGCGTGTGCGTGAATGCCTGTACGCGTGTTTGTGTGGGTGCACAAACTTCCGTGCACAAACAGACCATGCCATCTGTTTTGTACTCTAATTGAATGATCGGACAGGCCTCATTTTTCATCCATTCATGCGTTTCTTCACGTTATTCCTTGTGAGAGTCCACATCAAAAGAGCACCTGATGTCCCATTACCTCAGCTTACAACCCCAGTCCATCAGAGTCTGGAGACTTATACAGTCTTTCAACCAGGTAGCAATCTGCTCACTAGAGAATAAAATATCGAAATAATCACTGTAGCCACTTTAGACCTGTCTAAGGCCTTACCTATACCATTCCATATTAATGCAGGCTCAGAAGATGACAACTTCATTGAAAATATAGACTATTTGGTAACACATCCCATGAATAACCTTTTCATATAATGTGAACACATTCATAACGTCTTACACAACATAGGTGACAATAACTGCTCATAAAGTGTTACTGAATGTTTTTAATCAGAAATCACTGTCTGGGTCAATAACCCCATGAAAAAAAAGTATAAAGTGCAGTACTTCAATGAGTGTCAACCGTACATTAAGATATTATACATGTTATACAATATTTCAGGCCTGGCCTGCATTAAATCCTATGACATAAATATCCCCTCGTGTTTTGCAGCTTTATAAACAGGTTAAATCAATCTGTGTGTGATTCCATGGCCTTTGTGTGGCCCCTGCGCCTGCACACCATGCATGTGAAGTCTCGCCTTTTACTTCCATACCATTTCAGCTATTTACTGCCCCGGACCCTGATGCAACGGACATTGTGTAGGGCTGAACAAAACGCCAGTACGCTTGGCTTGCTTTTCTCTCTCTCGCAGCATAATCTCAACCAACTTTGCGCCCGCCTTTGCTTTGACAGAATTCTGCCTCTCTCATGTGTCCATGTTTTCACAACCAGCACCGGT
Organism: Oncorhynchus clarkii lewisi; assembly: GCF_045791955.1. NCBI lineage: Eukaryota > Metazoa > Chordata > Actinopteri > Salmoniformes > Salmonidae > Oncorhynchus > Oncorhynchus clarkii. The sequence goes on along the minus strand of NC_092161.1, from coordinate 19,833,331 downwards.
TATTCCCATGTTCTGTTTGATACCCATTTTTATAACCTATATAATTATCTTAGTAACCACCAGTACAGGATTCATGTGTATTTGGGAAAATATTAGAGATAAAGATCATTCAAAGAGTTAATCATGTATTGTTGTGTGTCATAAATGAATAAATGAAATTGTTACGCGTGAGCATGTAGAGTGTACAACAATGGACGCCTCAGCTTCTAATGCTTTGTAGTTATGGAGCCCAGAGATGCTATCTGAAGAGACAAGACACCTAACGGAGCGAAGAGAAAAGGCACCCCCAGACTTGGATATCCTGATAACACATCAACATTGTTGCAGAATGACTGTTCTGTACTGGACATTCAACACAAGCAACAAATGCATGGCTTATTTACTTTCTCCTGTTGTTTCTCAAGTCTACATTTAGAAGAACAAATCCTAGTGGGTTCTTTGGCTGTCCGCATAGGATATCCTCTTTTGGTTCCAGGTAGAACCCTTTTAGTTTGTAGAAAGACCTGTAGTCTAGTTTCCTGTAGTCTAGCACCCTATAGTTTAGTACCCTGTAGTCTAGTGACCTGTAGTCTAGTGACCTGTAGTCTAGCACCCTATAGTTTAGCACCCTGTAGTTTGGTGACCTGTAGTCTAGTGACCTGTAGTCTAGCACCCTATAGTTTAGTACCCTGTAGTCTAGTGACCTGTAGTCTAGTGACCTGTAGTCTAGCACCCAATAGTCTAGCACCCTGTAGTTTAATACCCTGTAGTCTAGTGACCTGTAGTCTAGTGACCTGTAGTCTAGTGACCTGTAGTCTAGTGACCTGTAGTCTGGTGACCTGTAGTCTAGCTCCCTGTAGTCTAGTGACATGTAATCTGGTGATCTGTAGTCTAGCACCCTGTAGTCTAGTGACATGTAATCTGGTGATCTGTAGTCTAGCACCCTGTAGTCTAACACCCTGTAATTTTACACCCAGTAGTCTGGTGACCTATAGTCTAACACCCTGTAATTTAACACCCAGTAGTCTGGTGACCTGTAGTCTAACACCCTGTAGTCTAACACCCTGTAATTTAACACCCAGTAGTCTGGTGACCTGTAGTCTAACACCCTGTAGTCTAACACCCTGTAGTTTAACACCCAGTAGTCTAGTGACCTGTAGTCTAACACCCTATAGTCTAGTGACCTGTAGTCTGACTCCCTGTATTCTAGCACCTTGTAGTCTAGCACCCTGTAGTCTTGCACCCTGTATTATTGCACCCTGTAGTCTAGCACCCTGTAGTCTTGCACCCTGTAGTATTGCACCCTGTAGTCTCGCACCCTGTAGTCTAGCACCCTGTAGTCTTGCACCCTGTAGTATTGTACCCTGTAGCCTAGCACCCTGTAGTCTAGCACCCTGTAGTCTTGCACCCTGTAATATTGCACCCTGTAGTCTAGCACCCTGTAGTATTGCACCCTGTAGTCTAGCACCCTGTAGTATTGCACCCTGAAATATTGCACCCTGTAGTCTAGAACCCTGTAGTATTGCACCCTGTAGTCTAGCACCCTGTAGTATTGCACACTGTAGTCTAGCACCCTGTAGTCTAGCACCCTGTAGTATTGCACCCTGTAGTCTAGCACCCTGTAGTATTGCACCCTGTAGTCTAGCACTCTGTAGTCTTGCACCCTGTAGTATTGCACCCTGTTGTATTGCACCCTGTAGTCTAGCACTCTGTAGTCTAGCACCCTGTAGTATTGCACCCTGTAGTCTAGCACCCTGTAGTCTAGCACCCTGTAGTATTGCACCCTGTAGTATTGCACCCCGTAGTATTGTAACCTGTAGTCTTGTACCCTGTAGTGTTGCACCCTGTAGTCTAGCACCCTGTAGTATTGCACCCTGTAGTCTAGCACCCTGTAGTATTGCACCCTGTAGTCTAGCACCCTTTAGTATTGCACCCTGTAGTCTAGCACTCTGTAGTCTTGCACCTTGTAGGACCAGCACTCAGCATTTCTGGAGTTAATGAAATGTAAAGGACAGCTTGTCAGGCTTGACCAAGAGCCCGTTTAGGCAAATGCAATTCCCTCCAAAAATAGGGTTGATCCACTAAAGTGCACTATGTAGGTCACTAGGGGTATTGAACAAGTTAAATGGGCCTCGGATTCATTTCAAAGGCTGGCTGCCTGCGCCACTCGGGTACTTTCAGCTGCAGCACTTGGGCGCAGGCGTCTAAAGAGAATACTGAACAAAAGGGAGAGGGGGGAGATAGGGTTTACCTGAGGATAGGAATATGTAGCTTGTGGCCCTGATGTTGATGGTTTAGAACAGCTTGCCTATTGCACACACACACACACACACACACACACACACACACACACACACACACACACACACACACACACACACACACACACACACACACACACACACACACACATGTTCTCCCTGTTTCTTTCTCTCTCTCTCTCTCTCTCTCTCTCTCTCTCTCTAGAATTAGGAATCATGTTAGCTGCACTTCTATCCGAAATGTTATGAACATTGAACACACCCTAGCTAACACACCCTGACATTGAACACACCCTAGCAATTGTTCCATAACCCAGGGAATCCCTATTAAATCAGAAATTAACCTCAGACATAAATTCATTATTTATATAATCATTATTTTAACATGCTGTCCCATCGAGGTCAAAATAACGCTTTTGCAAGGGAGACCTGGCCCCTAACTTCAGCGCTCGGGTCAAGCCCACCACCCCACTACCCCACAAACCCTCTGCCCTCACCCCAAACCCGCCTAGCCTGAGACTGGGGATTGACCTGGTATCCCTTTGGGAAATCAGCAATAAAGAGCAACACATGGAGGAGCAGTGTACCAGCGGTGCCAGAGGCTGTCAGCCTAGGGCCCAGTCAGGGCCTCTATCCAGCATATCCAGCTAAAGCTTAGAGTCACTTGACAGGCTGTCAGCATTATTCATCTAGGTTTCCTATTAGACCATTACAACTGGGATGTAAGAAGAGTCATCAGCCTGAGGGGACTGAATGGGCCTGTAGCATGACTCGTCTTTAGACCTTTGGTCATTCACGCTTCACCATCGTATGGTAGCCTGGATGGGGATGAAGATAAGAACCATTATTTGTAGCGTTATTGTGCAATTGCCAATTTATTCTAGGATTCAAACAGAGTAAACCACTACAGATATCTCTTGAGATGGATGGGCAATGGACAGAGGCTTGGGTGTATGTGCGTGCACGCATCACATTCTCACACTCACATACCACGGTCAACAGAGACAGACAGAGAAGGTATTCTTCATCATAAGTGTGTGGTGCACCTCTAACCCTGATGCTCAGTTTTCAGAGAAACCAGTGATTAGGAAAAACACTGAGCCATTCGTGGCTGTAAATCAGCCCACAAAATACAGGCGTGGTTGAATTGATTCCATAGTCACTGTGATGAGGGGAAAAAGGGATTATGGTTCATCAATGTTGCCGACGTCTTAACCGACGGCTTCTTCATCATCAGTTAGTTATAATTGAGACCTTATGTCCCTAGAGGATTACAGCTTGTCTTTAATCTATCTCCGTTCTTTCAAGACACACACACACACACACACACAAACTGCATACACACAGATACACACAAATGCATGCACAGTGCATACACACCCTGACCCTCCCCCCAAAAACGTTACATGCTTCATTAACAAGGGGATGGAGGCAAAAACACGTTCATCGATGACTGATGACCCCCTCGTGACAGATTATTAATTTGGGCAAGACAACTGCACCCGCACTGAACCCTCTGTCTAATCAACTCCCTTGCTTTGACCACAGGGGAAGAGAAGAAAAGAGGGGAGGAGAGGAAAAGATGAGAATTCAGAGTAAATTAAGAAATAAAGAGGCTTGAAGGGCAACCTGGCCTCAGAGCCATACGAAACATACTTTACGTATTTCTGAGCACCTCCAAGATGTATAATACCTACGAATAGTAGGTAGTTACTTTAGACAGAAACAAAAGAAGGGAGGTTGGTCGCGGAGGATGGGTGGGTGTAATTCGTGACCATCTAGCAATCCAAAGGTTGAGTGTTCGTGTCGCGGACAAATATAGCATTTTAGCTAACATTTCCCCTAACCCTTATTCTAAACTTAACCCAATTCACCTAACCTGCTACGTAAATTCACCTAACCATTGTCATTAGTTACACTAACCGCCAACGTAAACTCTCCCTGTAATTCTTCTTGGTTGTTATGACGCAACAAGCAACCTGGTCTCAGAGAAAGCTATAATACTATACGCCCTCCAAGACATATGATAAGTAACTTCATCCAAATCGTATGCTATTGTACGACCGGGGAAGATGTAAAATACTATACACTAAGTACACCAAACATTAGCAACACCTTCCTATTTTTGAGATGCCCCCCACCCCTTTTCCCCTCAGAACAGCCTCTATAAGAAGGACTCTATAAGGTGTTGAAAGCGTTCCTCAGGGATGTTGGCCCATGTTGACTCCAATGCTTCCCACAGTTCTGTCAAGTTGGCTGGATGTCCTTTGGGTAGTGTGCCATTCTTGATACACACAAGAAACTGTTAAGTGTGAAAAACCCAGCAGCATTGCAGTTCTTGACACAAACCGGTGCAACTGGCACCTGCTACCATTTAAAATATTTTGTCTGGCCCATTCACCATCTGAATGGCACACATACACAATCAATTTTTCAATTGTCTAAAGGCTTAAAAATGATTGTCTCCTCTCCTTCGTCTACACTAACTAAAGTGGATTTAACAAGTGACGTCAATATGGGATCATAGCTTTCACCTGGATTCACCTGGTCAGTCTATTTCATGGAAAGAGTTCTTAATGCTTGGTATACTTAGTAACCGTCCTCTAATTCATATGATTTTGTATGACTGCTATTCCTTTCATGACATAACTAACGTAATGGATTTACATACAGATTAAAACGAAATACCCTGAAACCACGTTGTGAATGGGGGGGTTCACGTAGGGGTAGTTGATTTGGGAAGTCAGACTCTCTCAAATTTGGCCTCCGACGCCGCTTGTGTGTGCGTTTATAATCACTGTTTGATTATTCAAATGTTTCCTTGGTGTTCTTGCCAACATGTTGCTTCATTGTTGATTGTTGATTTGTTTGACAAGGTTTTTTCCTTCTTTTTTCAGCTTGCTTGGTCCCATGAGGCTGTGGGAGGCTGAGTTGCTGTGTAATGATGTGGGAAGATTTTGCCCCACCTCTTTATTCCTTTCCTCTCTGTCTTTCACAGTCCATGACTGTCTCTCTCTTCCCCCTCTCTCTCTTTCTCTCTCTCTCTCTCTCTCCTCCCCCTCTTTCTCTTTCTCTCTCTCTCTCTCTCTCTCTCTCTCTCTCTCTCTCTCTCTCCTTTATCTTTTTATCTCTTTCTCCCTCACTCAAGATGTCCCATGGTTTTGAATCAAGATGTCCATGGTGTTTGCTCAAGATGTCCATAGTGTTGGCTCAAGATGTCCATGGTGTTGGCTCAAGATGCCCACGGTTGTTGGCTAAAGATGTACGTGGTGTTGGCTCAAGACGTCAATGGTGTTGGCTCAAGATGTCCATGGTGTTAGCTCAAGATGTCAATGTGTACACTACAAGAGGAGATTAGTGAGAAAGGGGGACCCAACTCAATACAGGCCATTCACCAAGGGGACAACTGTGACAAAGTAGGTAGCCACATCTGGCAACTAAATGAACAGGCAACCTAATACTTAAGCTGTGTATTTGAAGAGTGTATTTCATATTTCGTATGCGTATGAGTACCTTCATGTGTGTGTAAAATATTGATGTTATAAGATTTTTAATTCATAGATTTTAGATGTGTATCAAAGTGTTTTTTTTGTTGCAAAATGGTATATATCCATTGTTTATCTGGACTGGAATGTTTGTAAATGTTTGTATATTTGGCTGTGATATGTGGTTGTCTCGCCTAGCAACTGTCTGAGTCACGCTGTGCTAACGTAACATTAGCAGGTTGGTAAGGCTAACATTAACAGGCTAGTAGGGCTAATGTTAGCAGGCTAGTTGGCTTGCAACTGTGCAAGCTAATAAAGTATTCGCTTGTAATTTGGTTGAAAATTTTACTTAAACCAGTAGTCATGAGCGCACACGGTTTGGTTTAATTTGAAGTTAAACATTTGAAGTTATTCCAGTTGGAGTTAACATGATAGGGAATAGGCTGGCTTGCCGGGTCCTCCATATTACATCACAGCCCGGCATTCTTCTGGCATGACTTCGGCATTCTTCTGAATTCTGATCAATTTTATGTAATAAGGTGAGGTGTAATTTTGCATTGTGACTTTTGGTGTGTATTCTACTGCAAATCCAGATGTTACAGATGTTACATGTAGTGATGTTTATGCTACCTACGCTTTAAATATGGGTCAAAAATTATAAAAGATCCTGATCTGTCTTATATTTCTCAGATATAGGACAGACACTTAAAAACAAACTTCCTTTTTTATTATCTGTTTTGCCATGTATGAATCTTTTATTCAATGCATTTTTATGGGCATGCGACTAAGCTTTAACTTCCTGACTGATGTCTTGAGATGTTGCTTCAATATATCCACATCATTTTCTTCCTCATGATGCCATCTATTTTGTGAAGTGCACCAGTCCCTCCTGCAGCAAATCACCCCAACAACATGATGCTGCCACCCCCGTGCTTCACGGTTGGGATGGTGTTCTTCGGCTTGCAAGCCTCCTCTTTTCTCCTCCAAACATAACGATGGTCATTATGGCAAAACAGTTCTATTTCTGTTTCATCAGACCAGAGGACATTTCTCCAAAAAGTACGATCTTTGTCCCCATGTTCAGTTGCAAACTGTAGTCTGGGTTTTTTATGGCGGTTTTGGAGCAGTGGCTTCTTCCTTGCTGAGTGGACTTTGAGGTTATGTCGATATAGGACTCGTTTTACTGTGGATATAGATACTTTTGTACCCATTTCCTCCAGCATCTTCACAAGGTCCTTTGCTGTTGTTCTGGGATTGATTTGCACTTTTCGCACCAAAGTACGTTCATCTCTAGGAGACAGAACACGTCTCCTTCCTGAGCGGTATGACAGCTGCGTGGTCCCATGGTGTTTATCCTTGCGCACTATTGTTTGTGCAGATGAACGTGGTACCTTCAGGCGGTTAGAAATTGCTCCCAAGGATGAACCAGACTTGTGGAGGTCTACAATTTTTTTCTGAGGTCTTGGCTGATTTCTTTTGATTTTCCCATGATGTCAAGCAAAGAGGCACTGAGTTTGAAGGTAGGCCTTGAAATACATCCACAGGTACACTTCCAATTGACAATTAGCCTATCAGAAGCTTCTAAAGCCATGACATAATTTTCTGGAATTTTCCAAGCTGTTTAAAGGCACAGTCAACTTAGTGTATGTAAACTTCTGACCCACTGGAATTGTGATACAGTGAATTATAAGTGAAATAATCTGTCTGTAAACAATTGTTGGAAAGATTACTTGTCTCATGCACAAAGTAGATGTCCTAACCAACTTTCCAAAACTATAGTTTGTTAACGAGACATTTGTGGAGTGGTTGAAAAATGAGTTTTAATGACTCCAACCTAAGTGTATGTAAACTTCCGACTTCAACTGTATATATTCTAACTTTTTTTTGTTATACCCACAGGGGTTCTAAATCCATGGTATAACCATCATAAAACAATTCCATATTTTAGTTTAGTAGAACTTTTGAATAATGCGAAAATATGTGTTTTTAATACAATAGGTAGGCTAATGCATACAAAGCAGAGAGAGGACCATTTCCAAATAATCTGTGGGACAACAAAAATATTTTCATCCCAAAGTCGTCTGTCTGACCGCCCGCTCCCGCCCACAGCATGAAAAATGCAGACCGCGCCCCAATGATCTCTGTCGGACACGCAGGTCCTGCAGGCATCCCGCGGGAATGCAGCCCTCTGGTGCAGTCAGTACACAACACTATGCTCATCAGATCATCAGGTTTTAGCAGGATCTTATGCTCATCAGGTCTTAGCAGGATCTTATGCTCATCGTGTCAAAGCAGGATCAGATGGTGCCAGGTGTTCCAGCAGGGTCAAACAGCCAGGGATGACTCGTCCATGAAGCTCAAGTGAATTCTGCCGTATATTAACAATATCAGTGAATGATACAAAAAGTTCCATCTTGAATTGATGGCTAGACCCACAGTAGCCACAGGACAGCAGTTTAATCTTAAAGCTACAATCTGGGATCATGGACTAAAAGTAATTTCAATTATTGAACCAATGATTCTATTCTTGGATAATAAAATGCATAAATGTACACCAAGGTAAATCTTTGTCATGCCTCATTTTAGGAGGATCATGGGTCTCAGCAGGGGCAGGCAGCGAGGGAAGACCAGTCTTTGAGTAGGTGAGGTGTATTTTAGCACATTTTATTCTCTCTGTGCGGCAAACACTGGACACGCCAGGTGCTATTTTAGGGCAGTCTGACAAACCTCCAAAGTTGATTTCCAAACTGTATCAAGGGTTGATAGAGTCTTTTCCCGATGACACAAAACATGTCAAACAAAAATGCGAGGAAGACCTGGTGAAGCTATTGATGTTGATGAATGGATACAGATGTGTTTGAATGCCCAGTCAGGTTCAGTTTAAGATCATCCACATAAAGTACTATATACCAGTGAAACTGAATTACATGCACTCGGAAATGTAATTCCTATGCTGGAGGTGTAAAACACAAAAGGGGACATATTATGAAGGCTGGCTGAATTCTGTCAAAGATGATGTTATTTTATCTGAGAATGTCTATAGAGTCTCCCGTCTCACAGTTTTTGATTGCTTGGAAATGTTGATAATGGAGACTGATATATGATGAAACTGTGTAACCAAGCATTCATAGCGGCTAAGAAATGCATCACCATTAATTGGAAGGTTGGGTCCTCCCACAATGTCAAGTTCTGTATCACTAGATTTGATTAAGGGTATACTGGGCAAGTTTCATAAGTTCTGGAGGCCTCATATGGAATACAGTACTACAGACTTAAGGAGTCTGTATTGAAAACATGCCCAAGACAGGGAAGATACCTCTTTAGGTAATCCCTAGCTGCCGGGCTGTTCAGTCCTAGCCCTTGTGTCACGATCGTCATAATGATGAGACCAAGGCTCAGCGTTAATCGAGTTCCACATACTTTTTAATGAACTGAAACTCACCAAAACAAAACAAAACAACAAACAACCAACCAACCAACCAAACGATACATGACGCTACTAGTGTGCACACAGGCACCTAACTGTAGACAAGATCCCATACCAGAAAGTGGGGAAAAAAGGCTGCCTAAATATGATCCCCAATCAGAGACAACGATAAACAATGATTGGAACCATCAGAGACAGAGATTGGGAACCATAGCAATACTGAACCGCCAAGCTAGGATTTGAGTTCCCTTATGTACAATAGAATGTCACAACAAGACTGATGGAAGCAGTGAGTATTGGTGTATAACCCACCACCTAAAAAAATGACTCCTGGGAAGGAAAGCCTCTGTTTCACGCCTCACAGACCTCCCTCATTTACTGTTTCACTCACAGGAGTAGGTCAACCAAACGTATAGGCTGACAGGCAGGTTGTGCACTGTGGATGGTGTCACTTGATACACAAACAAAGACTGCACAGTATACCTTGTCACCTATTTACTACATTTATGTATGCCTCACTTGCCTTCATGTCTTATGTGATGTCTATGTCTGTTTTGTATGTCAAGTATGCCTCTGTTTTGCTGCAAATAGAGTATCCCTGTTTACAGTTTTTTCCAACTGCTTACATACAAAATCTTTTCATGTCACACGATTTTTGAAACCTCTCACTCAAAGTGCAAAACTACACACCAAATATCCAAAACCATAAGCTATTTCTCAGCGTTTGACTCAGTTGTCAATTGCATAAAACACTTTTTTCGAAACACTACACACAATTATCTACCTAAAACACAAAAATCGAACAGGAAGTGACTTGCTTTCCTTTTCCAAACACAACCAATCAAAATGCTACACTTATTCACCAGGTCACACACACACTCCTCACATGTGCAAACACTAATAGCTTAACTGATCACTAACCAATCACTGCTTTACTGTAGTATAGGCCTATAAATAGGTCAAAGGTTAGATTACCTGTTTTGAACAATGGATGCCAACAATGGACAGAGCAAGAGGAGTAGGAGGGAGAGGAAGAGGATGAGGGCAAAGAAGAGAAGGAAGGAGAGCCATCTCTGATGAGATTAGGGCAAAACTTGTTGATCATGTGATCAACCACGATTTGACCATGAGAGAGGCTGGACTGAGAGTCCAGCCCAAATTGAGTCGATTTACAGTGGCGTCCATAATTCGAACATTCAGAAATGAGAACAGGTATGCAACTATCTAATGACTATTTTAGCATTACAGCAATCTACTGTAAAATACATACGACTGCATAGTATTGCATAAACATTTGTAACTCTCAGCCATCCATTTACTGCACTACATTGAATGAATGAGGTTGGTTATCATGCTGTACTACATTTTTTTGTACAGTATGCTGAACACATACTGTGTTTGAATTCTGTACAGAGTGGAAAGGCAAAGACATCATGGAGGACGAGGACGCTTGTTTACAGATGTACAAGAGACTGCAATTATACATATGGTCTATGTGGGGACATAGAGGTTGCCTCTGTCCAAGGTTGGATACGCCATGCTAGGAGATACTTCCCTCGATGTTTGGCAAGAGAAAACGTATCCTGTGATGTGGACAAAGTATTGTGGCCAGACTCAGGCCGGAGAAGCGAGGAAGTGTAGCTTAGCACTGGTGATCCCCCCCCCCCCCTACCAATTCCTGGACTGACCCCCCGGGACCCCACACACACAAATTGTGTTCTTTACTGTATTCTAAAGAATATACTTTTGGTTTACATTAATTTTTTTTGTTTCTACATTGCATTGGTGTTTACAGTGTACTTGTTACCCCTCTCAGCAGATGACTTTCACTGTAGAACATTGTATTGAAATGTAGATATAAGCCTATGAAAGACCAAAGAGCTTTAGATTTAGAACAACAGTGTTTACATGGTATATCCAAAAATGTACTATTATGAAAGCAGGGTTTGCCATTTGATGCAAATGCTTCATTCTGACATGTGTTTATGGCATTTTGAATGCAGTGTTACATTTTGAAGGAGATGTGAGGCATTTTGCATTTTATGTGTGCAGTTTTGGGAATTGTGTGTAGAGTTTTGAAAAAAAGGAGACAGTTTTGAAAACTTGTGTAAGCAGTTGGAAAAAACTGTAATATACATTTTGTATTATATTCTGTACATCTATCTGATGATGAAACAATCTAATATACTCATTGATTTATAAAATAAATAATTTATTTCCCTAATGTCTTGATGACAACACAGAAAAGTCTGGTTGTTATCCGACACCTTTAAAACCAGACAAACAAAGCCTTATACAACCAAAAAAACAACCAAATGTTACAGTGGAATACTCCAGTAATCTTGTCATTGAGATATCATACAGAGACAGCAGGCCTGGGAGTTGGCCAGTGACCATGGGAAGGGAGGATTAATTCATAGGTGCTGTATCCGGTGAGTGTGTGTGTTTATTCGTTTATGCCAAAGTGTGTGTGTGTGTGTGTGTGTGTGTGTGTGTGTGTGTGTGTGTGTGTGTGTGTGTGTGTGTGTGTGTGTGTGTGTGTGTGTGTGTGTGTGTGTTTGTTAGCTGAGTCATTAAGGTCGCCTGCCGTCTGACTGACTGACAGGGATATTCACAGCTCAATGGGGCAGCTTGCGCTTCGCCGCAACTTCGTTTGGTTAAACATTTGAGCCATCCATCTCACCGCTAAAGAAATTACTGCTGTCAGAGCGGGAAACAGGGACAGTAAATAATGAAGACCACCTGAGCAGATGGTTGGGTTGGGTTTGATCTCCTTCCACTCTGGAGGTTCTTAAATATAATTTTTTTTCACACAATTTTATGGTGATATGAATGCTGCCGCATAATTTTGCTCTGATTAATTTCACTGTTATTCACAAATTTAGAGAGGGTGACTGTGCTAAGAGGTGAAAACACATTAGAATAAAAAATGGGTTGAATCACGGCAATAAAAAACGCAGCATCTCAGTCAATCCCTAGTCAGTGTGTAGAAGTGGAGAGACAGGGAGAGAGAGGGAGAGAGAGGGAGAAATATGTAGGAGAAAGAGAGAGAGAGAGAGAGTGAGAGAGAGAGAGCGAGAGAGAGAGAGAGAGGAAGAAAGATGAAGAGGAAGAAAGATGAAGAGAGAGGCAGAGAGGGAGGGAGGGAGGGAGGGAGGGAGGGAGGGAGGGAGGGAGGGAGGGAGGGAGGGAGGGAGGGAGGGAGGGAGGGAGGGAGCGTTTACATGCCTATACAGTAATTCTGTGATTACGACCAACCAACCTGCTTAACCCAGAGCAGCCCATCACATGTAAATCATTCCCTGCCTGCTCTCTCTCACGCCTCTCTCTCTCTCTCTCTCTCTTACCTCCCACCCTCCCTTTTCCCCTCTCCCACAGACAGGGAGGCAATTAGTGATGAATATGCTGATTAGAGCATGGAGGCTCCCGGTTGCAGCTGGGAGTCAGACCACAGACCAGACGGATTGCCATGGAGCCAGAGAAGGATGTCACGAGCCACGGACGCCCCGCCACTGTACAGTGACTGTTGTTCTGCCATCTGGATCTGTTTGGCTGCTCCTCCATGATGGAAGCTAATGTAAATGTCATTGCTTTTTGGTGAGAGTCGCTCATTGACTCAAGGAAGGGTGAGGCATGAGGCGTGAGGCTGAGGATGTCCTAAAATGGACACCGTACAGGTGGCAGCAGGTTGTGAGGGAGACGTGTAGATCAGGGGTTTTCTAACCTCCCCAGCCTCTCCAAACCACCAAGCCATTCCATGTATTTCAACTATTCTACAGTTAGATTAAACTTTTCATCAAGCCCTTGAATGTGTTGAAAGGAATTGGGTCAGCCCTGGCCCTGGGTTTGGCCCTAGCTCCAGCCTTATAGAGAGAGAGGGGGGGAGAAAGCCTAGTGGTTACAGCATTGGGCGTGGGTAGCCTAGAGCGTTGGGCCAGTAACCGAAAGGTTGCTAGACCAAATCCCAGAGCTGACAAGGTAAAAATCTGTTGTTCTGCCCCTGAACAAGGCAGTTCACCTACTGTTCCTAGGCCATCTTTGTAAGTAAGAATGTGTTCTTAACTGGCTGGCCTAGTTAAATAGAGGTTCAAATAAATAAAAAAATGAAAAAAATATATCCTCAGCCTTATAGTTCCATCTCGCCTTTGGTAGCGCTCCGTCACTCAGCTGTCACTTTCAAAGTAGGACACAACAGCAGCCCCCCTGCGCCCACCACCCGCGACCTGCGCCCTTCAGGGGGGTGTTGTTTCAGCCACCTCGCACCATGCCTGGCCAAAGCCACCCACAAGTTATCTCAGGACCTCTGTGGTGGACAAGGCAAACTCTTGATATTATTAGACGTGCTGTTAGAGCCCTGCTGAACACAACAGAGACTGCATGTGCTAGCTACAGTAAATAACACACACACACAGTTGCTGCGGGGTCAGTTGGAGTACAGTGACAAGTGTCATTGAGGTTGGAGGGGTCATGCACGGTGCACACTCTTATTGTTCATTTTCATAGGCACTGTTCCAACAGAACAGGGGGCCTTTTCCAGTAGAACACAGAACAGTCAGTTCCAATACCAGAACTAGCATATAACTTAGAATGCATGCCCAATACGTTGCTTATTTCAAATGTATGTGGTATGCTAGTATGGACAATGGAACACAGACATTGTCTCACCGACTCTTAACCACAGGCCTCTAGGTGTCTCTTTTCAATTCTACACAGGAAAAAGCCTATTCAATGGTTAAAAACAAGGATAAAACGATGGGCTTTCTCAAAATGTCCCGGCCGGTTAACACTGTTAAAAGTGATAGAGATTGAACTGGCTAGGTCCAATTTTCATATAGATGAAGAACTACCTAGAGCTATATATTTCTGCAATATATTCCTTCCATTTTCTCCTCTTCCTGACATCCATCCATCTCAAATGAGTAGCTATTGTCTCTCTCTCTCTCTCTCTCTCTCTCTCTCTCTCTTTCTCTCTCTCTTTCTCTGTCTCTATCTCAGTCTCAGTCTCAGTCTCAGTCTCAGTCTCTCTCTCTCAATTCAATTCAATTCAAGGGGCTTTATTGGCATGGGAAACATGTGTTAAGTGAGGTAGATAATATACAAAAGTCTCTCTCTCTCTAACTCTCTCTGTCTGTCTCTCTCTATATATATATATATATATATGTCTCTCTCTCTCTCTCTTTCTCCATCTGTCTCAGTCTCTGCCTATCTCTCCTCTCTCTCGCTGTCTCTATCTCGATCTCAGTCTCTGTCTCTCTCTTTCTGTCTCTATCTCTGTCTCAGTCTCTGTCTCTCTCTCTCAATTCAATTCAATTCAAAGGGCTTTATTGGCATGGGAAACATGTGTTAACATTGCCAAAGCAAGTGAGGTAGATAATATACAAAAGTGAAATAAACAATAAAAAATGAACAGTAAACATTACACATACAGAAGTTTCAAAACAATAAAGACATTACAAATGTCATATTTTATATATATATATATATATATATATATATACATATATATATATATATACAGTATATAGTGTTTTAACAATATATACAGTGTTCTCTCTCTAACAAATCATCCAGGCAGCGACAGTGATTCATCTAACCAATCAGTTAGGAAACGCTGATGGAATCCATAATCTCCTTCCTGTCCACAGATGGCAGTTTATATGTGTCCCTTGGCATGCCAGATATGGTCAGAAACTCACAATGGTGCTGGTCTATTGTACTGTTTCAGACTTAGGCCTAGGATGCAGTTTCTAATACCTGGACTCAACCATCCCAAAAACAGCTTGAGGTTTGTTCCTCGAAACTGCCAATAAAGTGTACGATAAACAATTTTGAATGTACTTACAACAACTGCAAAAAAATGAATCAACGAATCAGCTGCTGAGCCCTATTTAAGACAGCTGGTCACATATAGTGGTGTTATGAGGCCTTCCCCACATTGCAAAATACTTTACTAATTTAATTGAAAAGAAATGGTTAGAAATGGCTCTGAGACTCTCAGACATACTGTACCTGTAGCTCAGTAATTTCACAGTGCTCCACTTTAAGACTCCACTGTACAGTACCAGTTCTTCTTCATTAGGCATCAATGTTCAAATTAATTTGAATTTATCTTGAAAATAGGTCAGAAAGGACGGGTTGTTATTTGCTATTGTGTGGGATCCACACTCCACAGTCATTTAGATCTAATTCCACAGATATGGATACCGTGCGAGATATATGAATCATCGCTCAACGTTCCCTGTCTTTGCCAATTACTTGTGCAGCCTTGAACGTCAACTAGGCAGCAGAGTGATAGTGTAATGGGAAGAAACCCTGTCAACCTGTCTGCTGTAGTTCAGGATGAGTCTCCACCACAGGAGGCTGCTGAAGGGAGGACAGCTCATAATAATGGCCGGAACGACGCAAATGGAAACCATGTGTTTGATTCATTTGTTACCATTCCACGAAGTCTGCTCCATTCATTACCACGAGCCTCTTCTCCCCAATTAAGACGCCACCAACCTCCTGTGGTCTCCACTCGCCATCACAGTACTTTCACATTGAGATCAAATTGAGATCATTGAGATCAAAGTTCAGACTCTACAGTAGACAGATGGAGAGAGAGAAAACAGAAGTGTCAACCATAATAACACATCTATCACAGTTAATCTAAACAAGCAAATTAGCATACTGTACACAGCCATGTCTCATGTTGGTCCTGACTTTACAAACACTCGCCTGATGAGTAACCATTCCCGGAGACATATACACTTGCATTATATATATAGACGTAGGACACCCAGGTTCGAACCCCCATCTGTCACATCAGTGTTTTATAAGGGATAACAAAATGGACTGTACTACAGGTAGCGATGTGAGAAGAGGAAGTGGGTACTGCTAATGTAGGTTAGCATAGCCAAGGTCCGAGTTACATTTTATTACCATCTTTGTTGCCGTGGGTTGATATGCCTTCTCATTACCTCGTTACCAAATAAGACCAAAGACATGACTACACACACACGACTGCTGTGAGGGAAATTTCCAGTCACCTGCCGACACACACACACACACACACACACACACACACACACACACACACACACACACACACACACGTTCAAGCACTCAAAGGGTGTATTTTTATAGCACAGTTAGTCATCTATTTATCAATGCTTATCTACCATAGAGAAGGTAACAGGAGGGAACACATTCCATCATATTCTGAGTTTACATGGAGAAGCTTACACGGGCGATAGCTAACTTGAAAGCATACCTTTCACTGCCTCCCATGTGGCAGCGCAATATGATCTGTAAGTGAAGCGGCACAGCATTCTCCGATGTTTCCCTCTTTGATGTCCTTATTCCTTATCCTTATTCTCTTTATGTAATGTGATAATAAAGCACACACTTCACTTTTGAGGCAATTCATAATCCACTTCATTAGAAATGATTCAATTGTGCATCTTGGTAATAATGTTTATTTGGATTCCCCAGAGGCTAGAACCAGGCCTACAAAGCCAATGTTGAATCAAACAAATCTCACTGCTAGTTAGTTCTGTTCATTTCCTTTGCACAACATCGTTACACATAGTCAAACACCACTACATACAGATCGAATACATATTTAGAGTTGGTAATAGCTAAAAAATACAGGAAATTCAAACCCCAACATTAAATTTGACATAATATGTGCATATCTGAGACAAAGCAACAGCGCAGAAAGCCTTGCCTATTCAACAGACTCTGTTTTGGCCCCGATCTGGTCCTAAAATGACATGATCTTCATCATCCTAATAGCCTTTACATTGATTCACTCTCTTTCCGTCTGTTTTGTGGATGCAGAATTGCCTCACGCTCTCGCGACCCACTTAGATTCATCTTGTTTGAGATCCTGTTCTCCCTGCACCTTGTCACATTTGTTTCCTGCTAAAAGAGCAGCGTCGCCTCTTTAATAGAACTCAGTGGCTTGGTAAAGCTCATGCAGGGCTAAGGCTTTGTGTACTGTCATGAGGCTCGGTCTCACGCTGTTTTTCAGTTTTTCTGGGGTTGTTCAATCTACTCATTTGGTCTTCTGCATGACTTGACATTTGTCATTTGTTTAATTTGCATCTGTAGTATGAATAGATTTGCAATGTGTTAAAAATACTTCCTGGTCAAACATACACTTTCTTGCTACACTGAACACGCATGCACGCGCACACACACATACACCCTCACTCGCTCGCTCGCACGCACGCACGCACGCACGCACACACACACACACACACACACACACACACACACACACACACACACACACACACACACATACCCACTCAATCTCACATACACACACACACACACACATACCCACTCAATCTCACATACACACACACACACACACACACACACAAACACACACACACACACACACACACACACACACACACACACACACACACACACATACCCACTCAATCTCACATACACACAGGATAATCATACATTGCTGTTGCACTTTTCTACAGAATGTAGGATTTCTAGTATTGACGCCTGTCCACCTCCAGTCACTGTCAGATATGGTAAAGAGCTTGACAAAAGAAGGTTGGAGCGCAGCACAGAAAGCTACAACAAGTGTGATACCCATATTGCCCCAGAGTCTACGGCCCAAATAGGACAGGGTTCCTGCCAGAATCAATGTGTGTGTAATTCATAATGCATCCAAACATGCCTCCAATAATAGTTGTGTTGTCTCTGCTCCTTTACAATGGAGGTGATGCCACAATCTACAGAGCGTCACAGGGACGGGCGGCCCAGGAGATATTTTAGGATCCCCCCTATGTTCCTGCTTCATTTGACTCTGTTCAAAGTACGTGCTGTATGATTGATGGCTTACGCTGACAAAACATTCCTCCTTTGCTCTTCATAACCCTCAATTATCCTTCCGTTTCTGAAAAAGTCTCAAAATAAATGATTCTCAAAATAAACATAATTTTGTAAGATGAACTAAAAAAGATACTAAACTACATTCTAAAATAAATAACCTGTTTAATAGGACCTATTCCAAGGGAAACTGCAAAACTAGCACAACTGAACCACAACTAGTAATGGAGCTGGGAATATCTGATACCACACTAGCAGTCCTGTCGGTAAACCAGTGATGTTTAGACTGAAAGCAAAGTGTCCCCTCTGCTCCTCGTAGTAACTTGGTTTAAACATCAATATGGGTACCGAGAAATTATTTACTGAAGAGGGAACTGTTGAAACCTCAAGAACAGCCTTTTAATTCACTCCAACAAGATATTTGGCTCAAACTTGAGTGTCAGTGGTACATGAACATTTTCTTCTCTTTATTCTGTCGGCATTCTGTAAGGTAAACCACACAGGGAATCACACAATGGACTTCATCTGTCGACCCAAATGCATTCATTGCTGCGTCTTATGTTGATATTTCATTATCATTCATTTATAGCACATTATCACTGCCTTTGAGCATTATCAAAGCCACCAATCTCCAACTCATTCTTGTAAGGTCATACCGCGCTTGAACCTTCTGACTGAATGCCGGTCTGTCTGCCAATCTCAAATGAAAAGGCAGGGGACTTTGATTGCTGTTACTGCTGGTGAGACTTGGCCATCTCCCAAAGACATTACATTCTCAACACCGGTTAGAACAGTGGTAGCACATCTCTCGCTGTCTGACACCCAGTGTTTATTTAGTCTTTTAAACGGGGTGGTTCGAACCCAGAATGCTGATTGGCTGACAGCCATGGTATATCAGACCGTATACCACAGTTATGACAAAGCATTTATGTTTACTGCTCTATTACGCTGGTAACCAGTTTATGATAGCAATAAGGCACCTCGGGGGTTTGTGGTATACTCCACATTGCGTTGTGCCTAAGAACACCCCTTAGATGTGGTACATTGGCCATATACCACACCCCCTCACGCCTTACTGCTTAATTGGGCTCTTATGGGACTGAGTTCAACACAAACTGTCATTGCTCAAATTCCAACTCCATTTGTATACACAGGCAAAAAGGTCTACTTATATCTTCCTTCGTCTCATGAGACCGTATTAGACACATATGGTCTCATGGGACGAAGTGAGATGTGAGTTTGTGCTATACCCTAAATACAGCATCGGAAACACTGCTACGTATGTTTTATTTTCTGGTAAAAAGGGGCCATACCACAAATTATTCACATTTCTTTCTCCCTTGACGAAGACTTGTCTCTTAAAAAAGGACTTGACATGTTCCCAGGGGGAACCATTCAAATTCAAGATTACCGCGTGGCCATTGGCAAATGGGTGCTCTTGGCTAATGGGTGCTCTTAGCCACTGAGAGACCTCAGATCAAATGGACCCATAACTAAACTTAAGCTGCCGACAAATCCCTTGACAAGGGGGTCACCGCAGGCAAACGAGATGGGCATCAAGGTCATCCTTTAAACCATTCGTCGTGTCAAGCACCTGAGGCTCCTCCAGAAGGCACATGTCAAAACACTGACACTCCATTTGGGCTTTAAATGGGTCTCTACAAGAGATCATTTATTGGCCACCCAAAAGGGATGGGGTCATTCCGGAAGAGCAACAAAGATAGAGGGGCTTGACAAATAAGACAAGGTGTTGTTTACAATCATGTCCCAAGCGATTAGTGACAGGTCAACAATGCAATGGCCCCACCACAATTAGTGTGGGTCACACCACAATACACCACACCCCAACCCAGTAAAAAATATAGATGTCATTTTTTAAACCTTTATTTAGCTAGGCAAGTCAGTTAAGAACAAATTCTTATCTTCAATGACAGCTTAGGAACAGTGGGTTAACTGCCTTGTTCAGGGGATTCGATCTTGCAACCTTCCGGTTACTAGTTGAATGCTCTAACCACTAGGCTACCCTGCCACCCCATTGTGTAGCGTCTTGGCAAAAGTTGCAACAGAGGGGGGAAATGCTCAAATCCATTTAAAAGTAATGAAAATCTATATATGCAAATGTGGTTCTTGATATGGTGCACTGCTAATTCTAGCAATGAGGGTTGTGAAGAAATATCTGCTGACAGCTTGTGTAACCTATATGACCCAGAGCAGCTGAAGTCAGTAGTGATAGCAGCCAACGAAGGGCTCACAGTGTACCAAAAAGCAGTCAGACCTATAGTTTGGGGCATACATCTAGGCAGCTGTGAAATACTAAGACTTAGCGCTAAAATATATGTATATACAGTGCCTTGCGAAAGTATTTGGCCCCCTTGAACTTTGCGACCTTTTGCCACATTTCAGGCTTCAAACATAAAGATATAAACTGTATTTTTTTGTGAAGGATCAACAACAAGTGGGACACAATCATGAAGTGGAACGACATTTATTGGATATTTCAAACTTTTTTAACAAATCAAAAACTGAAAAATTGGGCGTGCAAAATTATTCAGCCCCTTTACTTTCAGTGCAGCAAACTCTCTCCAGAAGTTCAGTGAGGATCTCTGAATGATCCAATGTTGACCTAAATGACTAATGATGATAAATACAATCCACCTGTGTGTAATCAAGTCTCCGTATAAATGCACCTGCACTGTGATAGTCTCAGAGGTCCGTTAAAAGCGCAGAGAGCATCATGAAGAACAAGGAACACACCAGGCAGGTCCGAGATACTGTTGTGAAGAAGTTTAAAGCCGAATTTGGATACAAAAAGATTTCCCAAGCTTTAAACATCCCAAGGAGCACTGTGCAAGCGATAATATTGAAATGGAAGGAGTATCAGACCACTGCAAATCTACCAAGACCTGGCCGTCCCTCTAAACTTTCAGCTCATACAAGGAGAAGACTGATCAGAGATGCAGCCAAGAGGCCCATGATCACTCTGGATGAACTGCAGAGATCTACAGCTGAGGTGGGAGACTCTGTCCATAGGACAACAATCAGTCGTATATTGCACAAATCTGGCCTTTATGGAAGAGTGGCAAGAAGAAAACCATTTCTTAAAGATATCCATAAAAAGTGTTGTTTAAAGTTTGCCACACGCCACCTGGGAGACACACCAAACATGTGGAAGAAGGTGCTCTGGTCAGATGAAACCAAAATTGAACTTTTTGGCAACAATGCAAAACGTTATGTTTGGCGTAAAAGCAACACAGCTCATCACCTTGAACACACCATCCCCACTGTCAAACATGGTGGTGGCAGCATCATGGTTTGGGCCTGCTTTTCTTCAGCAGGGACAGGGAAGATGGTTAAAATTGATGGGAAGATGGATGGAGCCAAATACAGGACCATTCTGGAAGAAAACCTGATGGAGTCTGTAAAAGACCTGAGACTGGGACGGAGATTTGTCTTCCAACAAGACAATGATCCAAAACATAAAGCAAAATCTACAATGGAATGGTTCAAAAATAAACATATCCAGGTGTTAGAATGGCCAAGTCAAAGTCCAGACCTGAATCCAATCGAGAATATGTGGAAAGAACTGAAAACTACTGTTCACAAATGCTCTCCATCCAACCTCACTGAGCTCGAGCTGTTTTGCAAGGAGGAATGTAAAAAAAATTCAGTCTCTCGATCTGCAAAACTGATAGAGACATACCCCAAGCGACTTACAGCTGTAATCGCAGCAAAAGGTGGCGCTACAAAGTATTACCTTAAGGGGGCTGAATAATTTTGCACGCCCAATTTTTCAGTTTTTGATTTGTTAAAAAAGTTTGAAATATCCAATAAATGTCGTTCCACTTCATGATTGTGTCCCACTTGTTGTTGATTCTTCACAAAAAAAAATAGTTTTATATCTTTATGTTTGAAGCCTGAAATGTGGCAAAAGGTCGCAAAGTTCAAGGGTGCCGAATACTTTCGCAAGGCACTGTATATTTAGGCATTTCACCAGAATATAAATAGGCATAACTAGAGGAAAGATTTATTTCTGTTAAAGGCCGAATGCAGCTGTTTTTTCTTATTCTCAATATCAAATCATTTCTGGGTAACAAGTAAGTACCTTACTGTGATTGGTTTCAATCAAAATGGTATAAAATAGAAATAGCTTCTTAGCCAGAGCAATTTCTCAAGCAAAAATGTAGCAAGGACTGTCTGGGAGAGGTCTGAGACGGGAGGGGAAACCTGAAAACAAGTTGTTATTGGCAGAGAGGTTTGGAACTCTCTTTCTTATTGGTCTATTAACTAATTTACCATGTGGTGATGTCACAAGGCTGGCCAAAACTCCATCCCTCCAAAACAGGGAGAAATTTCAGGCAGTCTTTTCAAACAGCTCTTACACTAAAAAGGCATTATCATAATTTTCACAATTACACAGTATCATTCCAACCTCGCACTGTTGGAATACAGTGCCTATAGAAAGTATACTTCCCCCTTGGATACCTTCATATTTTATTTAGTGTATCGAAGTGGGATTACATTTTTTTTTTAAAGATTAATGAAAAATAAAATACTAATATACCTTGATTAGATAAGTATTCACCCCCGTGAGTCAAAACATGTTAGAAACATCTTTGGCAAGTGATTACAGCTGTGAGTCTTCTTGGGTAAGTCTCATAAGAGCTTTGCAAACCTGTATTGTGCATTATTTGACCATTAATCTTCTCAGAATTCTTCGAGCTACGTCAAGGTTATGGAGCTAGATAGCAATTTTCAATTCTTAGACCATAGGTTTTCAAGCAGCGTTACAGCAGTCAAGTTAAGGCAGTCAAAACTATAACTTGGCCACTCAGGAACATTCACTGTCTTGTTGGTAAGCAACTCAAGTGTAGATCTGTCTTTGTGTTGTAGGTTATTGTCCTGTTGAAAGATGAATTCCTCTTCCAGTGTCACGACTCCGACCGAAGGTGGCTCCCCTTCCCGTTCGGGTGGCGCTCGGCCGTCGTCGCCGGCCTACTAGCTGCCACTGATTCTTTCCTCCCCCTCCTTGTGTGTTTATTGGATACACCTGTTATGAGTTTTTGGTAATTAGTTGGGCTTTATTAGTCAGCCGGGCCGCCTGTTTCTTTGTGCGGGATTAATTATTGTAACATTTGTGTATGTTGTAGACGAACGTGTTTGTTTCTGTTCGTGGATTTTGCTGGACTGTTTTCATCCCCGCGTTTGGGGCATTTGTTTTGAGCACCCAGTGTTTTGTGGGGTGGCCGTTGTTCACCGGGTGTGCATTAAAAGAGCACTATATTGAACTCTCTGTTTCCTGCGCCTGACTTCACACCCACGACACCCAGATCATTACACCCAGTGTCTGGTGTCAAGCAGGAAGCAGGACTTCCTCTAAGATATTGCCTGTGCTTAGCTCCACCCTGTTTCTTTTCATAATGCAACCTCCCCAGTATTTGCCAATGTCAAGCATACCCATAACCATGATGCAGCCACCACCATCCATCTCATGGCAGTGCTAGAGGCGTCACTACAGACCCGGGTTCAATCCCGGGCTGTATCACAACCGGCCATGATCGGGAGTCCCATAGGGCGGCACACAATTGGCCTAGCGTCGTCCGGGTTAGGGGAGGGTTTGGGCGGGGGGCTTTACTTGGCTCATTGCGCTTAAGCAACTTCTTGTGGCTGGCCGAGCGCATGCAGGATGACCTCGGTCATCAAATGAACGGTGTTTCCTCCAACACATTGGTGCGGCTGGCTTCCAGGTTAAGTGTTAAGAATCGCGGTTTGGCAGGTCATGTTTCGTAGGATGCATGACTTGACCTTTGCCTCCCGAGCCAGCTCAGTTCAGAAGGACAACTGCATCATTGATGTGTCTGGGTGGTTTACCACATAATCCATAGTATAATTATTAACATGACCATGTTATGCTTTCGAAACGCTCCTTAGTCTTTGTAGTTGAACCTGTGCTTTAAATTCAATATATGACTGAGGGACCTTACAGATGTTGTATGTATAGGGAGGGGCAGAGGAAGGGGTAGTTTTTCAAAATTCAAGTCAACCCCTTTTATTTCACACAGAATGAGTCCATATAACTTATATGATTTGTTAATTTTACTTATGAACTCATTTAGCCTTTCCTAACAAAGGGGTGAATACTTATTCAACAACTATACTTTAGTTATTTAATTTGTATTCATTTGTAAAAAATATATAGAATTTTCTTTTCAGTTTGACATTATGACATTTTGTGTAGATCAATGACAAAAAATTACAATTAAATCTGTTTAAATCCCACTTTGTAACGCAACAAAATGTGAAAAAAGTTAAATGGGGTGTAAACTTTTTCTAGACACATATAAAACACAGGAAATCTTGTTTTTGAAAGCACTGGGCCTTTAAAATGAAATACAGAGGGACAACAAGGAAAACCAAGCATTGTCTGATAAATCACAGTGATAATGTCTGTATTATTCACACATTCCCTCGCACTTCACACCATTGTTGGCTACGAATATAACATAAAGACAATTTTTTTTTGTTAAACTGTGGAGAGAGAAATGTTGTTTCCACGTCATTTCAACCCAAAAAATCTATGTGATACCTTTGAATCAAGGTGGAAAACTGATTGGATTTGCAAAAAGTCATCAACGTCAGGGCATTTCGTATTTTTAACTTTTAACATAAATCCAATAACATGGTGAAATGTTTTGTTGATTCACGCTGAATTCACGTTAGTTGACAACTCAACCAAATGTAAATGAAAAGTTGACGTTGAACTGACGTCTGTGCCCAGTGGGATGGCTTGCTTTGCTTTAGCGAAACAGCCACTGGTCAAGTCAAAATCATGAGGATTATGTTTCTACCAATGAAAACCACAACAAACACATACATGTGGGATAGAATGTTTCACAACAACCAGGCCTGGTCTGTCGTCCATGTATCCTATCCAGAAGCCTTACAATATTACCCATAAATCAGTTCATCGGAGCTTGGTATGTGGGTGGATTGATACTGACACAAGTCTTGAAATGTAGGCCTTATACAAAAAAAGTAATTATTTCATTATATGCTATATCAAGATGGCTTTATAATTGTAATAACACTATTTAGCAAAAAGGGTAGGGGATATCTCGAGGTATCAAGCTAGGTAAAAGACCCTTGAGCGGGTTATATTATATAAATGTTCAGAGATTCTGTGAAGAAGAGATGTGATGTAGGCATTCACATTATATGTGACTGATTGGACTCCCTTGCTTCACCAGAGCAATAAAGTATTAGCCTATCATTCATAGCATGGCACAGTGATGCCTTTGGAAAACAACAATAGGGACCCAGATGAAACCTCTACACTTGGATAAATCCTCCCCACAGGCTATAGCCATTATGTAGGCCATAGACAAACCATAGGCTAAAATGATAAGTGATATTCAGTTAAACTTGTTCAATAGCAATGAAATGAGAGTATGAGACTGCATTTGTCCTCATTTCGATAAGAGACAAGCTTAGAGAGAATATTCCAGATGCGCCTATTGCTGATAATAACACTTCAACAGAGCAAAGCTTTTGATTAGATTCATAACTATGAATTCATAACTATTTCTCTCTATATACAGTGCCTTCAGAAAGTATGCATACCCCTTGACTTATTCCATATTAATTTAGGTTACAGCCTGAATTCAAAAGGGATTAAACTGATATTTTTAACACCAATCTACACACAATACCCCATAATGACAAAGTGAAAACATGTTTTTAGAAATGTTTGCAAATGTATTGAAAATGAAATACAGAAATATCTAATTTACATAAGTATTCACTCCCCTGAGTCAAAACATTGTAGAAGCACATTTCTGGGTAAGTCGATAAGAGCTTTCCACACCTGGATTGTGCAACATTTGCCCATTATTATTTTCATAATTCTTCAAGCTGTGTCAAATTGGTTGTTGATCATTGCTAGACAACCATTTTCAGGTCTTGCCATAGATTTCCAAGTAGATTTAAGTCAAAACTGTAACTCGGCCACTCAGAAACATCCACTGTTTTCTTGGTAAGCAATTCCAGTGTAGATTTGGCTTTTTGTTTGAGGTTATTGTCCTTCTGAAACGTGAATTCATCTCCCAATACCTAGTGGAAAGCAGACTGAACCAGGTTTTCCTCTAGGATTTTGCCCGTGGTTAGCTCCATTCCTTTTCTTTTTTATCCTGAAAAACTCCCCAGTCCTTAACAAGTACAAGCACACCCATAACATAATGCAGCCACCACTATGCTTGAAAATATGTAGAGTGGTACTCAGTAATTGTGTTGTATTGGATTTTCTCCAAACATAACACTCTGTACCTAGGACAAAAAGTGAATGGCTTTGCCATGTTTTTGCAGTATTACTTTAGTGCATTTTTGCAAACAGGATGCATGTTTTGGAATATTTTATTATTTACAGTCTTTCTTCTTTTCATTCTGTCTATTAGGTTAGTATTGTGGAGTAACTACAATGTTGTTGATCCATCCTCAGTTTTCTGCTATCACTATGTAACTGTTTTAAAGTCATTATTGGCCTCATGGTAAAATCCCTGAGTGGTTTCCTTCCTCTCCGGCAAATGAGTTAGGAAGGATGTCTGTATCTTTGTAGTGTCACGTCCTGACCATAGAAAGCCTTTTTTTCTATGGTGGAGTAGGTCAGGGCATGACTGGGGTGTGTTCTAGTTTATTATTTCTATGTGTAGTCTAGTTTTTGTATTTCTATGTTGGCCTGGTATGGTTCCCAATCAGAGGCAGCTGTCTATCGTTGTCTCTGATTGGGGATCATATTTAGGCAGCCTTTTCCCACCTGTTGTTTGTGGGATCTTGTTTTTGTATTGTTGCTTTTGAGCCCTACAAGGCTGTACGTTCATTTGTTTGTTTCTCTTTATTGTTTTGTTGCTGGTTCACATTTAAATAAATTATGATGAACCCAAATCACGCTGCGCCTTGGTCTACCCATTTCGACGAGCGTTAAAGAAGATCCCACCAACAACGGACCAAGCAGCGTGCACAGGAGGAAAACCAGGAGTGGAGGACATCCTGGACGTGGGACAAGATTATGGCAGGAGACAGAAGCCTGCCGTGGAAGCAGGCAGAGGCAGCGAGGGAAGGACAGCGACGACCCCAGAGTTCGCGTCAATGACGCAAGCCCAAAAGACAGCCCAAAAATGTTTTGGGGGCACATTTTTACCCCTGAACTTATTTAGGCTTGCCGTAACAAAGGAGTTGAGTACTTATTGACACAAGATATTTCTGCTATCATTTTCTATTAATCTGTAAAAATGTCTAGAATCATCATTCTACGTTGACATTATAGGGTATTGCGAATAGGCCAGTGACACAAAATCTCAATGTAATCCATTTTAAATGCAGGCTGTAACACAACAAAATGTAGAACAATTCAAGGGATGTGAAAAATTTCTGAAGGCACAGTCAAACGAGGCAGTGTGAGTTGTGGATCTCTTGATAACGACTTTGATGATGTTTCGACAGTGTTATGTAAATTCAAAGGCTGTTATTCATGTGCAGCCTCATAGCATGCATACATGAGCCAGGCATGTTATATAACCAACAAACCCCACTCATAGCCCAGTCAGAGGCTCCACTTCTGGCTACCTATCTTAGGGTTAACATGGTGTGTATTTGAAGGTATACAAGCAAAAGCTACAGCCATAACATCCATCTAGACATAGCACATCCAAACTTGTGGCACTTTTCTGTTTTTAATTCCAAATGTCTTAGATAATCTGGGCGGTACCATTGTGTACTATTATCATCAAATAAAGATGAAATACAATTGGGATAATAATTTTAAAAAGTATAATATATATATTGGATGTTGATATATACTGTAGCCCTATATATATATATATATATATATATATATATATATATATATATATATATTTATATATATTATATATTATTTTCTACATTGTAGAATAATAGTGAAGACATCAAAACTATGAGGAAACACATATGAAATCATGTAGTAACCAAAAAAGTGTTAACCCTTTTCCTTGATAACAGGTTTGCACACTCTTGGCATTCTCTCAACCAGCTTCATGAGGAATACTTTTCCAACAGTCTTGAAGGAGTTCCCACATATGCTGAGCACTTGTTGGTTGTTTTTCCTTCACTCGTGGTCTAAGTCATCCCAAACCATCTCAATTGGGTTGAGGTCAGGTGATTGTGGAGGCCAGGTAATCTTCTGATGCAGCACTCCATCACTCTCAAATAGCCCTAACAAAGCCTGGAGGTGTGTTTGTGTTCATTGTCCTTTTCAAAAACAAATTATAGTGGGACTAAATGTGGCCGATGTGAAATGGCTAGCTAGTTAGCGGTGGTGCGCGCTAATAGTGTTTCAGTCGGTGACGTCACTCGCTCTGAGACCTAGAAGTAGTTGTTCCCCTTGCAAGGGCCGTGGCTTTTGTGGTGCGATGGGTAACGATGCTTCGTGAGTGACTGTGGTTGATGTGTGCAGAGGGTCCCTGGTTCGAGCCCAGGTTGGGGCGAGGAGGGGGAAGGAAGCTATACTGTTGCATTGATGCTGTTGACCTGGATCACTGGTTGCTGAGGAAAAGGAGGAGGTCAAAAGGGGGTGAGTGGGAAGAGGTAGAGATGGGAAGAGGTATCGTTGCAGAATGCTGTGGTAGACATGCTGGTTAAGTGTGCCTTGAATTCTAAATACATCCTTGACAGTGTCACCAGCAAAGCACCCCCACACCATCACACCTCCTTCTCCATGCTTCATGGTGGGAACTACACATGAGGAAATCTTCTGTTCACCTACTCTGCATCTCACAAAGACATGGTGTTTGGAACCAAAAATCTCCAATTTGGATTCATCAGACCAAAGGAGAGATTTCCACCGATCTAATGTCCATTGCTCGTGTTTCTTGGCCCAAGCAAGTCTCTTCTTATTATTGCTGTCCTTTAGTAGTGGTTTCTTTGCAGCAATTTTAAGGACTTATGAAGGCCTGATTCACTCAGTTTCCTCTGAACAGTTGATGTTGAAATGTGTCTGTTACTTGAACTCTGTGAAGCATTTATTTGGGCTGCCATCTGAGGTGCAGTTAACTCTAATGAATTGATCCTCTGCAGCAGAGGTAACTCTGGGTCTTCCATTCCTGAGGATGTCCTCATGAGAGTTAAAAGTTCTTGAAATGTTCCATGTTGACTGACCTTCATGTCTTAAAGTAATGATGGACTGTTGTTTCTCTTTGCTTATTTGAGCTGTTCTTGCCATAATATGGACTTGGTCTTTAACCAAATAGGGCTATCTTCTGTTCCCCTACCTTGTCACAACACAACTGATTGACTCAAATGCATTAAGAAGGAAAGAAATTCCACAAATTAACTTTTAACAAGGCACATATATTAATTGAAATGCATTCCATGAAATGCATACCTCATGAAACTGGTTGAGAGAATGCCAGGATTGTGCAAATCTTTCATCGAGGCAAAGGATGGCAACTTTGAAGAATCTCAAATCTCAAATAGATGTTGATTTGTTTAACACTTTTTTGGTTAGTACATGATAGTACATGAAAACCCTTGAATTAGTAGGTGTGTCCAAACTTTTGACTGGTACTGTATATATACATATATATTTTTTATAAACATTAATGAGTTCTTGTTTTTCCTCTCTCTTTATCTTCATTAAACTCTATATTATTTTGCTGCTGTTGGAGCAAATCCTTTTTGCTAGTGATGTAGAAAAATATCAATATTCCTCCCAGTTCTGTTAGGCCTATATACACGTATATACACTTTAAAGGGCTTTAACGCAGCCCAAAATTAGACTTTAACTGAATCACCAGTTTATTGTTTTGACTTTCAGGACCTTGGACAAGAGCTCAGCGGACCGCGTTGCTGATCAAAACCACCGCGCGCTCTGAGCCCTTGACTGCTTCCGCGTCGGCTTAGCCAACTACATCTCGAAAGGTCAGTTATTCTGGAGAATAGCACGCTAGTACATCTCAGCGCCTGTGGCTTTTGAACTGCGACGGTAGGCCTACTCTCAGATGTACCCTGGCTATTGCATGCGAGGCATAGCCTGCGGACACCTGTTGTCCCTGGGTTAAAGTAGTCTTGCGCAGTCTTATTTGATGTTTGCTAATTAAAAAGTACTGTAGCCTATATAGTTTGGAATCACTCTTTGGATTACATATAGAAAGGACACAGGGGTTAAACGCTGGCCTACATTGAAAACACTGAGAAGGGGCAATGTGTAACAAAAACGTAACTAACACAAATCTTAAATAATATTATGGGCAAATGTGAAAAGAACAACCACGATACCGCTAGGAAGACTTGATCCTAATGTTTTACTCCCGCGCCCTAATCATTTCAACCCAAGTAATCAACCAAAGAGTTGTTCTGAACATGATTACCGAGTGGGGGAACTAATCCTCCGTGCGCGCGCCACCGTGATTTCCAAACAACATATGCAACGCATTAAGGTAAGGTTCGCACAGTTTCGAAGACCCTTTCCCAAATTACCATTATTTCAATGAACAACTATCAATAGTAACCATCCCTATAATCTTCTAACTGTAGTTGAAAGCACAAGTTTTGTTTCACAACTTCGTATGCCAAGTCAACTGCGTAATACAGGACATATGACATATGACATATGACTTATAGTCTTAGGCTATAATGAAAAACCTCAAATATATAAGCCTAAATATAATACCATTAATTGAATCCCATATTGTATATTAAGTAGCCTATTTGAAATATAAAATAGCCTAATGGCCCCTCCAAAAGGTTCAAACTAGGCTATGAGTCAACTACAATCAATAGCCGCATGTTAACGATAGCCTATACACTTTAGCTGAATTGTACAGTTTAAATGGGCTGTGTTTGATTAAAGAAAAATTGTAGGGCCAGTAGGCATCTAATGACATATTTTGTTGAGGTTAGGAACCGGCACTAGACAACAAAGGTAGATGAAAATAGGCTACTTACATGTAAAACTCCTTTATTTACAGCATTGCTTCCCCCAGTCTACTTCAATACATTTAAGAATTTCCATCCACTGGTAGAGATACCCGAAGTAAGGCCTTGTCAAACACTCTTTAGACAATTCCAGACCATCCGAAACACCTTATTTCAAAAGCATTATAATTAAAGTATTAATGCCATGTTGGATGAAAAAAAACGCGCGGACTCAGTCTACTAGTTGTTAACCCAACTCCTTATTAGGCAAATTCTTTACGGTTCTGAGTTGACCAATTAATATTTTATAACACTTTCCAATAAATTGGCTCCAAATAAATGATTTAATGTGCTCCGTCCAGAAACATTCGTTGTCCACACAGCTGTTGATTTAGTCCAAGTAGGCTGTAACAACTTCATACGCGCGCCGGTGAGAGATTGAACGTTTTCAACATCTTCTGTAACCTCTCTCCGAAAAACCAGTCCGAACCATTTTGATTGCCCTTGAGCCGCGAAGTGAGGAACTAAGATTTCCCAAGGTAACGCCTACTCAGATTCGTCTGTACTTTTCGGACAGCACATCACATCACCGGCTGTGCATCTCATGAGGGCATTATAAAATGATAGTCGAGCATGCAATAATATGCTATTGCTACTACGTTTAAACAATGTATAGACGGAATGAGGATGAGCAAAGGTGTCTGGATAGTGAGAGAGTATTATTAAAAACTCCTCGTTTGACGAGTCTGTAATCTTTCTGTCTTAGATGTGTCACACATTGTCACACGTTATGTGCTACAGAACATGATTCCCTCAGATAGGCCTAGGTTAGTCAATTATGCTTTTAAATAGCCTATAGTTGAAATGTAGGCCTAGCCCTATGGGATAAAAGGATTAGGACATTTGATTGATCTTGAATATTATTATTAACTCAACTATCAGTGAATGCATACCTCATCCTGATGGAGACTGTATAGTGATTTATGGAATCGATTTTCCCCATTTAATTAGCAAGCTAACCACATAACTAGCCTATTTATGTAACCACCTGTTCTTCAGAAAGTGAACATTAGGATGTTATTTTGAAAATCTAGGCTCAATAGGATCATGAGGCTAATGGGGATTATGATGTTTTCATGACAACAAAATGCTTTGTTTTTAATTCTGGGTAGATTTAAAGTAGGTATATAACTTAGTTTAAATGGTTAGGACAATATGAGTCAGTAATACAATGTTTTATTGAGTTCACCCACCAATCCAGTGGCCTATAATGTGTGTTGATGCCTTGCATTGTCTCAACAAATGTATTCCACACCTCGGTTCATTGCCCCCTCTGCTGGTAAACGGTAAGAATAACCGTTTGTGTATTGCACCGAGTGGGATACATTACAGAAGGCCTACTACTAAGACTACTTGTTGGGTTAATATCGAATAAACACTGTAATTGAAGTAATAGCCTACATGTAGACCTGTGTTGTTTAGAACAGCTACACTTGATTATCTGGCACGGAGAATAAGCAATGGCTAGTTATTACTATCAGCAAAGTTCTAAATGATGTAGGCCTACCCTCCCACGTCGACATCACTGGCACTCTGGTCCTAAGAGGCTGTCGAGTTACCTGCAAAATGGAGATACTTTGCTCCTAGATAGACCCCGAGGTAGCCTATCACATAGTCATTTGGTCACAGAATCAATCAAGCATACTCAGACAGCAAATGTGTTGCAGTTCAGATCCAGTCCACATATTCTTCTGCCCAGTTCCCTCGAAGGGCATCTTTCGTCACAGCCTCATTAATTTTGTAAAACAGGTTATTCTCACTTGACTGTGGTCTATCTAAAGCGGCGTACATTAATTTACATTTAGCAGATGCTTTTATCCAGAGCGACTTACAGTTAGTGCATTCATCTTAAGATCGCTAGGTGAGACAACCATATATCACAGTTCTAGTCCATTTTTTCCTCAATAAAGAAGATATCAGCAAAGTAAGTGCTTGTAGGAAAAGACAAGTGCAAAAACAAGTATTTGGGGGGGAATAAGACTGACTGTGTAATTTAAGATACTCTTTAAAGAGCTATGGTAAAGATGGGCAGGGACTCTGCTTTCCTAGCATCAGGGGGAAGCTGGTTCCACCATTGGGGTGCCAGGACAGAGATAACTTTGACTGGGCTGAGCGGGAGGTGACCTCCCGTAGGTGTGGGACAGACAATAGACCAGAGGTGGAAGAACGGAGTGCTCAGGTTGGGATATAGGGTTTGAGCATAGCCTGAAGGTAGGGGCAGTTCCCCTTGCTACTCCGTAGGCAAGCACCATAGTCTTGTAGTGGATGCGAGCTTCAACTGGAAGCCATTGGAGTGTGCGGAGGATCGGGGTGATATGGGAGAACTTGGGAAGGTTGAACACCAGGTGGGTGTTGCAGGGGTTTGATGTCACAAGCGAGGAGCCCAGCCAACAGAGAGTTGCAGTAGTCCAGTAGGGAGATGACAAGTGCCTGAATTAAGACCGGCGCTGCTTCCTGTGTGAGGAAAGGTCGTACTCTATGGATGTTGTAAAGCATGAACTTGCAGGAACGAGTCACTTCTTTGATGTTTGCAGAGAACGACAGGATGTTGTCCAGGGTCACGCCAAGGTTTTTTGCACTATGGGAGGTGGACACTGTGGGGTTGTTGACTGTGATGGAGAGGTCTTTGAGTGGGCACACCTTCCCCGGGAGGTAGACCAGCTCCATCTTGTCGAGGTTGAGCTTGAGGTGGTGGACAGACATTTCATAGAATGTTGTGCGGTAGCTTAAATTACCAAGCAAATAAAACACCACTGTGGATGGTTTCATTACAAAGTACAAAATGCACCATCATTTTGTAGGAAACAGGTGCATTCTCCAGAGTTACATCTGCAACCTTTTAGAACACACAGACAATTAATTGAAAAGGACCAATACGTTTCAATTCCAATTCACTTAGAGTAATAGAGGCACCTCTATAGTCTCGAAAACCCAGACCTTGGAGCCATTGGTACATTGTGGGAGGCAATCCATCTGACTAGAGAGACTAGCACCTCTACACTATAACACTAAATTCATGCTTTATTGTGATAGAAGCAGGGGCGGACTTGAAGAGGGACACTGTCACCTTGGTATGACCCAAAAAGTTTTTGAGCTGAATTCCTGGCATGTTCCCAGAATGATTTTCCTCTGTACTCACCCATTGATAC
Source organism: Oncorhynchus clarkii lewisi (assembly GCF_045791955.1). Taxonomy (NCBI): domain Eukaryota; kingdom Metazoa; phylum Chordata; class Actinopteri; order Salmoniformes; family Salmonidae; genus Oncorhynchus; species Oncorhynchus clarkii. The sequence continues at coordinate 19,799,187 of NC_092161.1, read as the reverse complement.
AAGGGAGGCTAAACATTAGTATCTGTCACTAGCAAAATAACCTGTAGAAAAAAAACAGCATAGACCAGCCTAAATTTCAATCTGGCCCATTCTGGTCTATAGTGGTCAGTGCTGGTCAAGCTGATCCGAGCAGCATGGTCTAGCTGGTTAGGCCGGCCGACCAGCTGGTCAGGCTGTGGATGCTAGTGACCAGTTAATGCTGGAATGCTGGTGACCAAGCTGGTCCATGCTGGTCCAGCATGGTAGCTGGTCAAGGTAGTCTGGCAAAACCACGCCCATCATTATCATATTTCCCAGCATGCTCCATTGCAGTTAGATTTTTGGGGAATTGTTTGTTTCAATATCGTTTTTGTTTGTTGTATTTTTGTATGTGTCAGGGTTTTCGCTGCTGGTCATTTGAGTCAAGTGCAGGAGAGCAGAGAATAGGTGATCAGGCGACTTTATTAGCCAAGAGCAACAAACAGACGGGCGCAAACAGCTACAACTTAAGCCAACCGGCAAAAGTGACAAGCGCAAAATACCGTCAATAATATAACAATAAGGTTCACCAATATTTCCCCAAATAGGGTACAGGCAATGCCCAGGGTGAAAAACCAGACTGGCGCGATACAACAAACACAAAACAAAACAATTCCACACAAAGACATGGGGGGAACAGAGGAATATATATATATATGCAGTGTGATTAGGGAATGTAAACCAGGTGTGCAGGGAACAAGACAAAACAAATGGAACAATGAAAAATGAAGCGGCGATGTCTAGAAGGCCGGTGACGTCGACCGCCGAACGCCGCCCGAACAAGGAGGGGAGCCGACTTCCGACAGTATGTACGTTGCTTGATTAATTAATCTTATGCTACACAAAGATAAATAAGATACATTTTTCTAAATTAATCCAATCTGGTAGTTGGATTTATTGTACCCGTTACTGAAATGGTTGTTCCAGTTTAGATGCTTTAGGTAATCTCATGTATTTATCTTTCTAACCCTGGCAGTCATTCTGAATGCATATTGTGGGTGACTAAAATAAAACAAAATGGGATATCCCCACTCTTTCTGGATTCTGATAGGAATTAAACATCACTTTGATAGCCAGCATAATGTGACTTGCATGTCTAAGGGGAAAACTAGGCCCTCAAAGTACTTTGATGCTGGTTTAGTTGGTGACCACTATACCAGCAGATGCTTGTCACAATGTCCAAAACAGATGCGAAGGCTGGTGACCTATGCTGGCCTAGACTGTTTTTTGCCAGCAGGGCCAAATATGTCAGACAGGTGGATAAATAACAAAACAATGCACCCTTGACCAATTGTCAGGTCAAGGGGTCGAATGTAAGTTAATTTATGGTCACTAAATTCCCAGTACCATTTGAGAACTTACAGGGACTGGATAAATAGTCCTAGACAGAAATTAATAGACAGATATCTGTGATAAAATCCAGACAGGACACAGACAAAATAAAGGCCTTTTGTTGAGATTGCAAACCAGGCATGATTCCAGGATAGTTTCACTACTAAAATGAAGGTGCTACAAAATAATACCAAAAAAATGTTAGGTAACTTACAATAACACTGTAATTACATTGCTTTTCACCACCCATGTATTCCGTGATAATATATGTACACTGGACAAAAATATAAACGCAACATGCAACAATTTCAAAGATTTTACTGAGTTGCAGTTCATATAAGGCAATCAGTCAGTTGAAATAAACTCCTTAGGGTCTAATCTATGGATATCACATGACTGGGAATACAGATATGCCTCTGTGGGTCACAGACACATAAAAAAAAGTATGGCCGTGGATCAGAAAACCAGTCAGTATTTTGTGTGACCACCATTTGCCTCATGCAGTGCAACACATTTCCTTTGCATAGAGTTGATCAGGCTGTTGATTGTGGCCTGTGGAATGATGTCCCACTCCTCAAGGGCTCTGTGAAATTGCTGGATTTTGGCATGAACCGGAACACGCTGTCGTACACGTTGATCCAGAGCATCGCAAATATGCTCAATGGGGGACATGTCTGGTGAGTATGTAGGGACATTTGCAGCTTCCATGAATTGTGTACAGATCATTGCGACATGGGGCCTTGCAGTATCATGCTGAAACATGAGGTGATAGCAGCGGATGAATGGGCGACAGGTAGCCTAGTGGTTAGAGCGTTGGGCCAGATTGAATCCCCGAGCTGACAAGGTAAAAAATCAGTCATTCTGCCCCTGAAAAAGGCAGTTAACCCACTGTTATTAACTGATTTGCCTGGTTAAATAAAAAATAAAAAAATAAAAATGAATGGCATGACAATGAGCCTCAGGATCTCATTACGGAATCTCTGTGCACTGTAGCTTATGCCCACCCATACCATAACCCCAGCACCACCATGTTGACATCAGCAAACTGCCCGCCCACACGACGTCATACACACTGTCTGCCCGGTACAGTTGAAACTGGGATTAATCCTTGAAGAGCACACTTCTCCAGAGTGCCAGTGGCCATCGAAAGTGAGCATTTGCCCAGTGAAGCAGGTTACGACTCCGAACTGCATTCAGGTCAAGACCCTGGTGAGGACGAAGTGCACGCAAATGAGCTTCCCTGAGATGGTTTCTGACAGTTTGTGCAGAAATTAATCGGTTGTGCAAACCCACAGTTTCATCACCTGTCCGGGTGGCTGGTCTTAGACGACCCAGCAGGTGAAGAAGCAGGATGTGGAGATCCTGGGCTGGCGTGGTTATACGTGGTCTGCGGTTGCAAGGCCGATTGGACGCAGCTCTGGAGGACATTCATGCAGTTAGCATGTCAATTGCATGCTTCCACAAAACTTGAGACATCTGTGGCATTGTGTTGTGAGACAAAACTGCACATTTTAGAGTGACCTTTTATTGTTCCCAGCAGATGGTGCACCTGTGTAATGATCATGCTGTTTAATCAGCTTCTTGATATTCCACACCTATCAGGTAGATGTGTTATTTTGGCAAAGGAGAAGTGCTCACTAACAAGTATGTAAACAAATGTGAGAGAAATAAGCTTGTTGTGTGTATGGAACATTTCTGGGATCTTTTATGTCAGCTCATGAAACATGGTACCAACACTTTACATGTTGCCGATTGTTTACTTGTCCCGTCAGATTTATGCAGCAACAGTGCACCTTTTTCTTTATTCTCTCGGATAGTCACCAGTTGAAGTATCCTGGGGTAAGGAATATTTTTTGGACTCTACATGTTGTGTTTATATTTTTGTTTAGTGTAAATATATTATTTCTGTGCAATTCATGTATTAAGGCGCCCATCAATTTTGTAGGCGGAGCCTCGAAGATTGGGCCCTCACTTTCCGGAAGTATCCTCCTTTGCGCCTTATGGAAGTGACGTTAAGCTGTCAACATGTAAGATGGCGACTCTTCACAGGCAAAATGCTGCTGGGCGGAGAAAAGTCCAGGTAAATGTATCTATTTTGTCATGCAGAGTAAGGATTTTTTTAAGTTGCATTCATGGCCGCGGAAATGTATATTTTGCCTGCTTATCCATGGATGTCTTTAAACACTCAACGTGTGGCGGGCAAGTGCAGCCGGTCAGTCCCAGGCGGTCAGTCCCAGGCTCTGGCACCGCTAGCAGAGAGCTAGTTTAGCTTACAGCTACTCACAAGATTTTGCGACCCGCTGCAAATGACTAATTTCGGTTGACCGAGATCGTGTTTCGAGTTTAATGGGTTGTCAAGATATTTGTATGTGAAAGTGGGATTATGGGGTGTTATTGCGGCTAGAGATGGAAGAATTCCCCCCGCGCCCACCCTCACGTCACGAGATAGCTAACTGAAGGACGTGATTTTCTATTTTGGCTATCTAGTATGCAACCAGTTGGATGGTGCAATTATCTTTTGTCTGATTACAATTTGATAGGCTTGATCCTATTTTGCCCGACGTTATCAAACTGTAGTCGCCAGACTAATGATGGCATGCAGTGTGTTGAGTGCTGCATTACAGTACTATAGATGGTCAACAAGTCTCCTTGTCCCCTGTTGATGCAATATAATGTTTGTATGTAGATATCTGCAAATGTGTATTCTGCACCTGGAAAACCATTTGCATTGAATTTTCCAGATTTGCATTGCAGAGCCACTGCAATTTGCATATAGTGAAATAAAAACAATTTTACTGTCTGTCAGCAGGCTATGGTCTCTCAGAATGTACATTTAGGCTGAGTTTAATGGGACGGCTATTATTTACACAACTCTCAAACTCTAGGCGGCATTCTGCCTTCTCCCTGCAGTTCCCAGCCATAGAGAGAAATACTAATGGTTGTCTTTTTGTAGGCACTAACTCCACAATGGATCGTTGGACAAAGCCTATGGGAAAAATGAATGCCGTTTTGGATCAATTCCAAAAATAAGGTCTGTGGTAAACACAGGCTTAGGACATTTTATACGTTTTGTTCTTTGAGATAAACTTAATCAGCTAATGTCACTTTCTCTGAATTTTGAAGAATTTGCGATAAAAAAAATCATGAAGCACATACAGGCTTCATAAAGGTCATGTTAACTGACTGCTATTATCTAATACAACAAAACATTAAAGATTTCCTAAGCATGTGTTAAACTCAGACCTTATTTTCTGCATTTATTCCAAAACCCCAATTTTTCCCATATGGATGGGTAAACAAACCAGAAGTAACTAATTTTGTGGTTTTAGGACTACAAGGACTGGTGAGCTCCATTAGCTTCGCCCAAGACTGCTTTGTGAACTAGAATCCCAACGCTGTGTTTTAACGTTTAGACACGTCAATAATCATTGCTTGTGATACGGCTTTTGAAACATATGGACCTTATCATTAATCCGTGAGAAAGAATCCTTCAAATGAAAAAGATACACTTACTGTAGCAGTTTTGCACAGATCCATACACCTTTGGTTGCCTCCATCCAATAATTTGATTTGAAACTACATATCCACTACACTTACACTGTTACGCTTACACGCAGGTGCTCGGAACGTGCTAGAAAGCTATTTATAAATTGGCCTGAATGCTGATGTGCTGACACCGTGGTATATCAGACCGTATACCACGGGTATGACACAACATTTTTACTGCTCTAATTATAATAGTAATAAGGCACCTTGGGGGATGTAGAATATGGTCAATATACCACAGCTAAGGGCTGTATCCAGGCACTCTGCTTTGCGTCGTGCATAAGAACATCCCTTAGCTGTGGTATACTGACACCCTCTTGGGCCTTATTGCTTAATTAGCACAGGCGGTCACCTCGTCTTGTCTGTTTTCGCTGTAACACACGGATATGGCTGTGTGGGAGAACTAAACCAATCAAGGTTAAACCTATCAACTATTTTTCTATTATTATTAATTCTCGCTGATATGAAAGATAAGGAAGGTCCTTATGCTTCCAATACCGTACCGCAAGCGATGCGTGTTAATGTTCAGATTGAGTGTCGGGGTTCTTAACAAAACTCCCTCCTACAGAAGGGACCTTTGTCCAACGACTCTTATGTGTAATGGAACTGAGAGTGGTGATGAAGGGCTAGTATTTCCAGGACTCACCTGACACTCCTGCTGTAGCATCATTCATTTCCACAGGTTCCATCATCCATTTCAACAGATATCCTTGACCGATATACATTACCAGTGTTTACAAGCCATTTATGACACTAGAAAGGTTTCAGCAACAGTGCCAACACCAGTGCCTATATGTTATTATAGGTCTACAGGACAATGTCAAGGATTCACCAGAAACAACACCAATCTATCTTCATTATATTGTAATATGGTTCAAAGTGCACTCATATCTAGTTCTCTCTGCAGGTGTCCTATGTGATTCGGGATGAGGTGGAGAAGTATAACCGCAATGGGGTGAACGCTCTGCAGCTCGACCCGGCCTTGAACCGCCTCTTCACGGCTGGCCGAGACTCCATCATTAGGATATGGAGCGTCAACCAGCACAAGGTAACCTGTCTGTCACCTAACCACTCCACCTGGCAGAATGCCATATTATCATCATGACCCCTCTCCCTCGAGGTCACACTGTGGTTTTGATCGCTCTATCGCTCATCTTTCCTTGATTCCTGACATCCTATCGTCTCCTTCTCAACTGATATGCTTGCTTACTACGGCCCTTCATGAAATAAATATTTGAATTAACGAGGAATAAATACACAGTAACGACAACTTGGTTACATACACCGGGTAACACCACCGAGTCGGTGTGCAGTGATACTAGGTAATTGTTTTGAGAAGGAGGGATGTTAAAGGTGTCGAGGAAAGATGAATTGAGAAAGAGCTAATGTTTTAGATGCATAGATGTACAGACCAATGCCTATGGTCAATGTTCAAATGAAAAGATCCAGACTTATTTGTTGTGCTGTTATTGTAATTGATTGTCATAGAATACTTGCATAAACCCACTGATTTTGCAGCGTAAACTCTCTTTATTGCAGCAGGACCCGTACATTGCATCGATGGAACACCACACAGATTGGGTCAATGACATCGTCCTCTGTTGCAATGGGAAGACATGTGAGTCAGTGTAATGTATTAATCCAGAGCTGAAGGGGTTAAATTGAGCCCTGCCCCTCAGAATGGAAAGTGCATATTTTTATTAAAGAATTATCACTGAAAAGCAACCAGACTTTAGGACGCTTCCATCACATGCAAATTGGCAAAACCCTGTTAATGGATATTTACTACTATATGTCCAGGGAAAATCTCACTTTAAAAAGTGAATATTCTGTTAACTCCTACCCAAATAATGTTGTTTACTCATCCTATACTCGTATTTGTGGCCAAAGCATAAATTGTAGAAAAAACACTTTTAAAACAAAAATAAAATACCTCACAGACCATTTCAAAAATACTTAATATTTTGTCATAGAGGATGTCGTCATCCTCCTGAGCTGGCCAATCAGCAGTCTACTCACATTTATATTATTAATGACCGGTATAGAGGATGTCGTCATCCTCCTGAGCTGGCCAATCAGCGGTCTACTCACATTTATATTATTAATGACCGGTATAGAGGATGTCGTCATCCTCCTGAGCTGGCCAATCAGCGGTCTACTCACATTTATATTATTAATGACCGGTATAGAGGATGTCGTCATCCTCCTGAGCTGGCCAATCAGCGGTCTACTCACATTTATATTATTAATGACCGGTATAGAGGATGTCGTCATCCTCCTGAGCTGGCCAATCAGCGGTCTACTCACATTTATATTATTAATGACCGGTATAGAAGATGTCGTCATCCTCCTGAGCTGGCCAATCAGCGGTCTACTCACATTTATATTATTAATGACCGGTATAGAGGATGTCGTCATCCTCCTGAGCTGGCCAATCAGCGGTCTACTCACATTTATATTATTAATGACCGGTATAGAGGATGTTGTCATCCTCCTGAGCTGGCCAATCAGCGGTCTACTCACATTTATATTATTAATGACCGGTATAGGGTATGCCCACACCATTCCAACACAGAAAGCTGCTTTTTAACATACTTAATTACACATTTTTTGGAAGGAAAACTATTTCACTCATTGTCATTAATTATAGGTCATATTTCATAGATATCTGGAGACACTGGACAGTTACTTAAGCCTGCAAGCCATTGATATAAATAGTTGTTGTTTTTTGCCTTTGAAAATGTATGTTTTTAATAGCATATTGTCTGTTCCTAGTTATCCTGTGTCGGAAAAATAAAGACAAATTTTACTCTGTATTCCAGTGATATCTGCTTCCTCAGACACCACAGTGAAAGTCTGGAATGCACATAAGGGATTCTGCATGTCCACATTGCGAACACATAAGGTATGTAATAACATACTATGTACTGAGCTCCAAAATCATCACAAAGGCCAAACTTAAGGTACATTCGCATAACGTTACTGCTATATTAGAGTTAGCATGCACATTTCAAGGTATAGGCTGAAGCACAATCAGAACCAAAATCTTACTCAAAAGCACTGACTTGGCATCAGATTGATGTAACCCCCTATGTCTGTACAGGACTATGTCAAAGCCTTAGCCTATGCCAAGGACAAGGAACTGGTGGCCTCAGCAGGGCTGGACAGACAGATCTTTCTATGGGACGTTAACACACTAACGGCACTGACCGCCTCCAATAATACTGTCACCAGTGAGTATGCTCTCTCATCTGGGTCCTGTTCAGACATTGGGCACCGAACTGAAGAAAAGGAACTGAAACATGGAGGGACTACCTGGAAATGATCATTTTCTTTTCCTGTTGCATAAAGTGTTTTCCATTGCTTGCCCTAATGAACATGACCCAGCTATATTATGTCACAGGCATATCCTAGACTGAGTATTGTAAATGTTCACTGCACTACTTAGGCATGAAGACATGAGATAGATGTCTATCTGGAGAACCATCATTGAAGACCATGTTCTTGTTTCTGTAGTACACATCAATTTGAAGGATGGATATCTTAAATATGTAAAATACACTGTGTCTCAGTGGGAATTTCCTGGTTACTGACGAGTAGACTGTTGAGACAGACCTGAGTGTTGTGGTAACTATGCTGTTGTTGTCGTCTCCCAGCCTCCTCACTGAGTGGGAACAAAGACTCCATCTACAGTCTGGCTATGAATCAGATGGGCACCGTCATTGTGTCAGGGTCCACTGAAAAGGTGGGTTGTTAAATCACATTTGTATTGATATAGTTGTAATGTTTCTAGTGGTGTGATGACATTGCTATACTTCCAGCTAACTGAACCTGTTACTTCACCTCCATGTTCTAAAGTAAGATGTGTGTTAGAACAAAGTGTGTGCCACCAACAAAAACCTAAACCTGTGTTTTCATATACCTCATAGAGTGAATGTGTCCTGCTACAGGTGCTGAGAGTTTGGGATCCTCGAACCTGTGCCAAGCTGATGAAGTTGAAAGGTCACACAGACAACGTTAAATCATTACTGCTAAACAGGGATGGCACTCAGGTACGGATGGCTCTTAGAAATCTCATCTCATTCCTCACCCTTAAAAATGTCAGCTGCGATGGCGCTCTTATGCTTCATAGGAGGGAGAGGACTTACCTGGAAATGTTCAACTTGGATTTCGAACAACCCAGACATTTTTGTGAAAGATTTGAAAATGTTGTAATTCCTAATGTTACATCTGCTTTTCCCCCCAGTGTCTCTCGGGCAGCTCAGACGGGACCATCCGTCTGTGGTCGCTGGGGCAGCAGCGGTGCATTGCTACCTACCGGGTGCACGATGAGGGCGTGTGGGCCCTGCAGGTCAACGAAGCCTTCACGCATGTCTACTCCGGCGGACGCGACCGCAAGATCTACTGCACCGACCTGAGGAATCCAGACCTCCGCGTTCTCATCTGCGAGGAGAAAGCCCCTGTCCTCAAGGTGAAAGGGGTGGGGTTACTGCGATAAGCCTTGCCGACGGCATGATGGGAAACGTAGTTGAAAAGGTTGTAACCTATAGATATTAGGCCTAGATGTTTATTGGACTTAAGTATTTTGTAACATTAACTCAAATGTTTTTTTAAGACTGTTGTATACAAGAAAGTACGCTAGTATAATAATTAGTAGAGTCAGGAACGCATTCATGAGAAATCTTAAAGATAATCAGCAAGTACTATCAAGGTGAAGTCATCCTTAAGTGTTTCTGTCAACAACACATTTACCCATCACAGTTTTCCTATCTGAATGACCTCTTGTCTCCCTGGTTCAGATGGAGCTGGACCGCTCGGCAGACCCCCCCACGGCCCTCTGGGTCTCCACCACCAAGTCCACCGTCAACAAATGGGTAAGCAGCATAGCTGAAGTTGAACAACAGTGTTTGTATATGAGTAATGGATATGTTCATATTAAATAGACATAGAATTACTGTAAAAAATATAACACAGAAAAAAAAACAGGATTCAGTGAGGCCTGTGTGTCGCTGTATACTTTTAATGCAATGTTCACTCCCTGATTATGTTTCCCGTCATGACTCATTGCAGTCTCTGAAGGGCATTCATAATTTCCGAGCATCTGGCGATTACGACAACGACTGCACTGCTCCCCTGACGCCTCTCTGTACTCAACCCGAGCAGGTTGTTACAGGTAAAAACACAACACACACACACACTTCTTCTTTTTTTGTGATCCATTAATCATTAAAAATGATTGATAGATTCAAACTTCATAAATCTCCCAATAAACTGCATTGCAAATATTGCAATTACAAATGTTTTTTTTTTACCTTTATTTAACTAGGCAAGTCAGTTAAAAACAAATTCTTATTTACAATGACGACCTACCCTGGACGCCACTCAGGAGCCCACATATCTATTCTATTTTAAACACCTTCTGTATTTTGGGCTCCAGAGTGGCGCAGCGGTCTAAGGCAAGAGTACAAGAGACGTCACTACAGTCTCTGGTTCGAATCCAGGCTGTATCACATCCGGCCGTGATTGGGAGTCCCATACGGCGGCGCACAATTGGTCCAGCATTGTCCGGTTTTGGCCAGAGTAGGCTGTCATTGTAAATAAGAATTTGTTCTTAACTGACTTGCCTAGTTAAGTAAAAAAATAACATATATATATATATATATATATATATATATATATATATATATATATATATGTATATATATATATGTTCTAGGCTTAAATGAGTGTTGTGTTTATTGCTGTCCACTAGGGGGAGCCAGCATTATCCAGTGCCACATTCTGAACGACAAGAGACACATACTAACCAAAGACACAAACAACAACATTGCATACTGGGATGTTTTAAAGGTGTGTGCCTTTTGCTCTCTCTTCAATCGATTTATCGTCCATCTCTCCATTGTTTGTCATATTGTATGATTGAATACCTCTTGTCCTCATCCAGGCGTGTAAAGGGGAAGACCTGGGAAAGATGGAGTTTGACGAAGAGATTAAAAAGAGGTTCAAAATGGTCTATGTGCCAAACTGGTTCTCAGTGGATCTTAAAACTGGGGTAAGCTGATCCTGCGCTGTTTTACATTGTAAGCTTTGGACAGTCGGTGGAACAGGGATTTGTCCTCATTTTAAACCTATATTCTGCTGGGTAGATGTTGACCATCACGCTGGATGAGAGCGACTGCTTTGCTGCATGGGTGTCAGCCAAGGATGCAGGCTTCTCCAGTCCTGATGGGTCTGACCCCAAGTGTGAGTGATCATTTTTTTACTGCCCTGTAAGATATGGTTGACTTTTAAAAATGTTTATACCTAAACAGTGTTACCGTACATGCAGTATCATTCCTACAGAGTTCTGTTCTTTTCTAGTGAACCTGGGTGGACTGTTGCTGCAGGCCTTACTGGAGTATTGGCCCCGAACCCACATCAACCCCATGGATGAAGAGACAGAGATGAACCACAGTGAGCTGCTATACGCATATACACACACATTTACTAACAGTACAATGCAGACAGCCATTGTGATATTTTCTGACGTTATTAAGTTGAATGAAATCTATCAGTGATATTCTATGTTCTGATGTGTGTGTGTGTGTGTGTGTGTGTGTGTGTGTGTGTGTGTGTGTGTGTGTGTGTGTGTGTGTGTGTGTGTGTGTGTGTGTGTGTGTGTGTGTGTGTGTGTGTGTGTGTGTTCAGTGAACGGGGAGCATGAGAGCAGGATACAGAAAGGTAACGGCTACTTCCACGTTCCCCCTCACACGCCAGTCATCTTTGGAGAGGCAGGGGGAAGGACCTTGTTCAGGTAAAATATACAATGCTATCTCTGTCTTTCACAGTTGTAGCATGAAATAGTACTAAAAGTGCAAACCCCACCTACCTGGCCATCCCGGCAGGCTTATTCAAGGCTCTCTCTCTCTCCAGGTTGTTGTGTCGAGACTCCGGTGGTGAGACTGAGTCCATGTTGCTCAACGAGACCGTGCCACAGTGGGTCATCGACATCACTGTGGATGTGAGCTCTCGTCCTTTAATGATAAATCTAAATGTCTTTCTACAGTAATGTACTATAGCTAATTGTGTAGTGTTTATACACTATGATTCTCATGTATGATTTTCAACTTTTTCTTCCCCGTCTTTTAGAAAAACATGCCCAAATTCAACAAAATCCCCTTCTACCTCCAGCCTCATTCTTCTTCTGGTGCAAAAACCTTAAAGAAGTAAGTGAAACACTTTTATAACGATTGAACCAGTTTCTCTGTTCCTATTAGTGTTGCGTGTTCATCCTTCCCTGCAAACCACATTTTGCTAAAGAGATCATTCACTTGGAACTATTTATCTGACTGTTCAATGTTCCAAGCTTGCGGTTATATTCCAACGTTGTGGTCTTCCAATAGGGACCGCCTGTCGGCCAGTGACATGCTCCAGGTGAGGAAGGTGATGGAGCACGTGTACGAGAAGATCATCAACCTGGACAACGAGTCTCAGACGGGGGCCTCGGCAAACAACGACAAGCCCAGTGAGCAGAAGGAGGAGGAGGACGTGGCCGTGCTGGCCGAGGAGAAGATTGAGCTGCTCTGTCAGGACCAGGTACTGTGCAGCTTATACGGTACAGTCCCCATCTTTTGCCTTTGTGTTACATCTTGTATTAATATATATGTTCCCAAAATCACTTTTCGTTGTCTGTAGGTATTGGATCCCAACATGGACCTGCGGACCGTCAAGCATTTTATCTGGAAGAGCGGTGGAGACCTAACCCTTCACTACCGGCAGAAGTCCACGTGAGGTCGCCGGTGTCCGCGAAGAAGGCTCATCTTCTGCTAGCCTGCCCTCCTCTTCCTCCTCCTTTCTTCTTCCTCTGGCACCAAACTTGGACTGTTCAACTCATCCCACCAGATCCATGTGTTAGTAACACAAACCTGTGCTCAACGACTCCTTATGAGATCTTATAAGAGGTCACAACACCTTAATAACCCCTCAAAAAGGTCCGTAGCCTGAGCGTCACACAAAATCACCGTTCTACACCCAGCCATGTAGAGAGGCGTGAGAACACGCAAGGAGAATGGCGAGAAACAATTGTTGCTGTGTACAGTGAATGGACTGAGGAATATTCCAGGGCATTTTAAGGTTTTTGTCATTTAGGTTTATTTTTATTCAATGTCTTTGTCTCCTTTTGTTTATCCCCCCTTATTTGTAAGAAATATGTTTTATTGCCATGCCCATCTTCAGAGAGCGAAGGCGCCCTTCCATCTTGAGAAAGTCGCTATGCTTGGGGGTTCACTTTGTGACCTGATTGGTAGACTGCACACATTTCTTTTCTTCTTTTATTCTCTCCCCCTATACATTCCAGGAACACGCTTGGTTTCCAACCACCTATCACTACCCTTCATCCCAATCCATGTTTAGGACACGGTTCAATGAGGAAGATTTTCTGGATTGTCAGGCGACCAATCAAGGACTTGACAGAATGTAAAGACGTGACTATAGTATGCATGTGTGATATCCTTCAGTTTCCTCAGTTTGGCAACTGACTGATGTATTAAAGGCGGCTGGGTGAAGTTTTTCTCTCACCAAATGGACACAGACAAGGACACATCCCCCAAACTGAATCTCATTAGCTAACGAACGCTGATATTAAATTACTGACCCTATCTTTCTTTTTGTAAATAGACTGTCATTATTTTGTAGGCAACTTGACACAAGTTGTACACCTCATCAGGAACATTTTTTTTTTCTCTCGAGAACCCTGTGTTATTTTCAAAAGGTTGCTTTCTCATGTTAATAAAAAGAGGAAAGAAAAACCACACGTGTCAAGAAGCAACGGATATGTACGACTAAAGGATCTCACCCACGGAATCAGGATGTTTATAGGCTACTGTACTGTATTTGAGAGGAAAGCTACATTTGTTGTCATTGGCATTACCCTTGACAGTCTGCAGCTAAATCTACTTGAAATACAATGACGAAGGTCTAGGGGGAGATATTCTGGTGGGAATCACAACTTTTTATTTCATTTATGCAAACAAAATGAAGACTGTGCTCTACAACTCTAAATGAATTACTCCAACAATGTGAATTGCACAGTGCTATAGCAAATGTATAAAAATAAATCATTTATTTGATTTTAGTTGAAAGATAAGCTTTGTCTGAAAAAGCTCTACATGAAAAAAAAGCTCCTACAGAATTATATGCTTCCATATCCACAACCCATGTGCTCCCACGTGTTGATGTAATTAAATGTAGTATATTTTGGGTAAATAAGTGCTTAATAAATTAACCAACATGACAACGAGAATAAAATGCTTTTGAATTTCAGAGGACGATGAATTGCATTGATCAGAGACTTGCGGTCACAAATAATAATGCATAATTCCAGGACACAACAAGCTACCAATTGCAATGTTGATGTGAAATTTGTGTGATTGATTTAGTGTTTCTTCTCGACCACCCTTTTCTATTGTGTATTTGAGTTGGAATACAAATGCTGCTGGAAGCAGGCCTGTAGTTGTCATGGTCTGAGACCTGTCATCTGTGGGTCTGTACAGGGCCGGTTCCAGGCATAAGCGACATACGCTCAGCCGAGGTCTCAATTTACTATTGAGAGTAAGAATAGTAGAATACACCAGGTTCAATTTTGACATTTGGTTGTGTGTCAGCAGTTTTTCTCTTATGTTAGCCATGTCAGCAACAACAACAAAAAATCTGTAATAATGACCGAAAACTGACCAGGCACGCAGGGAATGTGCCCAAGGGTCATGACCTCCAGGGCACCCCATTGATTTTGTTATTCTCACTCTGATATCATATGTGACCGACTGCCTCGATTCGGTCTTCAGTAGGCAAGACATCTTCTTTGTCTACACCCATTCAGCATCGTTTACACCCTCTTAAACCTTAATCCCATCCATCTCTTTAAGGATTCACATGTGAGGCCATGTGGTAAACACGCTGACGTTATATCAAATAAAATCCACGTTTATTTGTCACATGTACAGGATATAGAAGTTGTAAACGGTACAGTGATAGTACTTGCATAGTAGCAATATCAAAAACAGAAAGTGTCCAGATAAAAATATTTTAGAATTGTATATCTTTATTAGATGACGCTTACCCGACAGACTTTGATGGGTCATGTGAAGGAAATGCACTAACCATCCGTCACGCACTCTAGCTACGTGGATGGGTCACTATTGTTTAGACATGTACACATTCATGAAATACAATTGATGGCTGTAATCACCCCCAGACACACCTGCTAATTTCATGGGTCATGTAATAATCCTGCCAAAGTAGAGTCTTTTGTTTAGATATGTAGCTAGCTAAGTAGCTAACGTAAACTCGTACATTGCCTTGGTCCGTACAATTGCCCTTATTTTAGCGCCCCAAAAACGTAATACTTCCAGATCAACTGTAATGTCAATACCATTGTAAAGCACAATTTCTCCCCTTTCCAACAGAATCAATTACATGACCTAAACACTGCCCGTTTCAGCATAATTCAAGCAGGCAATGAGCCCCGTGGTAGTGAGAAGAAGAGGTGTTGTGGGAAAATTGCTTTTTTTTCACTCGATCTGTCCAATTTATCACCTTATCGCCTCTAAAATGTAAATAAAACACTATAAAGAGTTTATATAATGTGTCATTACATACCTATTTGAAGGTTTGTGTCTAATTTAAATTGGGTTTTAGGGCGGTGCTAAAGTGATCTTAGAAGTAAACAGCGGCTTTGAGAATGATGATCACATGCGATGATGACGCAAAAAATGCCTAGGTATTCCCCCTTACCCCCGTCGCTGTCCATTTCTTGTTTTTAAAGGAAGAGAGAAGTGCTACACCAGGTGGAGAGAGATTGTAAAACAGAAACAGTTTCTTTATGTGTGCTGTACGTTACGACATGGCCAAACCAACTAGGCTCGTAATTAAACAATTGTATTCATATTTATCGATGGAATACAAGTTTGTTATTAAGGCACATGATAAAAAATACATCTTTACGTTCAAATGCTGCTCCTGTGAAGTAGTGACGTGCGACATACACTACCGTTCAAAAGTTTGGGGTCACTTAGAAATATCCTTGTTTTTGAAAGAAAAACACATTTTTTGTCCATTAAAATAACATCAAATTGATCAGAAATACAGTGTAGACATTGTTAATGTTGTAAATAACTATTGTAGCTGGAAATGGCATATTTTTTTATGGAATATCTACATAGGAGTACAGAGGCCCATTATCAGCAACCATCACTCCTGTGTTGCAATGGCATGTTGTGTTAGCTAATCCAAGTTAATCATTTTAAAAGGCTAATTGATCATTAGAAAACCCTTTTGCAATTATGTTAGCAAAGCGGAAAACTGTTGTTCTGATTAAAGAAGCAATACAATTGGCCTTCTTTAGACTAGTTGAGTATCTGGAGCATCAGCATCAGGGTTCGATTACAGGCTGAAAATGGCCAGAGACAAAGCACTTTCTTCTAAAACTTGTCGGTCTGTTCTTGTTCTAATAAATTAAGGCTATTCCATGTGAGAAATTGCCAAGAAACTGAAGGCGCAAAACCAGAACCAGAATAGAAAGAGGCGTGGGAGGCCCCGGTGCACAACTGAGCAAAAGGCCTCTGTCTGACCACTCTACCATAAAGGCCTGATTGGTGGAGTGCTGCAGAGATGGATGTCCTTCTGGAAGGTTCTCCCATCTCCTCAGAGGAACTCATGGTCACCACCCTGACTAATGCCCTTCTCCCCCGATTGCTCAGTTTGGCCGGCGTCCAGCTCTAGGTAGAGTCTTGGTCGTTCCAAACTTCTTCCATTCAAGAATGATGGAGGCCATTGTGTTTTTGGTGACCTTCAATGTTGCAGACATTTTTTTGGTACCCTTGCTCAGATTTGTACCTTGACACAATCTTGTCTCAGAGCTCTACGGACAATTCCTTCAACCTCATGGCTTGGTTTTTGCTCTGACATGCATTGTCAACTTTCCAAATCATGTCCAATCAATTCAATTTACCACAGGTTGACTCCAATAAAGTTGTAGAAACATCTCAAGGATGATCAATGGAAACAGGATGCACCTGAGCTCAATGTCGAATCTCATAGCAAAGGGTAAAAATACTTATGTAAATAAGGTATATATTTTTTATTTTTACATTTGCTAAAAAATCTAAAAAACCTGTTTTCGCTTTGTTGTTATAGAGTATTGTGTATATATTGATGAGGATTTTTATTTATTTAATACATTTTAGAATAAGGCAGTAATGGAACAAAATGTGGAAATTTCAATGGGTCTGAATACTTTTTGAATGCACTGTAGTTCTTGTGAGTGTATATGTCAAATGTCATATTATGGCTATGTACAGTATTTCTCTCTCTCCAGATGAATCTCTCCAGGAAACTGCTATAATCCCATAAAATCTGACCCCCAGAAGATACTGCAGGAATCCACCAGCACACGACATGGAGAAGACCCCCCCCCCCCCCCCCTCTCAGGTTAGATACAATACAGTCCCCTCTGTCCCTCCCAGATCCACCGCCTCTATCTGAAAGGAAAGACACATATAATGGTGATGAGGGGGGATAGGAACCCTCTAGTTTCCAGCCAGCAGCCACCTAAACCTTTGATTGTTAAAATCTCGCGATAGAGAGGACACATTCCCTTTTTTTGCCACGTTTTTTCTGTTATCAAATAGCCTGACAATTTACCCTAAATTATTCCGCTGCACTATAGTTCGCTACGTAGAAGAAAATGTACGTCCGTGGGCGTGGCGTAGCGTTTGTCTGGAGCAAGGAGTCGTGTAGCCAGGCAATGTATCAAAACCTTCAAGGCGGATTCTTTAGGCGCTCCCAACGATAGTGGTCCACGCTGTAGAACTACAGCAAAAAATCATCCGCCCATGACCTCGTTCCCTGTCGAATTTGAGATCACTCATTAGTACATTTTAGCTTGTCAGTATCCATGAGGACGTTACTTGTGTTGTGATAGTAAGCAGTAGGAGCTTCCACCAATAAGGAGGTATCAGAATTGTATTTAGAGAACAAGAAGGCGTACAGGCTAAGTATTTGAGCATTTCTAACCCTTTGAACTGTAAGCATCCGTGCATTTACGATGGCTCCGAGGAAGAATTCCAGAAACCAATCCAAGAAAGGTCGGTACCCTTCCCTAATCCCTATGCTAACTAGCTAACAGCATATCTAGTAAACTATATTATAGTCTAATATGCAAGTATAGCTAGTTAAACAACCTGGTCTCAGTATTTTAGGTTGCAACCAGTTCAATATTTATTTGCCAGTTAAGCAACTGCACGAGCAGGAGGCAAAGACTTTGATAATGTTCTTGCCTTCGATGGTTGGTTTAGGCTTTTTATTTCTCTATTCTCAAATTGTGATGAATAATGTTGATGTGTATGGCAATAATTTCTCTCATAGTTGTAAAATGATTCCCTTCAGTGGACACCATGTAATTCATCCAGACCATCCCCGGACACGCAGATCTGGTAAAAAGCCTGTGTAACTTTGCGCTGGGTTTTGTGTGATTAAAGCAGTCGGGATCATTAAAGCGTTACCTAACATGTTTAACACATGAGTAATAGTCTACTCCTCATAAAATATCGTTGGAGAGTGTCATTGTAAGCACTGAGTCTAAACAAGTGGAAAGTGCCCTGTGTTTTGAGTGGTTGATAACAGTTACAGTTGCACGGACTTGCTTGGCTTATCAGAAGTATCATAAAAGTAAGCATGTACTGTGATTGTAATATCTGATAGAAAGGCATAGCCTACTAATGCTTGGCCCTGTTTGTCTTGCTGTGAACGCAGTGGGTTGTTTGTGCTGGTATTGCAAAAGAGACACTGAGTCTACACTAGGGTGATAGCGGTTGGTGCCAGTGGTTGTAGCCAGGGCAACATCAACCACCTCTAGACATATTTTGAAGGCTTGTGCATGCTTGACAGTTCCTCATTTTCATGGTTTCTTGTAGCCCAAACCAAAGAAACCTTTGGGCGCCTTTTATGTACCTACTAACATGATGCACTCACCTATTATAGAGGATATTATGTTAAACACAAACTAAGATTAGCGGATAGCCTTACATGTCAGGTGTTGTCATAATGGGCTGTAATATATAGTGGTAGGTAGTCGGAGTCGACTCCAAAAATTAAAATGGTCATTAATAGGTAAGATATTGAATATTTTTGTTAGTGGAGATTTTCAGACGGCTCTATGCATTGCTAATCAATCACCCAGTTCATTAGTGTGCATGCACACACTGGCATTGCAGCTGTAGCTAATGTTAGATAGAGAGTCGATTCCAATGATACTGATAGCAGGAGTCGGAGTTGACTCCAAAAATACTAGAGTTGTCCACCACCATTTAAAATGTAATGATGACTGTGATGGCTTCTGTATCGTGGTAACTAGCATATTGCGTGCCCGATTGTTGGAAGCATACGAGAGAGTGCCATGTACAGTACAGCGTCCTCCTTTAAGGTATGGTATCAAAAATGTTAGACTAGTTTAAATTGTTGGAAGTTTGTAATGCATTTTTCCACCCATCTAGTGAGAAAATTGTAGTATCTCCGTTAGCTGATGCCAAGGGTCCAAACAGGATTAAAACAATGACATTACAACAAAAGGTAACAGCCTACATCATAAAACAATACATGATACAATACATTATTACTCTATTATTACAGTAGTGTAGTGCACAGTAAAGTTAAAGGATTGTGTCTGCCTGTTCATGAGCTGCTTGTTCACACATTTAAGCAACTTTTTTTTTTACAGCAAACTCTAAATACTGTAGTGCAGTGGTTCCCAAACGTTTTATAGTCCAGCTGCGTACTCCCTCTAGCACCAGGGTCAACGCACTCTCAAATGTTGTTTTTTTGCTATCATTGTAAGCCTGCCACACACACACTATACATTTATTAAACAAAAGAATGAGTGAGTTTTTGTCACAACCCGGTTCGTGGGAAGTGATAAAGAGCTCTTATAGGACCAGGGCACAAATAATAATATAATAATAATCAATCATTTTGCTCTTTATTTAACCATTTTACATATAAAACCTTATTTGTTCATTGAAAATGGTGAATAACTCACCACAGGTTAATGAGAAGGGTGTGCTTGAAAGGCTACACATAACTCTGCAATGTTGGATTGTATTGGAGAGTCTCAGTCTTAAATCATTTTCCACACGCAGTCTGTGCCTGTATTTAGTTTTCATGCTAGTGAGGACCGAGAATCCACTCTCATATAGGTACGTGGTTGCAAAGGGCATCAGTGTCTTAACAGAACGATTTGCCAAGGCAGGATAATCTGAGCGCAGCCCTATCCAGAAATCTGGCTGTGGCCTCTGATTAAATTTCATTTTCACAGAACCGCTTGTTGCATTTTCGATGAGGCTCACGTGTTCAGATATCGGTAAGTGGACTGGAAGGGATAATGAATCCAGTTGTTTGTGTCATCCATTTCGGACAAGTAATTGCGCACCCAACTCACTCAGGTGCTTCGCTATATCACATTTGACATGGTCCGTAAGCTTGAGTTCATTTGCACACAACAAACCATACAATTATGAAAAGACCTGTGTGTTGTCCTTGTTAATGCAGACAGAGAAGAGATCCAACTTCTTAATCATAGCCTGAATTTTGTCCCGCACATTGAATATAGTTGTGGAGATTCCCTGTAATCCTAGATTCAGATAATTCAGGCAAGAAAAAACATCACCCAGATAGGCCAGTTGTGTGAGAAACTCGTCATCATGCAAGCGGTCAGACAAGTGAAAATGATGGTCAGTAAAGGGAACTTTAAGCTCGTCTCTCAATTTTAAAAAACGTGTCAGTACTTTTTCCCTTGATAACCAGCACACTTCTGTTTGTTGCACAAGCGTTACATATATGTCCATATCATTGCATAGTGCAGAAAATACATGAGAGTTCAGGGGCCTTGCTTTAACAAAGTTAACAATTTTCACTGTATTGAAAACGTCTTTCAAGCTGTCAGGCATTCCCTTGGCACCAAGAGCCTCTCGGTGGATGCTGCAGGAGCAACTGCTTGCATGCGCTTTACCACTCCGCTCTGTCTCCCTGTCATGGCTTTTGCGCCATCAGTACAGATACCAACATGAGCAGCAGCTACGTTTGGCCACATACGGACCGTTAGTGGAATTCCCGCGAGAGCGTAACGGTCAATGTGATTGTATGTTAATTATTTGACTAGGCTACCTGTATTTGACATTGTTATTTCACTGAACACTAGATGGTTTAATTGTATTTTTGGCAGTGAAACAAAGCTACTCAGGCAAGGGGGGGGGGGGAACTCACCCAAATGTATAGCCTTGTTGGAAAATATAATTGGACTGTTTGAAAATGTGAATCAAATTTTTCTTTGGCGTACCCCCAACGGCATTGGTATGCATACCCCAGTTTGGGAATACCTGCTGAAGTGTAATGACATGCTCAAATTCAAGAGAAGTTTAAGTTCAACCTCTGCAGCAGATTCTCTCTAAAGATATTTAAGCATGCAGACATTTCAAGAGGCAACTCTCATGTTGTTACGTTTTCTGTGTTTGGACAATTGCCAATTCTGCTCCACTGTCTTTGTGCGCACTTCGTTCTGCACAGTCCCCCCTCCGTCCTATTTGGCTATGGCAGAGTAGTGACACACACACACTCGGCATGCCCTCCCCATATTTGTTTGACAGCTCTAAAAATAGTTCCCCGGACCAGTTTGGCCTTATCAAGTTCCAGCTGACTTCTACAACTGATACAGGCAGGGGGATTTGTCAGAAACTAGGAAAAATCGAGCAGTTCTCTCATCGTGGATCCCACTTCATCTGACCTGATGGAGGAAACTGTGTTGGAGGAACCTATCTGTGAAGAAGCCGTATTGGCTGAAGAAATCCCAGGTAGGGTCAAGGGAATTTGTAAATGATAGGCTAATGGTTCTGCTTAACTGCTTCATTCAGAAATGTGGAATGGTAACCGACAGTGTGAGGATCATTTTGGGTAACGGAGTAGTGTGTGATAGTGTCGGCAGTAACGTAGGGCTTTTACAAATGGTAGTAGACAGAGCAACCTTGGCCAGCAACCTATTCTAAATGGGTAGCTATTTAAAAGCTCAAACTACTTGTAAAAGTCCTAAAGGTTAAAAGGACTAAAGAATATAGAACATGGTGACTTGTCAAGGCATGGGTACCTTTGCAAACGTAGGCTAGGTAGTTGTTTGTGACTTAGGCTAGTGTATGTTTGTATATTGCTTATAACTATAGAGTGTTACCTCGTATACAGCAATGCTTTAGAAATGTTACAGTTACAGTAGGGTAGCTGTGTGTTCGTTCCAAACCTGTATCTCTGGAGCCTTTAGTAGTTGAATAACCACCTGTTCACACTCTCTCGATCTTCCTCGCTCCAGCTCTCCCTACCCCCCTGCCGGTTATGTTGTCACCATCACTCTCTCTATTCCTGGTTTTATCTTATCAATTTAGAGAATGAATACTGCCCATATTTATATTGTGGAAACAAATCACTGTTTCCATGTCCCAACATTTAAATTAATATTTTAGTCATTTAGCAGACTCTTATCCAGAGTGACTTACAGGAGCAAGTAGGGTTAAGTGCCTTGCTCAAGGGCACATTGTGATTGTAAGCCTAGCTGGTTCTTGTGAGCCATTGCAACGCCTCTCGTTGGTTTCACCTTATCCTACAGAGCTTGTGCTTGTTTGTGTACAGTCTGTCTTCCATATGAGCAATTTTTTGGAAAGCTGTCTAAAGCTAATTTTAGATATGGTTAACCTAATTGATTTATCCAGTTTGAGATGGGCCTATTTTGGTGTGTGAATATCACACTCCCAGAAATGGCAATACGAAGTAGTGCATCATACGATTTAATACTTATACATGGCCTCCGATACGATACAGGAAATATATGTTTTAATTTGAAACGATTCGGTGCTATTCGGTTTGATTAGAGAACGAATTGATTCGGTTTGACGCGATATGATGCACTAACTAACATTTGAGCTGGGCCTCTGAGCTAGATCTGTCTGAGCTGGATCTGTCTGAGCTGGATCTGTCTGAGCTGTTGTGTGTGTCTATGGTGTATACTATGTAGGTACCTGATCTGAGCCATAAAGGAGACTAGGCATCAACCACTCCACTACCACTATCAGAGGGGTATCAATATTGATCGCTTTCAGATTAGCTATGACAGGCATGAAATATATAGCACCATTTTTGATTTCACCCCATCTCAAAATTGAATTGTTTTGACCGTTGGGAATGTGAGCTTATTTTCTCCTCCCGCTTTGGCTGTGAATGTGAGCCTCACAAAAGTGATTCCTCGTTATGAAATTATCAACTTTATCCTGTATATTTAAAAATAACATATACACTCATTGTTTAAAGCAAAACTACCAAAACTATTGCTGATGGTGAACCTGAACAATCAAAATAAAATCTGTTGTGAGCCCCGATCAGCAGGTATAGCCAGATGAGAGTTGTCCCCGGTAGCTTACTTTTATTACGGTAAAACCCCATTTTCAACAGCGAATAGATAACAATAACCTGGCAAATTTACATAGGTTGTCACTTAACTAATAAAGCCTAATATTGTGCAAACCATTTTAGAATGTTAATGCTGAAGGTACCAGGCAGATGTGCAAGATCAGGAACAAGCTGCCTACCTAGTGTTGGTCAGTGCACGAAGATGGGCACGGTGTGGGCACAGTGCATAGTTTGACTAGGCTACTGATATTCCTTAGGGTTGTTTGGCATGGTCCCGTGTGGCTCAATTGGTAGAACATGGCACTTGCAATGCCAGGGTTGTGGGTTCAATTCACACGGGGGACTAGTAGAAATGAAAATGCAGTGGTGTAAAAATACTTTAAAGTTCAACTTTTTTTTGGTATCTGTACTTTACTGTTTAAAATGTACTTCACTACATTCCTAAAGAAAATGGTGTACATGGTCCATACGTTTTCCGTGACACCCAAAAATACTTGTTACATTTTGACAGGAAAATGGTCCAATTCTCACACTTATCAAGAGAACCTCTCTGGTCATCCCTACTGCCTCTGATCTGGCGGACTCATCATACACAAATACATTGTTTGTAAATTATGTCTGAGTGTTGGTGTTCACCTGGCTATCCGTAAATAAATAAATTGTGCCGTCTGGTTTGCTTAATATTAGGAAATTAAATTATTTATACTTTAACTTTTGATCTTAAGTACATTTTAGCAATTCCATTTATTTTTGATACTTAAGTAGTATACTTGATACTTAAGTAGTATTTTACTGGGTGACTTTCACTTGAGTCATTTTCTATTAAGGTATCTTTACTTCTACTCAAGTATGACAATTGAGTACTTTTTCCACCACTGTGAAATTGTATGCATTCACTACTGCAAGTCGCTCTAGATAAGAGTGTCTGAAATGCCTAAAATGTCAAATGTAATGAAGGAACGAAGGAGAGGATACATAAGTTGTCACATAAGATGAGGTATTTTCGGAAGGTAGAAAGAAAGTAATATGAGCTAAATAAAATGGCGAATCGTAACGTTTGAATCAACTTTCTGACCGATGTGTGCAACATTTGGATCGGTTTAGGGTCTGTAGAACGATGCAGTCATATCTTACATCTCTGTTTCATACACTTTTTCATTGAAGAACCCAAGAGAGAAATCTAAAACCTTTCGAGGATCCAGCATGACCTTTAGGCAATCAACCAGTTATTTTATAGTGGAGAGTATGACATTTCTTTCTTTACACATCCAGAACAAGAGCCTATGATGTTGAGTTATACCATCAGACATCAACTCTCTGCGAGCCTATGGAGGTTCCTCGTGTGAATAGCCTATGTCACTAGGAAGTATGCCAACATGAGACTACCCCTCTACTATTAGAGTTGGAATACCCCTCCTAGGTCTCACTTTAAACATGTCTAGGTAATGGGGGGGTCCAGACCAGGGAGAACCAGATCTGTCTTGGTGTTTCATACACCTTGTTTCTCATATTAGTTAACCAATATCACGTTTCATACTGGGACGTCTTGCATTTCAAAGGCACAACAACAACTTTTGGGCATACCTGTCATATTAAAGCTTGTCTTGCCTGGTGCTATTATGGGCAACCTTGAGTTGAGCCTGTCGGACTAGTCAGGGGCTGGGGCCATTATGTCTTCTGCCTGCCTCTGTCATTCAGTCATTTGATCCAGACAGGGTTATTTTCTAACCGGACTTCAGCATCCCCCTCATCGTCCTCTACTCAGATCTGCTCGCACTCTAACTCACAGCTTCTGTGGAAGGCCACCAGGCTAAGAATGGCTCCCGTTTCTTTCCGTCCTGTCAATCACACTGACTGAAAGTCCAGTCAAAATTATATTTACATTTGAGACATTTAGCAGATGCCCTTATCCAGAGTGACTTACACTAGTGCGTTCACCTTAAGATGTCTAGGCGAGAAAACAACATAACACAGTCGTAGCAAGTACATCTTCCAAAATGACTGCGATCTGTCCAGTATCCTACGCCCCAGTCAGAATAATTGACATATGCTCATTGTGTTCTTTCTTTTCCAGAGGTGAAGCCCGCAGCAATGGTGAATAAGAATGGTGTGAAAGCGGAGGCTGCTACTGCTAGTGGGGGTGGGGACGTTGCTAGTGGGGGTGTTGCTAGTGGGGGTGGAGGTGCTGCTAGTGGTTTTAGCGGCACTAAGATCTTCACCTGGTTCATGGTTCTGGCTCTGTTGGGGGTGTGGAGCTCCGTGGCAGTGGTGTGGTTAGATCTGGTGGACTACGACAACGTCATTGGTGAGTCACCTGACCTCCCCTCATTCCTATGATAAACAGTAATGCTTTATTTTACAGCCCGGTTTAAGCTGGTACCTGGTATTTACATGTTACTAAGAATACACTATGCTGTAACAATACTTACCTCATAGAATTCAACACAATTGGTAACTACCTGGTACCAAACGGGAGTGACGCTTATGTCAATGAATCCCAAAGAAACCACAGTGTAATTCCAATGCTATTATTATTTTATTAGGATACTGTTTTAACAAATAACTACAGTATCGGCAGGCTGTAACCTTTATCTGATACAACTATTGCCTTGCTTTATCTCTCAAGATAAGAATGCACAACGTTACTAAATGTTTGTATTGATATATATTGTGTAGAGCAGGTAATGGTTTTCTACCATGTAGAATATAGGGCATTGGGTGTTAGTATGCTACAATACATGTTAAGCCTAAATTGAGTATAGCCCCCTACTCCAGTATTTCCCAACTCCAGTCCACCAGTACCCCCAACAGCACATGTTTCTGTTGTAGTTCTGGACAAACTCACCTGATTCAACTTGTCAACTAATCATCAAGCCCTGGGTGAGTTGAATCAGGTGAGTTTGTCTGGGGTTACAACAGATACGTGTGCATTTGGGGGGACTGGAGTTGGTAAACACTGGTCTAGATGATGTTCTGTCCTCATAGCTTACTCTAGACACGTAGGAACAGCACTTCATGCCTTCTCTGACTCATACAGGAACCGAAATGTTGCATGTGGTTTTGACAGGAACACATATCAGACAGGAAGCCATAACATACTGTTTTAACTTTTCAATAAGATAATTAAGGGGAAAGATTCATTAGTACTGATATTAGTAAGAGGTTTTGTAAAAAATTATAATTGAATAACCAATTTAATGTGTAGCGTGAAGTTGGCACAATACTGACACTGTTTAATTAACCTTTGATCTGGATGGTACCCCTAAAAACAAAATGTGCCTGTGTGTCTTAATCTTGCATGCAGCGAGAGCAAAGGAATTCCCTTTGAACTTTTCAGAGGTTTTACAAGGTATTTATGGTCTTTGCTTGCATGCATAACCAAACAACACAAACCCATCTGTCATACTTCACAAAAAATATATTCAATTCTATCTGTTATTTATTCTGAATAGTTTACATTATAATATGCCTCAAAGTAATGATTTAACAATATGCAGTAACAACGTATTTGTCTTAGCTTGCCGATGCTGCGTGCACCATACTGTAAATCCACCTTTGACTCCTACTGAAAGTTCTTCATTCTCATATCTCAGCATTCTTTGAATTAAAAGTATAGCTCCATTTCATTAAGGCCCTGCGACAGACTAGCGTCCTATCCAGGGAGCGTACTTGTACATCATGCTGCTTCACGCTACATAAACATGAGCCTATGGGTCACTTCAGCTCAGACAAGGCGTACTTACTTAGGCTTACTTATAGCTTCATTTTCTTATCCCCTCCCCTCCCCTCCCAACCTTTTGACCAGAAAATTCACTTCATTTCCCAAACAGTTTTAGTTTTACTGTGATTGTGAACTCCCTGATTTATTAAAGGATCAGCTCTCCGTACTGAATAAATCGGTGTGTGTGTAGTCACTGGTCAGTGTGACCTCACTCAGGCCGTGTGTGTAACTACAGGAAGTCAGTCTGTGGTACAGCTATGTCTGCAGAGTGCAGTCAGAGTCGAGTGGCTGCTGCTTTGTCTACCGTATGTCTATACTGCTGCAGTTCAGCAGAATCACCTTGACCACAACCCCCCCACCATATCCCCCTAAGAAATGTAAGAAGAATTCAGAGCTGAGATGCAGGCTGTAAATATGATACGGGTCCACTTTGAGCACCATAGTATGACTTCATTGGCAAGTAGTGATGTATCACTAAAACCCAGAGGATCACATTAAAGAAAGCAAATGATCTGTTAACTGTTTCTAATTACAGAGGAAGTTAATGTCCCGCAATGATTTTCATGGATAGGCATATTTGTGGAAAGGACTGTACTCTGAATGTTTTTTATGGCATGACCCTATCTATGACATTTTTGCAGGTAAACTTTCAGCGTATGACGCAGATGGCGACGGGGACTTCGATGTGGAGGACGCCAAAGTACTACTTGGCAAGTGCATTTTTAATGATGACCTTTTTGTGACCTCTACAGTAAATGTTGCTTGTGCATGACTGACTTGGTTTCTTTAGTTTGAGTACCAGTGCAATCAACTAAACAGCTTACTTAGAGTTTACTTAGATGGGATAAATTCAAGTGTGTCACTTTAAAACCAGACATTTTTGTTGATGCTGTGAATGAATCTTCACGTCAAAAAATAGTTTTATGAAAATACTGCTGGACACAGTTGTTCAGAAGTAAATCTTTTGTTTAGTGTGCAGCTCAAAAGAGCTTGAAGTCCTCTGGTAGCCTCTTCACGGAGTTATTTAACTCCTACAACAGCTGCAACAACACTACATTTCTGTAGTGAGATATAGCTGAAAACCAACGTAACCATATTGCTTATGATTGTAATATTGGCCACCAGCCGCATGTACAGTGCCTTCGGAAAGTATTCAGACCCCTTTACTTTTTCTAAATTTTGTTAGGTTACAGCCTTATTAGAAAAATGGGGGGGAACAATCTACATACAATACCCCATAATGACAAAGCAAAAACAGGTTTTTTAGGGTCCAGTTGGAAGGTGAACCTTTGACCCAGTCTGAGGTCCTGAGCGCTCTGGAGCACGTTTTCATCAAGGATCTCTCTGTACTTTGCTCCGTCGATCTTTGCCTCACTCCTGACTAGTCTCCCAGTCCCTGCCGCTGAAAAACATCCCCACAGCATGATGCTGCCACCACCATGCTTCACTGTAGGGATGGTGCCAGGTTTCCTCCAGACGTGACGCTTGGCATTCAGGCCAAAGACTTCAATCTTGGTTTCATCAGTCCAGATTATCTTGTTTCTCATGGTCTGAGAGTCTTTAGGTGCCTTTTGGCAAACTCCAAGCCGGCTGTGATGTGCCTTTTACTGAGGAGTGGCATCTGTCTGTTCATTCTTCCATAAAGGCATGGTTGGTGGAGTGCTGCAGAGATGGTTGTCCTTCTGGAAGGTTCTCCCATCTCCACAGAGGAACTCCAGAGCTCTGTTATAGTAACCATCGGTTTCTTGGTCACCTCCCTGAACAAGACCCTTCTCCGATTGCTCAGTTTGGCTGGATAGCTAACTCTAGGAAGAGTCTTGGTGGTTCCAAACTTCTTCCATTTAGGAATGATGGAGGCCACTGTGTTCTTGGGGACCTTCAATGCTGCAGAAATGTTTTGGTACCCTTCCCCAGATCTGTGCCTCGTTATAATCCTGTCTCGGAGCTCTACAAGCAATTCCTTCGACATCATGGCTTGGCTTTTGCTCTGACATGCGCTGTCAACTGGGGGACCTTATATAGACAGGTGTGTGCCTTAACAAATCATGTCAAATCAATTGAATTTACCTCAGGTGGACTCCAATCAAGTTGTAGAATCATCTCAAGGATGACCAATGGAAACAGGATGCACCTGAGCTCAATTTCAAGTCTCATAGCAAAGGGTCTGAATAGTTATGTACATTTTTATAAATGTAGCAAAAGAATCTAAAACCTGTTTTCACTTTGTCATTATGGGGTATTGTGTGTAGATTGCTGAGGATTTATTTGTATTTTATCAATTTTAGAATAAGGCTGTAACGTAACAAAGTGTGGAAAAAGTCAAGGGGTCTGAATACTTTCTGAAGGCACTGTATATACAATACTGGCTCATCATGGACACTTTCCAGTTCACATAATGCCTAGTCTAATAGCTCTTGTCCTGTGTGGCCTAATAAAGGGACTAATAAAGACTTAACCAATCAAAGACAAGGACTAATGATCGTCCCTGACTAAAAACACTGAACATGATTGGTTTCAGTACCTCTGTCCATAGCTAACAGCGACATTTCAAAGTTCTACACTTTCAGACAGCTACACTCTCAACTTTTAAAGGGGGTATTTTCTTGTCGCTCTTCTTATACGCCTCTCTCTTTCCTGCATTACCATCCACTCTCTTCATTTCTCTTCCCTTCCCTCTCTCCATCCTCTATCCTCTCTCTCCTCTTCTCTTCCCCCTTGTTTTCCTCCTCTCTCTCGTCAGGCTTGACCAAAGAGGGCGGTGAAATTACTAATGAAAACGCAGATTCCCTAGAGGAAATCTTCGGTATTTTAGCCGAGGAGGGCTCAGATTGGTTTCACGGCTTCTTCACGTTTCTCTATGACGTGATCTCTCCTCCCGTAGAGAAGGTGGAGGATCCAGAGAGTGAGACAGCAGAGGAGGAGGGTGATGCTGGTACGTCCCAGAACGGTGCTGGGGTTCAGGGCGTTATATTAGACCTACAGGATCAGTAGTCAAAAGCTCCTGAGCTTTCCACTCCTAACCATGAGGAGCAGAACGAGACTAGTCTACTGGGTGAGGCCTAAGGTCACCCAAAGGTCACCTCGCCCCTCAACTCTAAGTGGAGGAAATTGAAAATTGCGCTGGTCGTGTGAAAAGAATGCCTGAAAAGAGGATATCATGTTTTTGTCCTCCTTGACTTTGGACTTGTTGCTATGGTGCCATTGGGAATATTGGCCTGGACTTAAAAATACTTTTATGCTTTGCACTTTTTCGAAGCTTTTGCACTACTCATCATCGTTGTGATGCACATATTCTTTGCACATCTTTGTTCTGGCTGAATTAATAATTTATGTGCTATTTAAATCTTTTAATTTTGCCAGTTAAACTGAATTTGTCATTTCTGCTTTTAGACCATTGGTAAAGAAAGACAGGATTTGAAAGTAATCAGTTAATCTATACTCTTAAAAGCCTTACAGTAATTCCCTTTAATCAGAAATGTCAATTAAGTATTTTATCTTTATAACCAACCACTGACCATCCACATAACACTGTTCAGGCTTCTGATAACGTTCTATTTCGCAGTTTGTGTCTCATAGTTTAATTCACAAAAAAGTATGATGTCGTGTATCTTTTTAGCAGTGCAACATTGGATACTGCAGTACATGCCGTTTTCTATCCTCAAACGCTTATTATGTCAGCAATGTTCCCCTTTGGATTAGCTTGCTGGGCTACTTGCAGTGATGTGATCTTCATTCAAAGCATGCTGTATCTATTTGCACGGTCTATTCTAAGACTATGTCTAGCAGTTGTCTCGCTTTTCCCAGCAGTAGTATGTTAATTCAGTTTAGCAAGGATGACTACTTTGTCTAAATTCCTTTGATTCAATGGTATTAGGCCTACATCTGGAAAGGACTAACACTGAGTGTGTTGTTGGCGTGACGCTGGAATGATGCACAAATGCATTGTGAATGACCAAATGACCACTGAATTTGCAACTCTGCAGCGTTTTTTGCATTTCTATTTGAAGGAAATGTGTGTTAAACTGTAACTGCTAATAAACCACCATGCTATTATTGGATTGAAGAGAAGTTCCCATCTCTTGCCAAACAGCCCCACAAAGCTCAACCTGAACCCCAGAGTTTAGGAATGTCGTCCACATTGACTTTAAGCCATGTGGGCTAAGTATTTACGGAAGGGTTTCAGACTCTGTTTTCAGTTTCTTTATTTACCGAAGGTCACAATGACCAAGAGAGGGTGTATTTCTGTTCCAGACTGGAGGGACAATCAGCCAGAGTTTAGGCCATTTTTGGAAAAAAAACTATTTTAAGTAGGCCTAATGTAATATGTAGTACTAGTCTATTAAAATATCTTGAGGTAAAATATCTGAACACTGCATTTTTTATTTATTATGTAGTGAGGTAAAGTTTTAGCATCCGTCTAATAAATATGACTCGCAGTGTTGATGGAACTATTTTATGTGTAGTGTCTACTATCTACAAACATAGGCACTATCAAAGATTATGGTCATCGACAAAGTGTTATGCCTTTTGTACAGGAGTGGATCATGACAGGAATAAGTGACTTCTTTCTGTTTCATATAGATTGAGCGACAGTGTCATATTTGCGGTATGATGCACAGTTTGCACTCTTTTGAAATGGCACGTACAGTCCCCTCCGACATGGTCCATGCTGTGGCTAATATCTTTTTTTGTTTTTGTTTGTATGTTAGACGAGAAAGAGGTCAAAACTGCTGCTCCCAAAAAGGAAACGCTGAAAAAAGGTACTTCCTCCCGGTTGGTTGCTCCCTGTGCGTGTTGACTTTGGCCTACATTTGGAGTTTTTTGTTAAACTCCCTCGTGACCCTTAATATTGCCTAGTAAATGGACCAACCCTCAACAAAAAAACATACTGTGTCGAAATGTGTCACTGTTGCTAATGGTTCTTCTTTCCTTTGACATAATTAGAGGACAAGAAAAAAGGTATCTTCCTTGAATTTCTTTTCCAGAATGATTTTATTCTCTTTGGGAATAAAAGTATCATTTTTGTCTGTGTGTGTGCGCGTGCGTACGTGTGTTTAAGTTGGAAAATTGATTTCTGGTGGGCATGACATGGTCACACTTTGTGTGAGAATCAACTTTCTCTGGACTGTGGCTCTTCGCTCTGTTTGCGTGTGCACCATGGATTTTTAAACAGCCCTTTGACAGACAGTGCAGCAGTCAGGGATCAGAGGTAGAAGACTTCATACGTGGAAATATTGTATCACTCATGTGGTGTTTTTGACCAAGAAGTAGGCCTCTTAACTTCATGCAACACCTCGGTCAAAACTGTGATTAAAATTAGCTTGTGTTTCACTGTTGCCTCTCATTTTGAAGAGAGAGACGATAGTTTTGTCTTGTGTGTAGCCAACCAAGGCCCAAGTTTAAACTTGTTGTTCAAATGAGTATAGGTTGGATTATTGTTTACCGTCAATTTTATATCGCATTTTTCATCTGTTTTTTCTCCATTCAGAAGAGTGGGGTCAGAGCCAGGGATCAACCATTCTTTTTTTACCTAGTCGGCTCTGAGATTTGAACCAGCAACTGTTCGGTTACTGGCCCAATGCTCCTAACCGCTTGGATAAGACGATCTGCAACTCGTACAGGCTGTTGTAAGGCAAAATTAAATCTCATTAGTGGATTGAAGTAGTTCCCTGTTCAGAATAGATCTCATTCTTTAAAAAATATATATATAATAATATATAGTTTGGTTACTTTTGGGTCTTATTGGACTTTTTTTTAACAAGCCTACATGAAAGACCATAAACTAGGCAGAGGCACAATAAAGGTTAAATTATGTTATAATTTTCTTTAAAGCGGCACAAAGTATTTGATTAACTGAAATGTGTTTTCAGAGACTGAATGACTGTTGACTTTGGTTTGATGATGCACTCTGGAATAGCATGATCACTTCTTCTTCATTTGACACACACTTAACTTTGGTTTCTCTTTGTCCCCTGAAAACATTTCAGCTGAGAATATTGTAGAGGTTCCCGTTCCAAAAACAGAAAAGACAAAAGGTAGCCTACTATTTAATGGTGGTGAGTCTGTTGTGAGTCTGTTGTATGAGTCAATTCTTGTTGACCATTGATGAAGCTAAAAAGCTCTTCCTTTCTTCATTTTTTTTTAAAAACAAGCCTGTGGATGCTATGACAAAAGTCAAACCTGAAGGTACTTAAACTAAATATCCAGTTAAAGTCCAGTTCCATTGAGTTTTAATCTGTCAGGAAAGTGGTAATGTGTGTTGCATATGCGTGTTGTTTATCATTAATACAATCATCAGTCATACTTTCAAGATGTTGAGTTTTGATTCTGTAGTGGTTGTTATAATGACACCTGTATTCATTCCCCAAACTTTCTGTGGGGCATGGACAAGGGTCAGAGGTACATCGGCCTAATGCTAATGATGTCTGTTGAGAAATAAAGTATTTTTAATGACCTTGAACCCATGACTGTTTACACCTATACGATGGAGACATCCTTCTGCTCCAGGTCACCTTAAAGCCCGTTTGTTTGCATTCAGGACGACTTCACATACTTGGGTCTAATTTCTCAATATTCTTAAGAGATTTTGGGTTAGGGGATGAAGAGGGTGGCTATTGTAAAGCTACTAGTGTGAGTAGTTGTTTAACAGTAGAGCTCACCATGGTCTTACTTCTGAGTAGTTTATAGGCTTTGTGGTCCTTTGTAGCCCAGTTGTTTGAGCATGGCGCTTGTAACGCCAGGGTAGTGGGTTCGATTCTCAGGATCACCCATATGCAAAACGCATGCACACATAAAAGCATCTGCTAAATGGCATATTATGATAACATTTGTTCACATATGCCTAACTGCGTAGATGTGTTCCACCATTTTCACACACATTTTCTTGCTAATTACTGCGTTACATCTTTAATCCATTCCTATATGGGCCAATTGTGTGCCGCCCTATGGGACTCCCAATCACAGCCAGGTACTATTCGAACCAGGTACTATTGTGACGCCCCTTGCACTGAGATGCAGTTCCTTAGACCGCTGCGCCACTCGGAAGCCCTTCTAATAGTTAGCCTGATTTCAGTTTGTGACAAAACAAGCAAGTGTATCAATCATTTTTACAAAAGCAAATATGTTGTATTTTCAGCTGTTCGAAGCAGGTGTACAAAACCGAAAGTAAAAGATGCAAAAACAAAACTTAAGCATGGGAAGCATAGAAATAGCGCACATAGAACATATCTACCGCTTCTTAGACTTGCTTTAAATGAGTGTCAGAGTTAAGTGTCAGATCTATAACTCACATTTCTATGTGAATTTAATGGGGTCGCCCAAAAAGTTACATATTGCAGCTTTAAAGGTGCCTGAGTTCTATCAACCATGGCTGTAATTTTATTGTGAAGTAGCTCTAATTCCTTGGTGTTTTATTACTGTTCTTCCTCTCTCAAATCAGATCAGAGTCCTGGAGAGGTGGCTTCTAAAAAGAACAGAACAAAAGGTATCAGCATGTTGCATTTGGTTGTTAGACGAAAGTGAACTTCTTTGGTGTGTGATTGTTTTGCCTGACGTGCACTGACAACCGAATTTTATCTTTGCTTGCATCCCCCTTGGTTATTAAACATGACAAAACGCTGTATTGATAATGAAATTTAAGATTGATTGATTATCCAAATTAGTTGACCGATTAATCGGCATGGCCGATTTTATTAGGGCCGATTTCCAGTTTTCATAACAATCGGTAATCTGTATTTTTGGACGCTGATTATGGCTGACTACATTGCACTCCACAAGGAGACTGCGTGGCAGGCTGACTACTTGTTACGCGAGTGCAGCAAGGAGCAAAGGTAAATTGTTAGCTAGCATTAAACTTATCATAGAAAAAACCATCAATCTTAACATAATCACTAGTTAACTACACATGGTTGATGATATTACTAGTTTATCTAGCTTGTCCTGCGTTGCCTATAATCAATGCAGTGCCTGTTAATTTATCATCGAATCACAGCCTATTTCGCCAAACGGGTGATGATTTAACAAGCACATTCGTGAAATAAGCACTGTCGTTGCACCAATATTTAGACTTAGGGATACCACCCTGGATAAAATATGGAACGGTTCCGTATTTCACTGAAAGAATAAGCGTTTTGTTTTCGAAATTATAGTTTCCAGATTTTACCATATTAATAATGACCTAAGGCTCGTATTTCTGTGTTTTTATTATATTATATAGTGGTTAGAGCGTTGGACTAGTAACCGAAAGGCTGCAAGTTCAAATCCCTAAGCTGACAAGGTACAAATCTGTCGTTCTGCCCCTGAACAGGCAGTTAACCCACTGTTCCTAGGCCGTCATTGAAAATAAGAATTTGTTCTTAACTGACTTGCCTAGTTAAATAAAGGTAAAAAAAATATATATATATGATTTGATATTTGATTGAGCGGTGGTAGGCAGCAGCAGGCTCGTAAGCATTCATTCAAACAGCAGTTTCCTGCGTTTGCCAGTAACTCTTCGCTGTGTTTCAAGCATTGCCCTGTTTATGACTTCAAGCCTATCAACTCCCGAGATTAGGCTGTCAATACTAAAGTGCCTATAAGAACATCCAATAGTCAAAGGTATATGAAATACAAATGGTATAGAGAGAAATAGTACTATAATTCTTATAATAACTACAATCTAAAACTTCTTAACTGGAAATATTGAAGACTCATGTTAAAAGGAACCACCAGCTTTAATATGTTGTCATGTTCTGAGGAAGGAACTTAAACGTTAGCTTTTTTACATGGCACATATTGCACTTTTACTTTGTTCTCCAACACTGTTTTTGCATTATTTAAACCAAATTGAACATGTTTCATTATTTATTTGAGACTAAATTGATTTTATTTATGTATTATATTAAGTTAAAATAAACGTTTTCATTCAGTATTGTTGTGATTGTCATTATTACAAATATATATTAAAATCGGACGATTTAATCGGTATCGGCTTTTTTTGGTCCTCCAATAATCGGTATCGGTGTTGAAAAATCATAATCAGTCGACCTCTAATCCTAATACGTAATGTGTGCCATAATCTGAATAACCTTGTTTTTCTGATGTGATTTGATTCGTTTGATTTAGTGGTGTTGAAATGACTGGAGTGAGTTGTTAGGATGAATCAACTCCATGAAGAGTTGTGGAATCATCCGCCATAAGATGTGCAGCATGTTGATTCACATGTTGAACTCTAGTCCGGTCGGTGTGTTTTTTTAACACTTATTACCATGGATGTGATGTAATAAGAAAAGAACCCGGAATATGCTAACGTAGTACCAGCAGCAACAAGGTGAAAACTGTAGATGTTCAATCTCAGCCTTGTTTTAACCTATTGTCCTAAGGCTATTTGATCAACTATAATATGTCATATGTATTGTAATAGCAGGACAAGCAAGCCATCCAGTCTGGGTGCAGAAGTAGCAAAACTGCAGAGGGAAGAAGAGACTGCAGCTGGAAATTGAGAAATTAATACTCAATCAGGAGAAAATAAAGATGGCAGGGAAATTACAATTAGTTTTTGTCGAGCGTGAAGATTTTAAGCCCGGCCCGACCAGAGCCTGAGGAGAGACAGGTGGTCAATGCTCTGCGGCCCAGAAAGCCCAGGGAATGTTACATGCTGAACTCAACGAGGAGAAAGTGGGGGAGGAAATTGAACAAGAAGACAAAAGACAGGCTGAGAATATTCTTGCTAAAGAGGAGCAGGAGAGACAATTGGCCAGAGTGCTGTAGCTCAAGAGGTGGCCCAAAGGTCCAGGAAATGCTAGAGGCTTAACTCGGAAGAGGAAAGAGAGGAGAGCGCAGGAGTAAGCAGAGAAAGAGAGTGTTTTGAAGTAGTTCAAGGAGGGAGACGAAAAAGAGGCCGAATAACTGTAGACTATACAGTCGCCTCAGTTTAATTTCCTACACTGGTTTGGTTGTTACTATAAAGCACCACCAAACTATAGCCTGCATATTGGAGTTTTTCTTCAATTTCGTGAGCAATGTTGTGAACACCCTTTAGTGATCAATGGCTTTTCTCATGCAGGTTTGATGTTTTCAAATGATCAGATAGCTGATTGGTAAAGTGCATGCATGCGAAAGAGTCATGGCAGAACCACAATACCCAATTACAGCATGATTTGGATAGCTGATTCGGAGATCAACACCATAATCCTTGCATCAAGAGTGATGTCTATGAATTTGAATAGCTGAAACTTCTGTAATTTCTCCTAGAAATCTGATTTTAAAACTAACCTAACTATACTGCTAATCTTACACCTAACCCGATTTAATTCAGAAACATTTTTTCTGCTCCAACAAATTTTGGATCTTTTCAAAATGAACATGGAGTGAAATGTTGTATTTTCAAATAATTTGTGTGATAATTGTGAAGAGTCTCAAAAGTAGCGACTAATTCAAATAAGACTTAATTCAAATAAGAGTTACCATAGAACAGGCCCCAGTATCTGTGCGTTAATGTCAACGTTGAGTATGACGGCTCTCCTCTAATGCCCAGGGAGCGCCGTTACAAACTCCCATTAGACAGCTCTGCAAGTGTTATGTCAAAATACGTTTCTTAGTCACAGTATGGATGAGCAACAGTCTTAATTTACTCCCATTACAGTCGTTAATGTACTTCCGAAAAGTTCTAAATAAAAATGTACAAGCAACAAAAAAAATAAAACTATTCGTTTCCCCCAAGCACAGGTCGAAGTCTACAACAGTTCAATACATTGGAGGTGTCGAATGGGTAATTATTCGGTTGCTTGTGCATTCTTATTTTTTTTACAATTGGAAGTACATACTGGCCGTAACGGGAGTAAATTAAGATAGTTGCTCAGCAAAACTCCATATTTTGTGAGTAACAAACATATTTTGACATTAAAATTGGAGTTGAATTGGAGCTTCCTAGGCGTTAGGGACATTTCTAAGACACAGATACTGGGGCACATACATAACAATAATAATAAACCTCCTGGCTTGTGCCACTGGCAGTGGGAAATAGGAGTGTTGACATACTGCCCTTTAAAACAAGTTTCAAACCCCCAGAGCACCCAACAAGAGAACTTGGGAGGAAATTAAAGTCAGCATTAAAGGAACAGTTGAGAATGATCCATGAGAAGATTGAAGCTCAAAAAATTGCTGAAATGGCTTTGGCTGAAGTGAGAAGTATCCTGGACAAAGAGGAGGAAGAGAGACAATTGGTCAATGCTCTGGAACTCAAGAGGCAAGAGGTGGCCCAAAAAGCCCAGGAAATGTTAGAGGCTCAACTTCGAGAGAAAAGAGAACAAGAAGAGAAAAGAGAGGCTGAGAGAAAAGCACAGGAGCAAGCCGGGAAAGAGAGGCTGGAGAAAGAGCAACTGGAGCAGTTGGAGAGAGAAGAGAAAGAGAGGGAAGCTGAGGAGAAGGCAGAAAAAGAGCAATTGGAGAAGGAAAAGCTAGAGAAAGAGAGGATAGAAAAGGAGAAGGCAGAGCTGGAAAGGATGGAGAAAGAGAGACTGGAAAAGGATCGAGCAGCCAAAGAGAAAGCAGAAAAGGAAAGACTACAGAAGGAACGGGTCGCCAAAGAGAAAGCAGAAAAGGAGAGGATTGAGAAGGAACGGGTCGCCAAAGAGAAAGCAGAAAAGGAGAGGATTGAGAAGGAACAGGTCGCCAAAGAGAAAGCAGAAAATGAGAGGATTGAGAAGGAACGGGTCGCCAAAGAGAAAGCAGAAAAGGAGAGGATTGAGAAGGAACGGGTCGCCAAAGAGAAAGCAGAAAAGGAGAGGATTGAGAAGGAACGGGACGCCAAAGAGAAAGCAGAAAAGGAGAGGATTGAGAAGGAACGGGTCTCCAAAGAGAAAGCAGAAAAGGAGAGGGTTGAGAAGGAACGGGTCGCCAAAGAGAAAGCAGAAAAGGAGAGGGTTGAGAAGGAACGGGCCGCCAAAGAGAAAGCAGAAAAGGAAAGGATTGAGAAGGAACGGGCCGCCAAAGAGAAAGCAGAAAAGGAAAGGATTGAGAAGGAACGGGTCGCCAAAGAGAAAGCAGAAAAGGAGAGGCTTGAAAAGGAACGGGTCGCCAAAGAGAAAGCAGAAAAGGAGAGGCTTGAAAAGGAACGGGTCGCCAAAGAGAAAGCAGAAAAGGAAAGGATTGAGAGGGAACGGGTCGCCAAAGAGAAAGCAGAAAAGGAGAGGATTGAGAAGGAACGGGTCGCCAAAGAGAAGGCAGAAAAGGAGAGGATTGAGAAGGAACGGGTCACCAAAGAGAAAGCAGAAAAGGAGAGGATTGAGAAGGAACGGGTCGCCAAAGAGAAGGCAGAAAAGGAGAGGATTGAGAAGGAACGGGTCACCAAAGAGAAAGCAGAAAAGGAGAGGCTTGAGAAGGAACGGGTCGCCAAAGAGAAAGCAGAAAAGGAGAGGATTGAGAGGGAACGGGTCGCCAAAGAGAAAGCAGAAAAGGAGAGGATTGAGAAGGAACGGGTCGCCAAAGAGAAAGCAGAAAAGGAGAGGATTGAGAAGGAACGGGTCGCCAAAGAGAAAGCAGAAAAGGAGAGGATTGAGAGGGAACGGGTCGCCAAAGAGAAAGCAGAAAAGGAGAGGATTGAGAGGGAACGGGTCGCCAAAGAGAAAGCAGAAAAGGAAAGGATTGAGAAGGAACGGGTCGCCAAAGAGAAAGCAGAAAAGGAGAGGATTGAGAAGGAACGGGTCGCCAAAGAGAAAGCAGAAAAGGAGAGGATTGAGAAGGAACGGGTCGCAAAGGAATCTGAAAAGGAGAGGATGGAGAGAGAAAGGGTAGCAAAGGGATCTGAAAAGAAGAGGATGAAGAGAGAAAGGGTTGCGAAGGGATCTGAAAAGAAGAGGATGGAGAGAGAAAGGGTAGCGAAGGGAAAGGAGAGAGCAGAGAAAGAGCAACAAGCCAGAGAGTTAGCTGCTAAAGAAAAGGAGAGAGTGGCGGTAAAAGGACACTTTGTCAAAGAAAAGACTGCAAAGGCCAAGGTTGAGACAGAACAGTTACCCAAGATAGACAGAGAACAGTTACCCAAGATAGACAGAGAACAGTTACCTAAGGTGAAGGCAGGGAAGGAGAGAGCAGAAAAAGATCCTCTACTCAAAGAAAAGATAGAAAGGGAGAGAGTTGTGAAAGAGAAAAGAGCCAAACAAGCAAAAGAGGAGATGCCAGAGAAAAATGCAAACAACTTCACAACTACAAGCAAGAAGGAAAAAATATTGGCTATACAAGATCTTCTGAAGCCTAAAGCCACCAAGGTGAACAAGAAATGGAGCTTCACAGGATGATGATCCTTCAATTACAAAACCGACAACTATCCCCTCCTCCCTAAAGGCACTTCTGTAGATCTGCAGGGATTGGAAAGAGGTAAGCAATGCAGTGCTTCACATTGTCCTTCTGATAGGCTGGATGGATTCTCTGACATATTGCCATGTTTCCAACCCCTTCAGATCTACACGTGTCTAATGAGGAGGGGCTAGGAATTGATTTACATTTGAGCCAATATAATCGATGGTGCTGAATTTAAATTCACGTTCATGCCAATGCTAAATATGTTATGGCTGGTCTGTGGTGATCTGTGATAATCAACTTTGGTTTTGGTCTTCGGTTCTTACAAATCAGAGCCTTGTCCTCCCCCTTTTGGTACGTTTTTATGGCACAATACGAATGATTGATTGATTTATTGGGAAAAATATGCACTGAGTACAACCCAGCGGATAACATGTTATAGAGATTCCACTTGTGTCCAACATGTACCCTGATATATATTTACACATACATACATACATACATGCATACATACTGTATAATCATTACAGAAAGATGGGTACCGGCACACTGATAAATGCTCCCATAGATACACCTGCGGAAGCATTCATTAAAATTGTGGGAGCATTCATTAGTGTGTGAGTCTTTCTTTCTGTCTTTCTTTCATTAGTGTACGTTCTGTACCCTTCACCTGCAAGTCACTGAATAAACTACTTTGAAACTAGTTACAATGCAATATTATGCCATTTTGACATTTGTGTGTTTTACTGTATTTCTTACATTGCTACAAATGTTAACATCATCCTATCACTTTCTAACATAAGTGTTAATGTCCTAATAATGTCAAAAGATATTGAATTATATACAGACTAAAGACAAAGTATGCTCATTGGCTTGAAGTGATTGGTTTTTTTTTAGATTAGAAAATTTACCAGAATATTTACCTGAGGTGCTGACTTGCTGCACCCTCGACAACTACTGTGATTATTATTATTTGACCATGCTGGTCATTTATGAACATTTGAACATCTTGGCCATGTTCTGTTATAATCTCCACCCGGCACAACCAGAAGAGAACTGGCCACCCCTCATAGCCTGGTTCCTCTCTAGGTTTTGGCCTTTCTAGGGAGTTTTTCCTAGTCACCGTGTTTCTACACCTGCATTGCTTGCTGTTTGGGGTTTTATGCTGGGTTTCTGTACAGCACTTTGAGATATCAGCTGACGTAAGAAGGGCTATATAAATACATTTGATTTGATATTTATGTTAGGGCCAAGTGTCTGTGGGTTTTCGTTCCACCCTTGTACTTGTTTGATGAATTCAGGTCACTAATTAGTAAGGAACTCCCATCACCTGGTTGTGTAGGTCTTCATTGAAAGGAAAAAACAAAAACCAGCAGACACTAGGCCCTCCATGGAATGAGTTTGACACCCCTGGTATAAGGTGTTTCTCAGTGAGTTCAAATGGCTAGCGTAAATTTGCATTGCCACACAGATTTGCAAACGAGTGCTATAAACTGGGTGGTTCAAGCCCTGAATGTTGATTGGCTGACAGCCATGGTATATCAGACTGTATACCACAGGTATGACAAAACATGTATTTTTAATTACGTTGGTAACCAATTGATAATAGCAATAATGCACCTCGGGGGTTTGTGGTATATGGCCAGTATACCACGGCTAATG
Organism: Oncorhynchus clarkii lewisi; assembly: GCF_045791955.1. NCBI lineage: Eukaryota > Metazoa > Chordata > Actinopteri > Salmoniformes > Salmonidae > Oncorhynchus > Oncorhynchus clarkii. The sequence continues at coordinate 19,757,162 of NC_092161.1, read as the reverse complement.
GCTGTATCCAGGCGTTGTGTCGTGCCTAAGATCCACCTTTAGCCGTGGTATATTGGCCATACACCACACCTATCAGCTGTCTTTCTTTCTTTCATTCGTTTTGAATTGAATCAAATTAGTCTTTCTACTCTTTGCTTGCTTTTCAGTTATATGCTAGTTAAATGTTTTGTGTTAACTTGATAGGTGTTTTTGTATGATGACAATAAGATTTACTTTTGCTTTCTGAAAAATCTTCAGTATGGCCTGGGCACTTCTTTACATATTACTTGAAACATCTCATGAAACAAGGCCGTAGCTACATTTTCTTTTCGTAAAGACTTGATGATGCAAGTGTGAAACTCTGTTTGAAACAACATACCAACTTCTTGGGGTACTCTTTTTGTCATTTACCAGTTGTAAATGGTACCTTTGCTGTATTTTGTTACTGCTGTAAAGTTAATATTTAGAAATTGCATGACAGAAAAAATACTACCTTTTTAAATCTTTGTTTTTATGTTTGTGTCTGTTGTTTGAAACAGCCTTGGTGTATTTTCATAAAATGATGTAGGCCTTTTCTTGCTTTGGTGAAACTAAAATCTCACTAGGTACTGGCTTTTGTCCTAAAGCCACTTTGATTATTAAAGAGCTTTCCTCAAATTGGCGTGTGTGCTCTTTCAATAGCAATAATAACTATCTATGGCAACTTTCTGTTACGGTGCGTGAATGAGGACCCAAAAGCGAATCAACTTAAACAGAGCTTCTTTAATTACCAAACATAGGTAGGCTCAGATGGACCGGCAGATTCCGACAGGACAGGACAAGGTTACAGCAAACATGACGACAGTCTGGTTCAGGCATGAATGACACAAACAAACAAGAATCCGACAAGGACAGGAACAAAAACAGAGAGAGATATAGGGACCTAATCAGAGGGAAAAAGGGAACAGGTGGGAAACGGGGTGACGAGGTGGTTAGGAGGAGACAAGGCACAGCTGGTGGAAATTGGGGGAGAAAAGGTAACCTAACAACGACCAGCAGAGGGAGACAGGGTGAAGGGAAAGGACAGAGACAAGACAACATGACAGTACATGACAGTACCCCCCCACTCACCGAGCGCCTCCTGGCGCACTCGAGGAGGAAACCTGGCGGCAACGGAGGAAATCATCAATCAGCGCACGGTCCAGCACGTCCCGAGAGGGAACCCAACTCCTCTCCTCAGGACCGTACCCCTCCCAGTCAACTAGGTACTGATGACCACGGCCCCGAGGACGCATGTCCAAGATTTTACGGACCCTGTAGATAGGTGCGCCCTCGACAAGGATGGGGGGGGGGGGGGGAAGACGAGCGGGGGCGCGAAGAACGGGCTTAACACAGGAGACATGGAAGACCGGGTGGACGCGACGAAGATATCGCGGAAGAAGAAGTCGCACTGCGACAGGATTAATGACCTGAGAGATACGGAATGGACCAATGAACCGCGGGGTCAACTTGCGAGAAGCCGTCTTAAGGGGAAGGTTCTGAGTGGAGAGCCAAACTCTCTGACCGCGACAATATCTAGGGCTCTTAGTTCTACGCTTATTAGCAGCTCTCACAGTCTGCGCCCTATAACGGCAAAGTGCAGACCTGACCCTCTTCCAGGTGCGCTCGCAACGTTGGACAAAAGCCTGAGCGGAGGGGACGCTGGACTCGGCGAACTGAGATGAGAACAACGGAGGCTGGTACCCGAGGCTACTCTGAAAAGGAGATAGCCCGGTCGCAGATGAAGGAAGCGAGTTGTGGGCGTATTCTGCCCAGGGGAGCTGTTCTGACCAAGACGCAGGGTTGCGAAAAGAAAGACTGCGTAAGATGCGACCAATAGTCTGATTGGCCCGTTCTGCTTGACCGTTAGACTGGGGGTGAAAGCCGGAAGAGAGACTGACGGAAGCCCCAATCAAACGGCAAAACTCCCTCCAAAATTGAGACGTGAATTGCGGACCTCTGTCCGAAACGACGTCTGACGGAAGGCCATGAATTCTGAAAACATTCTCGATGATGATTTGTGCCGTCTCTTTAGCAGAAGGAAGCTTAGCAAGGGGAATGAAATGAGCCGCCTTAGAGAACCTATCGACAACCGTAAGAATAACAGTCTTCCCCGCTGACGAAGGCAGTCCGGTGACAAAATCTAAGGCGATGTGAGACCACGGTCGAGAGGGAATAGGAAGCGGCCTGAGACGGCCGGCAGGAGGAGAGTTACCGGACTTAGTCTGCGCGCAGACCGAACAAGCAGCCACGAAACGACGCGTGTCATGCTCCCGGGTGGGCCACCAGAAACGCTGGCGAATGGAAGCAAGCGTACCCCGAACGCCAGGGTGGCCGGCTAACTTGGCAGAGTGAGCCCACTGAAGAACGGCCAGACGAGTAGGAACGGGAACGAAAAGAAGGTTCCTAGGACAAGCGCGCGGCGACGGAGTTTGAGTGAGTGCTTGCTTTACCTGCCTCTCAATTCCCCAGACAGTCAACCCGACAACACGCCCCTCAGGGAGAATCCCCTCGGGGTCAGTGGAGGCTACTGAAGAACTGAAGAGACGAGACAAAGCATCAGGCTTGGTGTTCCTAGAGCCCGGACGATAAGAAATCACGAACTCGAAACGAGCGAAAAACAGCGCCCAACGCGCCTGACGCGCATTAAGTCGTTTGGCAGAACGGATGTACTCAAGGTTCCTATGGTCAGTCCAAACGACAAAAGGAACGGTCGCCCCCTCCAACCACTGTCGCCATTCGCCTAGGGCTAACCGGATGGCGAGCAGTTCGCGGTTACCCACATCATAGTTACGTTCCGACGGCGACAGGCGATGAGAAAAATACGCGCATGGGTGGACCTTGTCGTCAGAGAGGGAGCGCTGAGAAAGGATGGCTCCCACTCCCACCTCTGACGCGTCAACCTCGACAACGAACTGTCTAGAGACGTCAGGTGTAACAAGGATAGGAGCGGATGTAAAACGATTCTTGAGGAGATCAAAAGCTCCCTGGGCGGAAACGGACCACTTAAAGCACGTCTTGACAGAAGTAAGGGCTGTGAGAGGAGCTGCCACCTGACCGAAATTACGGATGAAACGACGATAGAAGTTCGCGAAGCCGAGAAAGCGCTGCAGCTCGACGCGTGACTTAGGGACGGGCCAATCAATGACAGCTTGGACCTTAGCGGGATCCATCTTAATGCCTTCAGCGGAAATAACTGAACCGAGAAATGTGACGGAGGAGGCATGAAAAGTGCACTTCTCAGCCTTCACAAAAAGACAATTCTCTAAAAGGCGCTGGAGGACACGTCGAACGTGCTGAACATGAATCTGGAGTGACGGTGAAAAAATCAGGATATCGTCAAGGTAAACGAAAACAAAGATGTTCAGCATGTCTCTCAGGACATCATTGACTAATGCCTGAAAGACAGCTGGAGCGTTAGCGAGGCCGAAAGGAAGAACCCGGTATTCAAAGTGCCCTAACGGAGTGTTAAACGCCGTCTTCCACTCGTCCCCCTCCCTGATGCGCACGAGATGGTAAGCGTTACGAAGGTCCAACTTAGTGAAAAACCTGGCTCCCTGCAGGATCTCGAAGGCTGAAGACATAAGAGGAAGCGGATAACGATTCTTCACTGTTATGTCATTCAGCCCTCGATAATCTATGCAGGGGCGCAGAGACCCGTCCTTCTTCTTGACAAAAAAAAACCCCGCTCCGGCGGGAGAGGAGGAGGGGACTATGGTACCGGCGTCAAGAGCTACAGACAAATAATCTTCGAGAGCCTTACGTTCGGGAGCCGACAGAGAGTATAGTCTACCCCGGGGGGGGGTGGTTCCCGGAAGGAGATCAATACTACAATCATACGACCGGTGTGGAGGAAGAGAGGTGGCCCTGGACCGACTGAACACCGTGCGCAGATCGTGATATTCCTCCGGCACCCCTGTCAAATCACCAGGCTCCTCCTGTGAAGAAGAGACAGAGGAAACAGGAGGGATAGCAGACATTAAACATTTCACATGACAAGAGACGTTCCAGGAGAGGATAGAATTACTAGACCAATTAATGGAAGGATTATGACAAACTAGCCAGGGATGGCCCAAAACAACAGGTGTAAAAGGTGAACGAAAAATCAAAAAAGAAATGGTTTCACTATGATTACCAGAAACAGTGAGGGTTAAAGGTAGCGTCTCACGCTGAATCCTGGGGAGAGGACTACCATCCAGGGCGAACAAGGCCGTGGGCTCCTTTAACTGTCTGAGAGGAATGTCATGTTCCCGAGCCCAGGTCTCGTCCATAAAACAGCCCTCCGCCCCAGAGTCTATTAAGGCACTGCAGGAAGCTGACGAACCGGTCCAGCGTAGATGGACCGACAAGGTAGTGCAGGATCTTGAAGGAGAGACAGGAGTAGTAGCGCTCACCAGTAGCCCTCCGCTTACTGATGAGCTCTGGCTTTTACTGGACATGAAGTGACAAAATGACCAGCAGAACCGCAATAGAGACAGAGGCGGTTGGTGATTCTCCGTTCCCTCTCCTTAGTCGAAATGCGGATACCTCCCAGCTGCATAGGCTCAGCTCCCGAGCCGGCAGAGGAAGATGGTAGTGATGCGGAGAGGGGGGCATCGGAGAGCGCAAGCTCCTTTCCACGAGCTCGGTGACGAAGATCAACCCGTCGCTCAATGCGAATAGCGAGTTCAATCAAGGAATCCACGCTGGAAGGAACCTCCCGGGAGAGAATCTCATCCTTTACCTCTGCGCGGAGACCCTCCAGAAGACGAGCGAGCAAGGCCGGCTCGTTCCAGCCACTGGAGGCAGCAAGAGTGCGAAACTCAATAGAGTAGTCAGTTATGGATCGATTGCCTTGACATAGGGAAGACAGGGCCCTGGAAGCCTCCTCCCCAAAAACAGATCGATCAAAAACCCGTATCATCTCCTCCTTAAAGTCCTGATACTGGTTAGTACACTCAGCCCTTGCCCCCCAGATTGCCGTGCCCCACTCACGAGCCCGTCCAATAAGGAGAGATATGACGTAGGCGACACGAGCAGTGCTCCTGGAGAAAGTGTAGGGCTGGAGAGAAAACACAATATCACACTGGGTGAGGAACGAGCGGCATTCAGTGGGCTCCCCAGAGTAACACGGCGGGTTATTGATTCTGGGCTCCGGAGATTCGAAAGCCCTGGAAGTGGCCGGTGGATCGAGGCGGAGATGGTGAACCTGTTCTGTGAGGTTGGAGACTTGGGTGGCCAGGGTCTCAACGGCATGTCGAGCAGCAGACAATTCCTGCTCGTGTCTGCCTAGCATCGCTCCCTGGATCCCGACGGCTGAGTGGAGAGGATCCGAAGTCGCTGGGTCCATTCTTGGTCGGATTCTTCTGTTACGGTGCGTGAATGAGGACCCAAAAGCGAATCAACTTAAACAGAGCTTCTTTAATTACCAAACATAGGTAGGCTCAGATGGACCGGCAGATTCCGACAGGACAGGACAAGGTTACAGCAAACATGACGACAGTCTGGTTCAGGCATGAATGACACAAACAAACAAGAATCCGACAAGGACAGGAACAAAAACAGAGAGAGATATAGGGACCTAATCAGAGGGAAAAAGGGAACAGGTGGGAAACGGGGTGACGAGGTGGTTAGGAGGAGACAAGGCACAGCTGGTGGAAATTGGGGGAGAAAAGGTAACCTAACAACGACCAGCAGAGGGAGACAGGGTGAAGGGAAAGGACAGAGACAAGACAACATGACAGTACATGACACTTTCATACAATATATTGTAGCCCAATCCCAACGTGTTTCATATGTACAGTACCAGTCAATGTTTGGACACAACTACTCATTCAAGGGTTTTTCTTTATTTTCTACTATTTTATACGGAGACTTGATTACACACAGGTGGATTGTATTTATCATCATTAGTCATTTAGGTCAACATTGGATCATTCAGAGATCCTCACTGAACTTCTGGAGAGAGTTTGCTGCACTGAAAGTAAAGGGGCTGAATAATTTTGCACGCCCAATTTTTCAGTTTTTGATTTGTTAAAAAAGTTTGAAATATCCAATAAATGTCGTTCCACTTCATGATTGTGTCCCACTTGTTGTTGATTCTTCACAAAAAAATACAGTTTTATATCTTTATGTTTGAAGCCTGAAATGTGGCAAAAGGTCGCAAAGTTCAAGGGGGCCGAATACTTTCGCAAGGCACTGTATAGACTTGGTCTATACAGACAGGTCCAAATAGGGCTATCTTCTGTATATCACCCCTATCTTGTCACAATACGACCAATTGGCTCAAAATCATTAAGAAGGAAAGAAATTCCACAAATTAACTTTTAACAAGGCACACCTGTTAATTGAAATGCATTCCAGGTGACTACCTCATGAAGCTGGTTGAGAGAATGCCAAGAGTGTGCGAAGCTGTCATCAAGGCAAAGGGTGGCTACTTTGAAGATTCTCAAATATAAAATATATTTCGATTTTTTTGGTTACTAGATGATTCTATGTGTGTTATTTCATAGTTTTGATTCGTTCACTATTATTCCTCAATGAGTAGGTGTGTCCAAACTTTTGACTGGTACTGTATGTACTATATGTTCTTCTCTTGAGTAGTAGTAGTGACCTATTAACTCAGATTGCCAACAGCCGTGATGTGTGATTAATTAACTGTCAATGTTGACATTGCTTAGGGCAGGCCAGGACTGTGAAGGGTCCCCTTAAAATATCCATCCAATAATCCAAACACCATGAGGGGGCGTTAATAGTTCCGAATGTCATGGAGTTGAAGATGCCATAGATTCTGCTATGGGACTGATGGTCCATGGAAGTATTTCCATATACCTGTTGGATCAGGCACTGTTACAACAAACTGTAAACCCCAGTCAGTTGTATTCATGTGACTTCTTTCATTTCCTTTTCATTGTCCTCAGTCATTTATTTACTTCATTTTTTAGCCTTTCTCTTTCCTCTTTGGTCATTATCACTTCTTGGAAAATGCACCTTATGTATGTTCTCAAATCATATTCTTGTTCTCAAGTCATATTCCTGACAGTTGAAATTGATAGTCTTGTGAAATGCAGTTATTTTTTGGATTGGAAATTCTAGAGCTGTGTAGTGGTGAGAAATGGGCAATTTTTTTGACATAATGTTTCACATGCCCACATGAACATTTCCAAACGAACAGGAGTGAAAGAGAGGCCGGTTTCTCTGGTGCAGAAGGAAGCCAAGGAAGAATCTGCTGTGGAAGAACAAAGTAAGAACACACCTTATTGAGACAGATTGGTACCTGCACTGAATCCCACAAACTTAAATGTCCCTTAACATTTGCATACAGCCAGGTATTATCTTCTGTATAGCACATACCCAGACATGCTCTTCCTACTCCAAAAACACAGATGCATAATGTGAGCGACAATGAGGATGTGATGTCAAAGATGCCTGTGGACATATCCTCACCAGTATTGTTGGGGGGGGGGGGGGATTAGGGTGGCTGTAAAGGTCACTCAAATGACACCCTCTTGGCATATGGACTTATTTGTTTTCAGAAAAGGCATTTGTCCTGTCCTATAGCTAACCATCCATTGACCACATATTCTCAGTTGATCATAAAAACATCTTAAAAAGCCACCAAGGGTAGAATAGGTGCGCTCGGATTAGCTCATCCAACGTACTGGGTGGGCGGGGTTTACAGTAGGACCAATGAAATGACCCACAACCTGTACACACATTCTCTAGTCTGGTGGTGGTGTTTGGTCAGAGACCATCACTGTAGGAAGATATTTGAATGAAAAACATATGCATGACTTCCGGCCGGCAGAATCCCATAGAGCTACAATGACCAACTACTATGGGGTTGTGCTACACTGCCTGGACAAACAGTCCAATAGCAAAGTAACTTGTGATTTGTATCTTGAAGATCAGTAAAACTCCCCCTTAAGACCGATGCGTTTCGACAAACATGGCTTCATAAGGATATAGTCCTTGGCCTAAACTAATGTCCTTTAATTGTAAAATTCAACTTTTAGCCGAGCCCATTGTGGAGGAAGTCATCCAGACAACAGAGGGGACTGAGGAAGAAGGTCAGCTTCCACCGAACCCATCACAGGAGCAGCAGGCCCCTGAAGGTGAGAGTCCGGACGCAGTGGGAACTACCGCCAAAGCAGAAGATGCAACTGAGGAATCTTTTGAGGGGAAACTGGCGGTTGAGGCAGGATCGTTTGAGGCTGAGGCTGCTGTCCAGGTAGAGGAAAGTGAGTACCACTCTTGAAACATTGTTCATCCTTCTCCCACCAAGAATACAAAGAGTACCAGTATCACCTGGTAAATATTGCCACGGCTCATACCAACTGCTGTTCCATTTCCTCCAGGTATATCTATGCACTATCCCACCAATGTGCCCATCTGTTGGGGAAACAGTTTGAGGGGAGATGCGTACTGTGTCCCTTCATAAAAATACATTCTGTTGCTGTGCTTCATTACAGATTTATCCATTAAGTTTCGTGTGACTGCTTATCCTGAGGGGAATGCAATCAAAAGCTGCTATTGCATAAACCTGCTTGGCCCAGTGCCCCGTCTCATTTTCCAATTAGAAACGTTGGTTAAATAGGCCCTGGATGTTGATTTGGGGGCCATGAAAACCACATGAACAAAGAAATTGCAATTGGGTTGGTCAAAAAGAAAAGCAGGGACCACCCGAAAAGGCAGCAGGAGCGTTTCTCAAGCTGAATGGCAACTGCACCAACTCATGCGACAACCTTAAAGGGGCAATCTGTATTTCAGTAACAAAGGGTTTTATAATAACAAAGGGTAACACCACGGTTTATGTATGTGTGTATGTATGTTACATTACAATGTGTGTTTGGAACTCATTCGCACATTCATACTTACATGAGTCAGTTTTGCATGACATTTGTTTAGAGGATGAAATCGATGCCATTAACATGAAAGGTAAGATATTCGGTATGTTTTGATTATTCATTGGCCAAACACAGAGTTTTCTACTCTGTCCTTCCTTGCCTTCTCCTTGATTGACTGGTCTTAACTGTGACCTTGCATTTACCAGTAAGCATAGCTTATTGCAGTGTGTTTGTTAGATGTTTTGAATGGTCTGTGAATAGTTAGTTAGGTTATTTATGAAGTGTCTTGCAGAAGAGTCAAAGCAATTTACTGACCGGCCAGGCTCCCAGGAGACACGGGAAGCAAGTGTGCTACACACACACACACACACACACACACACACACAAACACAAACCAATGTGTTATCTTTGATCAGTCCTCCTTAACCATGTACCAGATAAACATGCTTATATGGCACTGAAATCAAATCTTTAGTATGATTACAATTGCAATACAATGCAGAGGCTGAATCAGTCCCAGAACCAGAGGCTAACGTAGAATCTGTTCCGGAACTGGAAACTGTCCCACAACTGAAAGCTGCAGCTGTCCCAGAACTGAAAGGTTAGGAGTATAACAAGTCTTGTACCATAGTCTTAAACCATTGTTTTTTTAAAGGAACACTCTCAGCTAGAGCGCCTGTGTCTCATTGAAACGAGGCAGTACTGACTGTGCTGTACCTACTTGCCTGTGCATTTTGATTTCTTGCAGAGGAGCCAGTGGCAGCAGAGGAGAAAACAACACAGGAAGATTCAGAAGGTGGGTTTACCAACACACGTTAGAACAGACATAATCACATCGTATGCCAACAGTTAAATCCATTAGGGTTGGCAGTCAAAAAACATGGGACTTTAGGTACTCTAGTGGTACTCTGATGCAGACCAGGCTATTTTGTAGAGTAGCCTTATATACCTCAGATCAGCCGTATACAGCTGCTGTTGACAGGCAGGCTTGACATGGTGGCGGCTCAATGTAGCTGTCACATGTAGCTGTGTATGTAATTATAGCACCTGTGGGCGTTTCCCAGTGCTTCCAGTCATTCAAGGCCACCTCAAAGGCCACTTATGTGACTGTCATTTCTAAGGAGGGCTTCACCTGCAGGTCTGTGTGAGTTTGTGCGTTTTTCCATTTGGTTTTACAAATGTTCCGGCTTCCTTTTTGGGTGGTTCTTGCTTTGATTTGTGACTCAAGCACTAGGAAACTGTGATATTGGCTGCTGAGAGTGCATTTGTGTCACTGATTGACACAAATGAGTTGGCTCTTAACCGTGGAGTTCGATGTTCAATAGAAGTGGTGTGTAACACCACAAGACTAGGTATCAAAGTCACAGTTTCTCCTAATAAGCCTTGACTGATATACGACCCATCAGCACCCTCTTCTGGTTATTAACTGCACGGGCAATGTTGTGGTGGGAGTAACCCTGCCTATACAGCAGTAGGGAAAACATTGTTCTGAAGTTGGAAAGTGGGGTGCAGTTTGAAAAGCCCCACAGATCCCTGGCCTATGGTATTTATCCATTTGCCTGGTAAATTGTGACATAACCACTCTTCTCATGTCACTGTTCTGAAATGTAAGCTTATTCCTGGTTGCGTCTGTTTCATTTTAATCTGAGATTTGTAAAATATGAGTAATCCATACAGTCACGTGTAAAGCAGACCTCTACAATTTCAAGTTTCTAGTATTTCAGAGTGTTACTGCTGTTGACGTCATGATTTTTGTCACTAAATTGGTGAGCACTAGTTTATTCTCTATCCAATCTTTTCTATAAACCTTTTGTGTTTTCTAAGAAAGTCATTATGCTTTTTAAGCCAGACGTGTTTTTGGGGGTCAAATGTGTCTTGCTTTATCGTGTAATGTTTTTTCCACCATGCTTTAGTTTGATAAATCTGAAAAAGCTTTATTTAATATTTATTTGCGCTGCTACTGTGTGTTGATAGCATTCATAGCGTTCTTCTAGCTGCCATTTTCTTCCCTTCGGGTCATTCCACCTCAAAAAGCACAGGAAAGAGGATTTCGACACCCACCATTTCCGATTGTTCTGAAATCGTTTCAGTAGTTAAAAACAGATGAGATGAGCATTCCTGCAACATTGTTTTGTGGAAATAGAATTTGATCTCTAAGAAATTTAAGCTAATTGATTGCACCCAAATTGGAGATTTTAAATTATAGGACTCATATAATATGCAATAAAAATAGTACCCGATATCTGATTTGGTACCCAAATTCTAAAAAGAAATAAGACAAGGATTCCAGAGAAATGGTCCAAATCCACCCACGGACCTCCGACACCCCACACCAATCCCACCCCAACAATGAGTATCAGTTCTCTATGTCTGACAAGTAGTATGGAGCTGCGGCTCAGAGTATTGTTTCTTTATTCTATATAATGCATTCTCAGTGAATTTGGTGATGGGTTTTTTTTCTGTTCAGAGAAATTTGTCATTAGGTTTATGTCCCGGTTCTGACCACTAGATGGTGCTGTTCCTTCTATTAGGTAAAGCACATTTTACCATGATGTATACCATGTTAATGATATCTGAGTGAGAGTGCCTGCGTTCTCGGTCGTATTCAGCCATGATTACTACAAGTTTAGATGACTGGCTAGACTAACTGACCAATCTAAACATTGTTAGCTGACATGGCTGATTGAGTGACTGTCAGTGACTGACATAACAAGAGAAAAAGTACTGATGCACAACCAAATTTCGAAATTGCACCCTGTGTATTCTACTATTCTAACTCTAACCACTAAGTTGAGACCCTGAGTCAGTTCATAAAAAATATATATATATACAGTACCAGCCAAAAGTTTGGACACAACTATTCATTCCAGGGTTTTTATTTTATTTTTACTATTTTCTACATTGTAGAATAATAGTGAAGACATCAAAACTATGAAATAACACATATGGAATCATGTAGTAACCAAAAAAAGTGTTAAACAAATCAAAATATATTTCATATTTTAGATTCTTCAAAGTAGCCACGCTTTGCCTTGATAGCTTTGCACACTCTTGGCATTATCTCATCCAGCGTCATGAGGTAGTCACCTCACCTGGAATGCATTTCAATTAACAGGTGTGCCTTGTTAAAAGTTAATTTGTGGAATTCCTTTCCATCTTAATGCGTTTGAGCCAGTCAGTTGTTGTGACAAGATAGGGGTGATATACAGAAGATAGCCCTATTTGGTAAAAGACCAAGTCCTTATTATGGCAAAAACAGCTCAAATAAGCAAAGAGAAATGACAGTCCATCATTACTTTAAGACATGAAGATCAGTCAATACGGAACATTTCAAGAACTTTGAAAGTTTCTTCAAGTGCAGTCGCAAAATCCATCAAGCGCTATGAGGAAACGGGCTCTCATGAGGACCGCCACAGGAAAGGAAGACCCAGAGTTACCTCTGCTGCAGAGGATAAGTTCATTAGAGTACCAGTCTCAGAAATTGCAACCCAAGTAAATGCTTCAAAAAGTTCAAATAACAGACACATCTCAACATCAACTGTTCAGAGGAGACTGTGTATCAGGCCTTCATGGTCGAATTGCTGCAAAGAAACCACTACGTAAGGACACCAATAAGAACAGGACTTGTTTGGGCCAAGAAACACAAGCAATGGACATTAGACTGGTGCAAATCTGTCATTTGGTCTGATAAGTCCAAATTTGAGGTTTTGGTTCCAACCGCCGTGTTTCTGTGAGACTCAGAGTAGTTAAACGGATGATCTCCACATGTGTGGTTCCAACCGCCGTGTTTTTGTGAGACTCAGAGTAGTTAAACGGATGATCTCCACATGTGTGGTTCCCACCGCTGTGTTTTTGTGAGACTCAGAGTAGTTAAACGGATGATCTCCACATGTGTGGTTCCCACCGCCGTGATCCATGGAGGAGGTGGTGTGGCGATGCTTTGCTGGTGATACTGTCAGTGATGTTTTTTTTAAATTCAAGGCACACTTAACCAGCATGTCTACCACAACATTCTGCAGCGACACACCATCCCATCTGGCTTGTGCTTGGTGGGACTATCATTTGTTTTTCAACAGGACAATGACCCAACACACCTCCAGGCTGTGTAAGGGCTATTAGACCAAGCAGGAGAGTGATGGAGTGCTGCATCAGATGACCTGGCCTCCGCAATCACCCAACCTCAACCCAGTTGAGATGGTTTGGGATGAGTTGGACCTCAGAGGGAAGGAAAAGCAGCCAACAAGTGCTCTGCATATGTCTGAACTCCTTCAAGTCTGTTGGAAAAGCATTCCAGTTGAAACTGGTGGAGAGAATGTCAAGAGTGTGCAAAGCTGTCATAAAGGCAAAGGTTGGTTACTTTGAAGAATCTCAAATATAAAATATATTTTGGTTTGTTTAACACTTTTGTTTTGGTTACTACATGATTCCATATGTGTTATTTCATTGTTCTGATGTCTTCACTATTATTCTACAATGTAAAAAATAAAAAAAAACCTTGAATGAGTAGGTGTGTCAAACTTTTGACTGGTACTGTATATATAATACTTTGCTTTTACTTTGACATGTCGCAACCACCCATTAACATAAGTGGTTTGTGACCCATACTTTAAGAAATACTTACCTAATCGCAGGAACAGCACCATCTAGTGGTCAGAACCTGGTAATGTCTGGATGTGGGATGGGACATAAACCTAAACTTCAATGACTCATTTCTCCACAGGGGGAAAAAAACATCACCAAATTCATCAGAATACAACACATAGGACACATAGGATGAAGAAACAATACCCTGAGCCACAGCTCCATACTTCTGGTCAGACGTAGAGAACTGATACTGTATACGTGTTGTTGGGGTAAGATTGGCATGGGGCGTTTGGTGGCTTTTCACCATTTCTTTGGAATCTTTATGTCTTACTCATTGTTTAAAAAATGTGGTGGTCCAAATTGGATGTTATGTACTAGATTTATTGAATATTACATGAATCGTATAATTTGGGTGCAATCAATTAGCTTAATTTCTCAGAGATGAAATTATATTTCAACAAAATAATGTGGCAGGAATGCTAATCTTATCTGTTTCTAACTACAGAAATGATTTCAGAACAATCAGAGATGGTGGGTGTCATGGCTTGCTGAAATGACATGGAATGATCCTTTATTATGTCTTTCAGGAAATGCAGAGGACCAACCAGAGGATATGCTCCAATACAAAGGTACGTGTTCTTTTGTTATGGATTCCTATGGTGAACATGAGCTTTCTAGATGAGCAAGGGGTGACCAACCCTGCTAGAGAGCTAGCCTGCCGCAGGGTTTTGTTCCAGCCCTACTCTGACACACCTACTTATTCTACTAATCGGCTGAATCAGGTGTTTACGTGTAGAAATGGAGCAAAAGCCTTCACACACAGGATGGTTTGCCACCCCAGCACGGTAGTATTGTACTTATTCTCCTCAGTTGGCATTCGTGTTGCCCCACCTAGCCCTGCCACTGAAACTGTGTCTAGCTTTTCATTCTGAATACAGTCATTTAAATGTCTACCCACTGAGTCACAATGAGTGACGCATCTGGAAGTCCGTTTAGAGTTGAAAATAAGAGGGATTACAGTTTGGTCTGCAATTTTATTGAGAGACAACATTGTAATTTTCTGAGGTTGCACCCACCCACACACACACACATGTTGAGTGATACAACTAATAGCTCACTTTTATGACGTTCTGTTCTTCATTTCAGCCAAGAAGAAGAAGCCTAAACTCCTGAATACATTTGAGAAAACGATCAAGGCGGAAATTGACACGGCTGAGAAGTTACGTAAAAAGGTGGTCTTATGATGTCCTATTTATAACACTGTGTGATGTTTTTAATTAACATGCTCTTATCTTCAAAGTAAATAGATGAATCAATGCTGATCTGTTGTTTCCCATGTCTTGTTTCGCCACCCAGGGGAAAGTGGAGGAGGCTGTCCGGGCTTTTGACACTCTAGTTCAGCAGTACCCCCAGAGTCCAAGGTGTCGCTATGGGAAAGCCCTGGTGAGAACCACAGTCTAAATACTGTAGCATGCCATTCTCCTGGTTTATTTTTAACTGATTAAACAAATATTAACCCTTTATCAAGTTAAACACTAAGTGTGTTTATCAAATCTTAAATAATGTTTACTATGGTCCTAAAAAATGGGTGAAATGTTCTGGGGCCCATTATGTATGTCCAGGCCGAAGATGACCTGGCAGAGAAGATGCGCAGCAACGACATGCTGCAGAAGGCCCTCAGCACGTACAAGGAGGCGTCAGAGCTGCCCAACGCCACGCCTGACCTCATCAAGGCCACACTGAAGAAACGGGCCGAGCGTCAGCAGTTCTTAGGTAACCTACAGGGCCAAGCGTGCTGGAGTGCCTACACACACACACAAATTACACCGTACATTTTTCTTGTGTACTTAGTTTGAAGACCATTGCGCGACTCCAATTGTCATTTGGTAAATTGGTTGTTGTAGTGGTTGCCTTTTCGATTTAATTTAGTATTTAATATAATTCATTCAGTATTTTGAAATACTTTCTCTAATTGAGATTACTGGGGATTGTGGTTGTGTGCATAGAGTGTGTTGTGACTCCTTCCCTCTCTCTCTCTCTCTGGTGTAGGTCGTATGAGGGGTGCCTTAGCCACGTTGGAGAAGTTGGTACAGATCTTCCCTGAGGACATGGCCCTGAAGAACGATCTGGGTGTGGCTCACCTGCTCATCGGAGACAACAAGAGCGCCAAGAGGGTCTACGAGGAGGTGAGCCGTGGTCCAAGTCATCACCACTTTGGGGTTTCCAAGCATTTTTTTTCTTCTGGGAAATAATGTGTTGAAAATTTAGTGATTTTGCTTTGCAACACATCTTCACCTGGTCTGCTTCAGTAAACACATTACTAACAGAATTGTAATTTGCAAGATTACATGTAAATGGAATGTATCTAGCATGACATTTTCAGCAGGGAAATGTCAATGAGTGTCACGATTGAATGTTTGATTAACAATTGACGATTTCTAAATGATGTGTCCCCTGGTAGGTGTTGGCCATTGCACCAAGTAACGGCTTTGCTAAAGTCCATTACGGCTTCATCCTCAAATCAGAAAATAAGATAGCAGAGAGCATCCCATTCCTCAGGGTAAGTACTGTAACCAATCATGCTCCCAAAGATTCGAACCACTCTTTTGATCCTGAAACCACTCTCTCTGCACTGAAACCCGTCTCCCTGCACTGAAACCCCTCTCCCTGCACTGAAACCCCTCTCCCTGCACTGAAACCCCTCTCTCTGCACTGAAACCCCTCTCTCTGCACTGAAACCCCTCTCTCTGCAATGAAACCCCTCTCTCTGCAATGAAACCCCTCTCTGCACTGCAGGATGGTTTGGAATCAGGGGACCCTGGCACAGACGACGGCAGATTTTACTTCCACCTCGGAGACGCTTTGCAAAGAATGGGAGACGACAGTGTGAGTTAAGATCAAACTCAGACACCAAGCTTACACCAATACTGACTCCACACCAGCAGTATTCACTAGATACATGTAGTAACTTCACAGAGTATGATATCAGTATGACTTATCGTGATAGTATTTTTCCTCTGACAATAAGATAAAACAAGAGTATTTCAATGTACCTTTTATAATATGAGTTCAAATGCGTTGGTTTTGGAATACTACAAGCACAATGGTCTTCTCCTCTTCCAGGCCTACAAGTGGTATGAGAGAGGGCACCAGAGAGGTCACTTTGCCTCCGTATGGCAGCGATCTCTCTACAATGTGGACGGTCTCAAAGCCCAGCCATGGTGGACGCCCAAGGACACTGGCTATATGGATCTAATCAAGGTAATGTAGATGATGACAACTTGTCTCATCTGTTTGTCTTTTCTCCCTGATAGTCACAGAGTTCTAGAGGGAGCACGTCCTCTCTTTTCCTTTGATCTGTTCTGTGACAGCGTGGGCAGAAACATGGAGGGCTGTCTCCCATCTTAAAATAGTCAATTCTTCTTCATTTTAGTTTTGACCTGGTGTAAAGCTGTGCTTGGACTGACCATAGAGATATAATAATATGAATAATGTGGGTCTATGTCATAGACCCTGGAGAGGAACTGGAGGACCATTAGGGACGAGGCCCTGTCAGTGATGGATAAAACCACCGGCCTCTTTGTTCCAGAAGAGGAGAACCTCAGAGAAAAAGGGGAGTGGGGCCAGTTCACACTCTGGCAACAAGGTAAACCAATCAAACACTTCACAACTAGCAACTGGCAAGTCCCTATGTCAGAAATACACTAAATGTAATTGAATGGAAATAATCCTAAGTATAGGTTTAGTGATGTCTGAACCTGGCCTCTAATTCCTTGTTTCTCTTCTTCTGTTCCTTGCAGGCAAGAAGGCAGGGGAGTCCTGCCACAGTGTTCCAAAGACCTGTGGCCTGTTGGAGCGCTACACAGAGGCAACAGGCTGCAAGAGAGGACAGGTAGGTCACCCCACCACAGACGTGACAGACATGCCAACTATCAGACAGATGGACAGACAGCCTGGTCCTGCAGGCTCCTACTGGAGATAGATACAAAGGAAGGCTATGTTACGCTCACTGATATTTCTCTCAATTTCTGTTGTAAAAATAGGAAATGTTTCTTGTTTTCTTTTAGGTTTTCATATATTAATTGTCGGAATGCATTTTTTTAAAAACATAATTCATATTTCATTTCAACTCTTTTCACTTTCTCTGGGTGTATGACTGTCTCTCTCTCTCTCTCTCTCTCTCTATTTCTCTCTCTCTCTCTCTCTCACTCTCTCTCTCTCTCTCTCTATTTCTCTCTCTCTCTCTCTATTTCTATATTTCTCCATTTCTCCCTGGGTTCCAGATCAAGTTCTCGGTGATGCAGCCTGGTACTCACGTCTGGCCCCACACGGGGCCCACAAATTGTCGCCTGCGCATGCACCTGGGCCTGGTCATCCCCAAGACAGGCTGTAAGATCAGGTGCACCAACGACACCAGGTAACATCTTCCACAGCCATCAACGTCATCCCCTTGTTACATCTAACAACATCACCCACTTGTTAGTTCTTGGTACAGTGTAAGACTGACCATTTGAGTGCTCTGTACTTGATTGTCACTCAAGACCAAGTGTAGCTGAAAAATGTTTGAACTGTTATGTCGATTTTGTGGACTGTCAGTCCTTGCATCCATAGCTCTGTCTGCGAATTTGAGTGGTTACATTTCCCCAGCCCCAACCCTCTCAGTTTTATACCAAACTAACTCGAGGAGCTGCCATTAAATAAAAAATCATGCATGTGGCTTCATTAAAGCTAGAATTCTTAGTTGTTACATCCACTTTTCTACTCATTAATTAAGGATATAAACCCATAGATTTTTGAAGATTAGAACTTATAAATGCCTCTTTCGTATAAACTGTCGTACCACATCAGAACCCAAAATATACGCTTGTTTACCTCCAATGTTTGCAAACAATGTAAGTGTAAACAAACACTATATAGCTTCAAAACATGGTTAAACAATCATTTTGATATCATAGATGGTCAGTCCCTGTCTATAAACTTGAGAGTGGTTCCATTTCTCCAGGCCCATCCCTCAGCTTTTTACCAACACAGAGCCGTGGTGGCACTTTATTGTTTCAATTAAGGACTCTAGCTTTAACACAAAGGCTATGGTCTCTGCTGTTCTCTTCCAGGGCTTGGGAGGAGGGGAAAGTGCTCATCTTTGATGACTCCTTTGAGCACGAGGTGTGGCAGGACGCCGACAGCTACCGGCTCATCTTCATCGTGGATGTGTGGCACCCCGAGCTCACCCAGTACCAACGGCAGACTCTCTCCCCCATTTAAAGAATGTATGGTAAAATTACTGACAGATAGACTGTCACCTACTGGAGTGCTGGGGTTAACACTCATAAGAACGGAAGGGTCCATAGTATCTGGTCTCTGTCTGTCCACACATTCCTTCACATTCGGCCATTTTAGGTCAAAGGTGACAAATGTGACACTTGCCCTTGCTCAGTCAAGGACTTCATTTTGGAACCGTCTAGAAGAGTTACTGAAGGCCTTGTCAGATTGGAAAAAGCCTTAGTGACACTTTGGAACACTGACTGCTAACTGTGGTACTCACCAACTTGGTTTTTAGGCCAAAATGTGGACTTACGGTAAGGTGTGGGTTTAATATCACATAGGCTGTGTTGTAAATGTATCACATGTGCATTCTTGTTTTTCATTAGTCAACCAAAGTGCCATGTGTCTGAAACATACCTAACATACAAACGGTAACTGAACAAAACTTGAGTATTGCAGCTAGTGAGTTTACTGTTGTATAGTTACTGATATCATTTCTTAAAGAGATCGTTTTCCTGGTTTTTATCCCAATCTTAATCTTTTTCTTTCCTCAAGAAAAGTTATTTGATGATTTTCATGTTCAAGTCTTCAAAAACGTGAGGTAAGAACACAAATAAGATTAGAGTAACACGGAAAACTATCCCGTTAAGATGTTGCTAAGCTAGCTAAACCTCTGCTAGCTGTTGTTTCTCTAACACTTGATTGGTTATTACACATATCTTATTGCATGTAATGATCATGCATTAACTTCATGTTACTTCCATAGCTTTATACAGTAATCTGCATCTTACTTTATTTTGGGGTTCTATTTTTAGTAATACAGAAACACTGCTTATTAGGTCATTCCATTTCACTCGTATGATTTTCGCATGTCACTTTAGATTAATGGATGGGACATCACAATGCCAAGAATGTTTTTATTGCAGAATTAATATTGTAAAAAAACATATTTTTGTACGCTGACATATTTTCAACTGTGCCTTGACCTGGGAGAACACACAGCCCATTATACTCAACAGGCTTGTCTTTGTAATTTAAAGTCCTGCCAAACTTGTGTATTTACATTCTTAAATGTATCAAATATGAACATTTTGACTGAAGGCATATATTTTGTACATGCATAACATTTGAATGTTTTATAAGATGCTAATTTACCTGTGTAAAAGTTAGGCAGGAGCATGTTGAATGTACACCAGTCTTGTCACACTGCATTCCAAACCTGGGTCAAAAACATACAGTGCCTTGCGAAAGTATTTGGCCCCCTTGAACTTTGCGACCTTTTGCCACATTTCAGGCTTCAAACATAAAGATATAAAACTGTATTTTTTTGTGAAGAATCAACAACAAGTGGGACACAATCATGAAGTGGAACGACATTTATTGGATATTTCAAACTTTTTTAACAAATCAAAAACTGAAAAATTGGGCGTGCAAAATTATTCAGCCCCTTTACTTTCAGTGCAGCAAACTCTCTCCAGAAGTTCAGTGAGGATCTCTGAATGATCCAATGTTGACCTAAATGACTAATGATGATAAATACAATCCACCTGTGTGTAATCAAGTCTCCGTATAAATGCACCTGCACTGTGATAGTCTCAGAGGTCCGTTAAAAGCGCAGAGAGCATCATGAAGAACAAGGAACACACCAGGCAGGTCCGAGATACTGTTGTGAAGAAGTTTAAAGCCGGATTTGGATACAAAAAGATTTCCCAAGCTTTAAACATCCCAAGGAGCACTGTGCAAGCGATAATATTGAAATGGAAGGAGTATCAGACCACTGCAAATCTACCAACACCTGGCCGTCCCTCTATACTTTCAGCTCATACAAGGAGAAGACTGATCAGAGATGCAGCCAAGAGGCCCATGATCACTCTGGATGAACTGCAGAGATCTACAGCTGAGGTGGGAGACTCTGTCCATAGGACAACAATCAGTCGTATATTGCACAAATCTGGCCTTTATGGAAGAGTGGCAAGAAGAAAGCCATTTCTTAAAGATATCCATAAAAAGTGTCTGTTAAAGTTTGCCACAAGCCACCTGGGAGACACACCAAACGTGGAAGAAGGTGCTCTGGTCAGATGAAACCCAAATTGAACTTTTTGGCAACAATGCAAAACGTTATGTTTGGCGTAAAAGCAACACACCATCCCCACTGTCAAACATGGTGGTGGCAGCATCATGGTTTGGGCCTGCTTTTCTTCAGCAGGGACAGGGAAGATGGTTAAAATTGATGGGAAGATGGATGGAGCCAAATACAGGACCATTCTGGAAGAAAACCTGATGGAGTCTGCAAAAGACCTGAGACTGGGACGGAGATTTGTCTTCCAACAAGACAATGATCCAAAACATAAAGCAAAATCTACAATGGAATGGTTAAAAAAAAAACATATCCAGGTGTTAGAATGGCCAAGTCAAAGTCCAGACCTGAATCCAATCGAGAATCTGTGGAAAGAACTGAAAACTGCTGTTCACAAATGCTCTCCATCCAACCTCACTGTTTTGCAAGGAGGAATGGGAAAAAATTTCAGTCTCTCGATGTGCAAAACTGATAGAGACATACCCCAAGCGACTTACAGCTGTAATCGCAGCAAAAGGTGGCGCTACAAAGTATTAACTTAAGGGGGCTGAATAATTTTGCACGCCCAATTTTTCAGTTTTTGATTTGTTAAAAAAGTTTGAAATATCCAATAAATGTCGTTCCACTTCATGATTGTGTCCCACTTGTTGTTGATTCTTCACAAAAAATACAGTTTTATATCTTTATGTTTGAAGCCTGAAATGTGGCAAAAGGTCGCAAAGTTCAAGGGGGCCGAATACTTTTGCAAGGCACTGTATGTCAAATACTTCCCAATACTTCAAATGCGCTTAATTTAGTTTGCCTTGTACAATGGAATAGTCCCTAAGAGGAGAAGTCCGAGCTAAATAAAGTGCACTACATAGGCTATACTTGAGTATTAGAAAGCATTTCACCCAGGTCTGCTGCATTCCAGGTATAGCAAAGCTGACTAGAAGGGGTCTTTGCTTGACCAATGTTGATTTTCAAAAGGAAAAAGAAATGCTGAAGCATGTTCTTCTAGATGTTGTTATTTAATTACTCTCTATGTGCGTTGGTAATCCGCTTCATCGCAGCAATGAAATCATGTCCAAATCAGTCCAGTGGGATTCTGCTGAGTTCATGTGCTATCAGAATAATCAGAAACTCAGGACTAAGAAATTCTTGGCAAGCCCGCGGACTCATCATAGCTACCTGTTTCAGATGTCCAAAACCGCTCATACTGATCTTACGGGTAGGAAATACAAGTGGGAAACTGGGGTAACATCAATGTACCCCACGTTTCCTACTTCAGAGGAGTATGTAAACATATCATAATGCCATGGGTCGGAGTCATTCGTTAGGACGATTGGATGTCATCCTGTCTGCCCAAAAAAGGATGAACTTTTCACCCAAGTGTGGCTGTCTGTCATGGACACGGGTGTCTTGGGGGTCTGTTTGGGCTGTGATAACACATTCAAGTTATCCTCCTGGCTTCAAAATAGTTTCTTAGTTACAATGGGGTAGTAAATCAAGCACGTTCACAAAAGCCACATTGTTTGAGAATTATTTCACCTTTTGTGGTACTCTGTTATGAATCTATCACTTTTTGTAGTGTTGAAATCACTGAACTGTTCCATCTGTTGTAACTTGGCCTGCCAAGTAAGTAATGCATCTTTCAATTCTATTTTGTATGTTGCACTGAATAATTGTAAACTAAATAGCTTCTTTTCAGTAAATGAAAAATTAGGTCAAACTGGTGTCAAGTGATCTAAACATAAACAGAAAGTTGTGTTTATTTACATAGGTAGCTTCATTTATATAGTGTAACAATAATGTGATTCATCTCATTTGAAATTATACTCCGCTGTGTGATTTTTCACACGTAATGAACACAACACATAACTTAAAATACATTTCCTATACATTCTTTTAAAGTTGACTTAAATACATTTTGGTTCGATGGAGGTCACACTGATAGTGCAGTAGCCCTGATAAATATACAATCTTGAAATATATTGACTTTCATAGAAATGACAGCCCCTAAAACAGTAAGATACAGTAGTTTGGCATTCTGTTTGCGGGGCTTTTGGACATTTAACTCGGCCAGTCAGTCTTTCTTAGTGGTACTGTTAAAACAAACATTAGTTTAATCATTCTACTCCTATCGGCATTGATTTGGATGGCTGGTGACCTATAGTTTTGCCAGTGAAAGTGGATGGCACAGCTTTTGAAACTGGCACTGGCTCACAGTCAAGAGATGAGAGGTTTTCAGTACAGTAGCTCCATGTGAACAAGGGTTTAGTCTCCATTTTGGGTCCGTGCCTGCGTTTTTGACTTTCTCAAAGTTCAGTTTAGGGTTTTGGAGTCAGTGGGGTTGGAATCCAAATTAGAGTGCTTTGGATACAATGTGGACGGATCGGAGTGATCAGTCCAGAGCCAGGAGTGGCTGTGCCGTGTTGTCCCTGTCAGCTTGCCGTAGGGTACCCGGCTCCACGGCTGACTCGGACCTGAGTTAAACAACAACAACAGTAAGAGATGGTAATTACTGTCAGCAGTATAATGGAGAAGGTTTAGCAGGGACCAGGGTAATATTGATCAAAGAGAGAACTAGCCATACAGTATCTGTGGTCATGATGCAGTTATAATACATTATAAGACTAAACATGGATCACCCCTCTTATTATGTCTAAACACAAACTGAGAACCAACCATTTTGGGGGGGGTAATCCAGATTAGGAAAATAGCACACTGTTTTATATCCTAAAAACACATTGGACTGCCAATGGTAAAATGCATGACATAACTCCTCAACTCTCATATCCATGCGTCAACACAAAGCCTCCCTGTGTTGTCTCATTTAGCTACCAGGAAATACTCATAATATGCTAGGTGGTCCATTAAAGATGAGCTCAACAACCCAGCTCAGGAGGGCAATCCAATGGGGATAAGGCTAGACTAAATCCCTGATTCTCTGTGCTGTGCTGTTTAGAGCACTTTAACGCCAGTGGGGGAGCTTAGCGCTCCGCTCCCCTCCCCTCATCTCCCCCTGTAAGCCCACTGATTAAAATCACCAGCAGATGAAAATGGAGCCTACCCAGAGCTCTCTCTGCTAAGGAAAGAGACGGTGGCACAAACATGTCCTTCTGTCTACTGAGATTTAGATATTCCAAATTTAGCTTGGTTTAATATCTTTCAGATTTGATATGATGATGAGATTTGCATTGCATTGCATGATTACCCATTCAAATGTTGCTTGAAATATATACATTGAGTATACAAAACATTAAGAACACATGCTCATTCCATGACAGACTGACCAGGAAAATCCAGGTGAAAGCTATGATCCCTTATTGATGTCACTTCAATCGGTGTAGAGGAAGAGACAGGTTAAATAAGGCTTTTTAAGCCTTGAGACAATTGAGACATGAATTGTTTGTGTGCCATTCAGAGGGTGAATGGGCAAGACAAACGTGCCATTGGAAGCACTGGAATCAACATGGGCCAGTATTCCTGTGGAATACATTTGAAACCTTGTGGAGTCCATGTCCCAACGAATTGAGGCTGTTCTAAGGGGTGCAGCTCAATATTAGAAAGGGATTCCTAATATTTAGTAAACTTAGTGCACATGTATGCAACTTTCAAAATGAAATGCTTATATACCAGTGAAAGTTCATAATGTATTGCTTATGCGCCTTAATGAAGCCTCCATAAACCATTTACCAGGTGTACATACTATATACTAAACAAAAATATTAACACAACATGTAAAGTATTGGTCCCATGTTTATTGAGCTGAAATAAAAGATCTTAGTTATTTTCCACATTCACAAAAAGCTTATTTCTCTTATTTTGTGCAGAAATGTGTTTATATCCCTGTTAGTGAGCATTGCTCCTTTGCCAAGACAATGCATCCACCTAACAGGTGTGGCATATCAAGAAGCTGATTAAACAGCATGATCATTACACAGGTACACCTTGTGCTGGGGACAATAAAAGGCCACTCTAAAATGTGCAATTTTGTCTCACAACACAATGCTACAGACGTCTCAAGTTGAGGGAGCGTCTAATTGGCTTGCAGACTGCAGGGATGTCCACCAGAGCTGTTGCCAGGGAATTTAATTATATTTCTCTACCGCCTCCAACGTCACAACCGCAGACCATGTGTAACCACGCCAGCCCAGGACCACATCTGGCTTCTTCACCTGCAGGATCATCTGAGACCAGCCACACGGACAGCTGATAAAACAGAGTATTTCTGTCTGTAATAAAGCAGTTTTGTGGGGAAAAACATTGGCTGGGCCTGACCCCACAGTGGTTGGGCCTGGCACCCCAGTGGGTGGGTCTATGCCCTCCCAGGCCCACCCACTGGCTGCGCCCCTGCCCAAGCATGTGAAATCCATAGATTAGGGACTAATGAATTTATTTAAATTGACATTTCTTTATATGAACTGTAATTCAGTCAAATCTTTGAAATTGTTGCATGTAGCGTTTATATTTTTATTCACTATAGATCCTTCACAGATCATGTATATGGAACTGTAATTCTGTACTACATACAGTACCTACTGAAAGTCTACACATTTTGCTGCTTTAAAATTAAATCTAGGGGATTAAATTAGATTTGTTCCTACCGATCTACACAACCTACTCCACATTTTCAAAATTAAAGAAACATTCTATAACATTTTCCTAATTAATAATTCATCAAAAATCTAAGATGTCTTTATTGCGTATGTCTTCACACCTTCTTTCAATTAAATCTTCCAAATATTTTACCTTAGTAAAATGATTAAGGTAAAATATCTAGAAAAATATCTTGAAATTAGATAAATGACATGTATTAAGCCTTTTTTAGGTTAAAATGAGTTGAATTATGTGCCATTGATGTTAGATAATTTAGCGAGGTAAGAAAAAATAATATTGTGAATGATCAATCAATATAAGATATTTAGGCTTGCTTAGATTTCTTTTGCATTGATGTTGTCTTGCAGCCTTGTGGCAAACCGAATGGTTGATTTGGAGTGGATTTTTTAACAAAGGCTTCCTTCCTTTCACTTTGTCATAAAGGCCAGTAATGTATAGTGAATGCAATGTTGTTGATCCTCTGTATTTTCAAGTATTGTGGTGGAGGCATCCTGTTATGGGTTAAAAAGTCTGAGGAAAGCCCAGGAGCAAAGCCTGAAGAAACCCTGTCTCAGTCTTCTGGATACCTAACCCTGGGATAGTGTTTTATTTTTCATCGGGACAATGAAATAAATGTTAATTACAGAATTGCATTCCAATAGGTATTAAGTGTTCCTGAATGGTCTGGTCACAGTCCTGACTTAGATCTGCTTGAAAATCAAAGACATTGTTTGAATATTGCTGTCCAACAATGATCCAACCACATGTATTGAGCTTGAGCAATTTTGGAGAGAGAAAAAACAGGCTGACTACACAGGCTGACTACCCTAACAGGCTGACTACACCGCTCGCGTCGCAAAATAAATTCAGAAATCTATGTTATTCAATTATTGCACTCACACTGCTCACGCACGCCAATGTGGGTGACTGAAAGACAAACGAGGTCAGTGGCAGTAATGCGCCTAATTTATGAAAGTTGCCAATCGCAATATAAAGTCAAGAGAAGAAAAAGCCTGGACGGAAGAGAGATGACTAGAAACGATTCGGTTGACCGTTTTATGTGTGGTTTAATTGTCGGGAGTAGAGGACCTTGTGCATTTCAGGTAAAATAACAACTCAATGTTTATATCCCAGGAATGATTAGCTAGCAACAGCAAGCTAGCTAAATAGGACAAATTAGCTAGCAAGTGCAAGCTGACTAGCTAAATTTCCATAAATGTTTGATGCTTTTCGACCTGTCCCCAAATTAATATAATTGGTTCAGAGTTTGTTTTGATATTTGAATCTGTGTGTCGTGATCGCGGTTGGTGTGGGGGGACAAAATAAATGTATGCATGATGGCGCATGCGCGCAGCCAGTTTGGGTTTCGTGTAAGAGTAGTGCAAAGATGGTAGAATCTTAATCAAAATGATTCCCAACTGTAATGGCTGCCAAAGCTGCTTCTACCAAGTATTAACTCGGGGGTTGTGAAGACATACACAATCCATTTTTTATTCATTTGGAAATGTTCTATAATTTTTCTATCACTTTGAAAATATGAAGTAGGTTGTGTAGATCAGTAGAGAAAAAAATCTGATTTAATTTTTAAAATGTATAATAATTAGAGACATCCTCCAGCAATTTTTTAAAAACTTTTACCATTGAGAAGTGATATTGGAAGTATAATTAAGTTAAGTACACACACTACAAGGTAAAAAAAAAAAAAAAAAAACTGCAAACTTCAAGGAGAAAGGGCATTCAAGGGGTTGGTCTGATGGTAATCTGTGATGTCATTGGCCTACCACTTGCTAGAGAACAAAAGGGGAAATTCTATAATATAAATTCTAATTCTATAGTTAAAATATAAATAATAGTGGGCTACTTTGAATGTAGTGTTGTTTGACATGACAACGAATGAAAATGTTATGGATTAATTATTGTAACAGGGTAGGAATCAAAGTGATGTTCAGTGTTTCCTAGGGGACCCTATAATCTTTGGCTACATTAAATATTTATTCATTTAGCCAACATATTCATGCTTTGCCTATTCCTCTTTGATTTCGAAGATACTGTTGCACAAACAACATGCTGATTTAGGCCTCCACCAGCAGTGGTATAAGGGCTGTATTAGCTAGCTACGTTTGCTCTGACTTAGTACTTTTATTAGCTAGTTAGCCAGCTAACTAGTGATTAGCATTAGTGGCTAACACGATTTAGCTTAACTTGCTAAGAAAATACAAACTAGCTGTTTGCAAACTAATATTATAATTATAGAATGCTTGTGGATTTATATTAAGATCAAAGTGGAAACAACATCCTTGTCATCAACATTGTTTCATGTGCTGCATTGACCATGCAGACTGAATGAAAGTGTCTCGTGGTCAAGCAGCAAATGCGCTCCTTGAGTGAGGGGGTGGGACTAGGTCTATCGAAAATGGCATGGAGAGAACGGAGAAGGATGACTCAAATAGCGGAGTAAACTATGCAAATGGGCGTTACACACGGTGTATCACATTTAACAAACCAAACATTCAAATACCATTATAGAAGGTCAAGTAAAAACCCAAATCGGTCCTTGCATCAATACCGGTATATAAACTCAACAAAAAAAGAAACGTCCTCTCACTGTCAACTGCATTTATTTTCACCAAACTTAACATGAGTAAATATTTGTATGAACATAACAAGATTCAACAACTGAGACATAAATTGAATAAGTTCCACAGACATGTGACTAACAGAAATGGAATAATGTGTCTCTGAACAAAGGGGGCATCAAAAATCAAAAGTAACAGTCAGTATCTGGTGTGGCCACCAGCTGCATTAAGTACTGCAGTGCATCTCCTCCTCATGGAATGCACCAGATTTGCCAGTTCTTGCTGTGAGATGTTACCCCACTCTTCTACCAAGGCACCTGCAAGTTTCCGGACATTTCTAGGGGGAATGGCCCCAGCCCTCACCCTCCGATTCAACAGATCCTAGACGTGCTCAATGGGATTGAGATCCGGGCTCTTCGCTGGCCATGGCAGAACACTGACATTCCTGTCTTGCAGGAAATCACGCACAGAACAAGCAGTATGGCTGGTGGCATTGTCATGCTGGAGGGTCATGTCAGGATGAGCCTGCAGGAAGGGTACCACATGAGAGAGGAAGATGTCTTCCCTGTAACGCACAGCGTTGAGATTGCCTGCAATGACAACAAGCTCAGTCCGATGATGCTGTGACACACCGCCCCATACCATGACAGACCCTCCACCTCCAAATCGATCCCGCTCCAGAGTACAGGCCTCGGTGTAACGCTCATTCCTTCGACGATAAACACGAATCCGACCATCATCTCTGGTGAGACAAAACTGCGAAGTGAAGAGTGAAGAGCACTTTTTGCCAGTCCTGTCTGGTCCAGCGACGGTAGGTTTGTGCCCATAGGTGACGTTGTTGCCGGTGATGTTTGGTGAGGACCTGCCTTACAACAGGCCTACAAGCCCTCAGTCCAGCCTCTCTCATCCTATTGCGGACAGTCTGAGCACTGATGGAGGGATTGTGCGTTCCTGGTGTAACTCGGGCAGTTGTTGTTGCCATCCTGTACCTGTCCCGCAGGTGTGATGTTCGGATGTACCGATCCTGGGCAGGTGTTGTTACACGTGGTCTGCCACTGCGAGGATGATCAACTGTCCGTCCCGTCTCCCTGTAGTGCTGTCTTAGGTGTCTCACTGTTCAGACATTGCAATTTATTGTCCTGACCACATCTGTACTCCTCATGCATCCTTGCAGCATGCCTAAGGCACGTTCACGCAGGTGAGCAGGGACCCTGGGCATGTTTCTTTTGGTGTTTTTCAGAGTCAGTAGAAAGGCTTCTTTAGTGTCCTAAGTTTTCATAACTGTAACCTTAATTGCCTACCGTCTGTAAGCTGTTAGTGTCTTACCGACCGTTCCACAGGTGCAAGTTCACTAATTGTTTATAATTCATTGAACAAGCATGGGATAAACAGTGCTAAAACCCTTTACAATGAAGATCTGTGAAGTTATTTGGATTTTTATTAATTATCTTTGAAAGAAAAGGGTCCTGAAAAAGGGACGTTTCTTTTTTTGCTGAGTTTAGTAAAGTATGGTTACCGCCCAGCCCTACTCCACACTGAAGTGAAACAGCAGCAATCAAATTTAACCTCCTTGATCTGATACAACACAAAACACTAACAATATTCAACAAACCCACAATCGACCCAATTGTCAATAATCTTCCTTAGCCATCTGATCATGCCCATCAGTAGGTTCATGACATGTCAACAATCATGGCTGCTATTTCTTCACTGGATGCTCTGAGGACGATCTCAGATGACCAATAACACACAAGCGTTCCCAGTATCCCTTATCGATAGTTGTCACTATCACCAGTATGACAAGATATCAACAACAAAAAATCTGATTTGAAAATGAACCCAAAACTCAACCATACTCCTGACCATGTGCCTACCTCTAACCTTTAACTAAGACATCAAAGATACTTTCTGTATTCATACACTTTCACAATACAGTCCATTTTGACTTTAAAGCTTGGCCACATAGATGGAGTCCTCATCTATCCTATCCATTATGAGAGGGAGGTTCATGCTCTCTGCACCAATCCCCCATCCAGGCTCGTCCCCTCCAGATGCTGTCCCCTGAGTTAGGCTCCTAATTAGGGGGAGCGTGGCAAGCAAATGAGACTGGGGATCCCTGGGATTGGAGCAGACACTGGCCGGGGTCAATGAGAGGGTCTCTTAAGTGCTTTTTTAATTATATCAATTCCGAGAAGCCTGCTCTCCTGAGACCTGATCCTACATGACTTTCTGTTGATTGCAGAGGAAGAGAGTCGTGCATGCGGCCTGCTACCGTGGAGGAGGTTTGTCTATTTTAATGACTACTCTCTCTCTCCCTCTCTCTCTGACATTCCCCTTTGCTTGAGGACAGAGAATCCATATACAATACTGTATACTGTTTTCATGTTCAGTGTCACCTTTAACTTGTAAAAGGGTACAGTTTCGAAAAGCTCTGAACCTAAAAGGAAAGTATTTTTTTAGCTGGGGGGGGTGGTGAATGTCAAACTGCAGTGGGTCTCTGACTGAGTGAGCTGTTTGGTGGACAGTAGTGGGCAAGACTCAGGCCTATTCATCACCTCGGACTTAAATGGGTATTTCTGAGGATTCACACGAGCCACTGGTCAGTGGTCAGCCCCATAGAGGTCATTATCTGAAAGTCTGTAGACTGCGTAATTGCTCTGGCAGACTTCAAACAATCGGTCGATACTAATGAAGAAGGATGTCAGCGAGACACTGGATTGATCCGTTTGTGTTCTCTAACTTTCTGTTTCGCTTTTTGCTAACTTCTTGCAGTACTATACTATAGCTAGTGTTGCAAAAAAGGGGAATATTACCCAAATCTTTTATATCCCCCCAAATCCCATATATTCCGATGGATATTTTCCAGCTGAAAAATTCCTGGAATTTTTCAACCTTTTCTGTAGCTCACCTTTTCAGAAGTTTGTTGGCACATTCCTTATCTCCGCCACCATAGCTCCCTTTGACATGGAGGGCGTCGTAGGTGAGTGTGTACTCCGTCTCGTCGTTGTAGTTGGGCCCTAAGAGGGTCCGTGCCCAGATGCCCATGTCATAGGGCGGCAGCGTGCCACCAAACTCGGACGGCAGACAATCGGGTAGGATAAGCTGGTGTAAACTGTTGAGGTTGTTCCCGTGGAGGAAAATCTGTTGGGAAGAATTTAAAAAAATCTGATTTATTTAAATTTGTATTCACATTTGTTTATTTAATGTATTTATTTATCTGGTGTTCAAATTTATTCAAGGGAGCCCTGGCCAATACATTTCATAACTATCTCAAATTATTGATTTCTTACTTACTTATTTTTAACCAGTGTCATCAGACACCCCTCCAAACATTTGACGCTAGAAGCTGTATTACAAAATATCTTTAAGTTTTTCCATTAATCTAACCTGCACTATCCTGAGGAAAAGTTTAAATTGAAACTACCCCAAAATATGTGAATCTCAAATACTCCTACTACGTCTTAGCTCTATAAGTGCTGACTAAATGATATATCCCCTTTGTGTAAACTTACATTTTATTCAACTAACAAAGATATTTAATGACATCTCTCTATCTGGCTTTGTCAGCTCAGTAGTGTTCCACCTCTACCAGTCCTGTGCTTAACCACTCAATATAATGCAACAGTTACAAAGGGGTGGAGAGAAAAGGGTAGGGCACAGAGAATGTAACTGAGGTAGTGAAAAAGGCAATTACCCTTTTCCTAGTCTTGTCCTTGAGGAAAGGCTTGATGATGGTGTACATGGCGTGGATATACCAGGGCTGGTTCACAAAATGGATCCCACCGAAGCGAGCAGGGAAGCTGTCCTGTAGTGAAGTAGGGAGGGGAATATAGGTTTAGTTATACTCAAGTAAAGTATGATTTTTATTAGGTTGTTTCATTAACTCTGCTTGCTTTGAACTCTATTTTAGTTACAATAGAGACTTGAAATACCATAGCATAATAATTTTAAAAAAAGTTAAAATCTTAATAGAAAATAATATGATAAAATGGTAGGCTAAGCCAGTTCCTCTGTCCTTCTATATCGTAATATCTAAATTAAATGGCATTCATTATTTTATTGAAGAGGTTTTTGGACAGAACAGTACAGTACCCTGCAGCAAAATGGAGCAGCGCAAGATCATGACAGAGCTTCCAAGATACTGATTAGGAGGATTTCGGTTGCTGTTTAGAACTCTGCTAGCCATCTACAGTGTGCAATACTGCTACAATGCATTGCTGGGGGATGCCCCTTCCACCCTTGTAATCGACACCTTTAACGATTGCGGTGTAGCATCAACAATGCAATCCCCATGACAAAACCATGTAAATAGAAGGCTTATGGGTCCGTTATTAAGACAAAAGCTGAATCATTCAGCAGATTATGAGTCTCGCAAGATTTCTTTTTGTGAAAGTGTTATTTTTTAAACAAACTCAGCAACTACGTTTATTTTCAGCACACTTAACATGTGTAAATATTTGTGTGAACATAAGATTCAACAACTGAGACATACACTGAACAAGTTCCACAGACATGTGACTAACATAAATGGAATAATGTGTCGCTGAACAAAGGGGGTTCAAAATCAAAAGTAACAGTCAGTATCTGGTGTGGCCACCAGCTGCATTAAGTACTGCAGTGCATCTCCTCCTCATGGAATGCACCAGAATTGCCAGTTCTTGCATACGAGATGTTACCCCACTCTTCTACCAAGGCACCTGCAAGTTCCCGGACATTTCTGGAGGGAATGGCCCTAGTCCTCACCCTCCGATCCAACAGGTCCCAGACGTGCTCAATGAGATTGAGATCCGGGCTCTTCGCTGGCCATGGCAGAACACTGACATTCCTGTCTTGCAGGAAATCACGCACAGAACGAGCAGTACGGCTGGTTGCATTGTCATGTTGGAGGGTCATGTCAGGATGAGCCTGCAGGAAGGGTACCACATGAGGCCTGACCATAGAGAGCTGTTTATTTTCTATGTT
Source organism: Oncorhynchus clarkii lewisi (assembly GCF_045791955.1). Classification (NCBI taxonomy): domain Eukaryota; kingdom Metazoa; phylum Chordata; class Actinopteri; order Salmoniformes; family Salmonidae; genus Oncorhynchus; species Oncorhynchus clarkii. The sequence goes on along the minus strand of NC_092161.1, from coordinate 19,724,298 downwards.
GATTGGGGCGTGATAGTGACTAGGGTGGGTCATCTAGGTGATTAGTGATTTATGTTGGCCTGGTATGGTTCCCAATCAGAGACAGCTGTTTATCGTTGTCTCTGATTGGGGATCATATTTAGGCAGTCATTTCACCATTGTGCTTTGTGGGATCTTGTCTATGTATAATGCCTGTGAGCATTATAGTAGCTTCACGTTTTGTTTGTTCGTTTTGTTTTTTAAAGTTTTCTATTCCAAAATAAAGGATGGAAACATACCGCGCTGCATCTTGGTCCACTCCTTATAACGATTGTGACAGAAGATCCCACCACAAACGGACCAAGCAGCGTGGCCAGGAGGAGCAGACATCATGGACATGGGAGGATATTTTGGACGGTAAAGGATCCTGGACGTGGTAAGAAATCATGGCCGGAAAGGATCGCCTTCCATGGGAGCAGACGGAAGCAGCAAGGGAGCATCAACGACGACTCCGGGGTTTGCAACCCCGACGCAAGCACGAGAGGCAGCCCCAAACATTTTTGGGGAGGAGGCACACGGGGTGGTTGGCGGAGCCAGGTTTCAGACCAGAGCCAATTCCCCCCACTCGCTTTAAGGAGCGTGTGACCGTTCAGGCACCATGTTATGCGGTGATATGCACTGTGTCTCCAGTGTCCATTCACAGCTCGGTGCCAGCTCCCCGCACTTGCCATGCGAAAATGAGCATCTAGTCAGGGCGGGTTGTGCCGGCTTAGCGCTCCTGGTCTCCAGTGCGCCTCCTCGGTCCAGGATAACCTGAGCCGGCTCTACACACTGTATCTCCGGTGCGCCTTCACAGCCCAGTGCGTCCTGTGCCAGCTTCCCGTACTTGCCATGCGAAGGTGGTCCTTTGTCCAGGACGCGTTCAGCCAGCTCGATGCTCCAGACCTCCAGTGCGTCTCCACGGTCCAGTATATCCTGCGCCGGCTCTACGCACTGTGTTCCCAGAATTTAAATTAATTTCTCTACCTCCCTTTGGCAAAACTGACCACGACTCCATTTTGATCCTCCCGTCCTATTGGCAGAAACTCAGACAGGATGTACCTGTGACGAGAACTATTCAATGGTGGTCTGACTGATCGGAATCACGTGGACTGGGAAATGTTCCGGGCAGCCTCAGAGAATAATATCAATTTATACACTGATTCGGTGAGTGAGTTTATAAGGAAGTGCATTGGAGATGTTGTACCCACTGTGACGATTAAAATCTACCCTATCCAGAAAGCGTTAACCCTCGCAAGGCTGCCGGCCCAGACGGCATCCCTATCTGCATCATCAGAGCATGCGCAGACCAGTTGGCTGTTGTGTTTACGGACATATTCAATCTCTCCCTATCCCAGTCTGCTGTCCCATTCCTCCTGTACCCAAGAAGGCAAAGGTAACTCAACTAAATGACTATCGCCCCGTAGAACTCACTTCTGTCATCATGAAGTGCTTTGAGAGACTAGTCAAGGATCATATCACCTCCACCTTACCTGTCACCCTAGACCCACTCTAATTTGCATACCGCCCCAGTAGGTTCACAGATGATGCAACCGCCATCACACTGCACACTGCTCTATCCCATCTGGACAAGAGGAATACCTATGAAAGAATGCTGTTCATTGACTACAGCTCAGCATTCAACACCATAGTACCCCCCCAAGCTCAATGTTATGCTTGATTACCAACAACGATGAGACAGCCTACAGGGAGGAGGTGAGGGCACTCGGAGTGTGGTTTCAGGAAAACAACCTCTCACTCAACATCAACAAAACAAAGTTGATGATCGTGGACTTCAGGAAAAAGCAGAGGGAGCATCCCCCCCCCCCCCCCCCATCCACATCGACGGGACAGCAGTGGAGAAGGTGGAAAGTATTAAGTTCCTTGGTGTACACATCTTGGACAAACTGAAATGGTCCACCCACACAGATGGTGTGGTGAAGAAGGCGCAACGGCGCCTCTTCAACCTCAGGAGGCTGAAGAAACTTGCCTCGTCACCTAAAACCCTCACAAACTTTTACAGATGTACAATTGAGAGCATCCTGTCGGCTGTATCATCGCCTGGTACGGCAATTGCACCACCCACAACCGCAAGGCTCTCCAGAGGGTGGTGCGGTCTACACAATGCATCACCGGGGGCAAAGTACCTGCCCTCCAGGACACCTACAGGACAGGAAGGCCAAAAAGATCATCAAGGACAACAACCACCCAAGCCATTGCCTGTTCACCCCGATACCATCCAGAAGGCGGGTCAGTACAGGTGCATCAAAGCTGGGACAGAGAGACTGAAAAACAGCTTCTATCTCAAGGCCATCATACTGTTATTAAACAGCCATCACTAACATATAGAGGCTGCTGCCCTCATATAGACTTGAAATAATTGGCCACTTGAATAATGCCACTTGAATAATGTTTACATATGTTTACATATCTTGCATTACTCATCTCGTGTATATACTGTATTTTATACCATCTATTGCGTCTTGCCTATGCCGCTCGGTCATCGCTCATCCATATATTTATATGTATATATTATTATTTCATCCCTTTGCTTACATTTGTGTGTATTAGGTAGTTGTTGTGGAATTGTTAGATTACTGTTAGATAGTACTGCACCGTCGGAACTAGAAGCACAAGCATTTTGCTGTACTCGCAATAACATCTGCTAACCATGTGTATGTGACCAATAAAATTTGATTTAATTTGATTTAATTTGATTTAAGCTGCTTCAACGTTGTTTTAGAGAATTTGGCAGTACATCCAACTGGCCTAACAACCGCAGACCATGTGTAACTACGCCAGCCCAGGTCCTCCACATCCAGTTTCTTCACCTGCAGGATTGTCTGAGACCAGATATCCGGACAGCTGATGAAATTGTGGGTTTACACAACAGAAACATTTCTGAACAAACTGTCAGAAACCGTGTCAGGGAAGCTCATCTGCGTGCTTTTCTTACTCACCAGGGTCTTGACCTGACTGCAGTACGGCGTCGTCACTGACTTCAGTGGGCAAATGCTCACCTTTGATAGCCACTGGCATGCTGGAGAGGCGTGCTCTTCATGGATAATTCCCGGTTTCAACTGTACCGGGCAGATGACAGACAGCGTAGCGTGTATTGTGTAGTTGTAATGTCTACTTCCAACTTACACTCTCAAAAAAGTAGATCCCCTGAACGCAGCTCACTTTCCAGCCCACTTTCCAGCTCACACTCTCAAACACATAGATCCCCTGAACGCATCTCACTCTCCAGATCCCAATCACCTGAATTCTGATCACCTGTTCACACACCTGTATGTCAGTATCACACACTATTTAGTTCAGTTCTTTGCACCCCGTCATTGTGAGGTATTGTATTGTTTGTTTTGTGACACACTTCGGAGCTCTGTTTTTCCCCGTAATTTAATCCTCACGTGTATGATAGTTTTGGCCTGCCTCACTAAAGCTTTTTGCCTATTTTGGCCTGCTGTTGCCTTTTTGGACCCCCTGTGTATGACCTTCTGCCTGGCCCTGGACCCAGCTACCTGCCTCCTCCTGTGGTCCTTTACAAATAAACACCTGCGCTTGAAACCAGCTCTCTGTCTCCCATTGTGATCAGTACAGTCGTGTTGGCGAGCTGTTTGCTGATGTCAACGTTGTTAACAGAGTTCCCCATGGTGGCAATGGGGTTAGGGTATGGGCAGGCATAAGCTATGGACAACGAACACAATTGTATTTTATCGATGTTGATTTGAATACACAGAGATACCGCGATGAGATTGTGAGGCCCATTGTCGTGCCATTCATCTTCCGCCATCACCTTATGTTTCAGCATGATAATGCACGGCCCCATGTCGCAAGGATCTGTGACTAACAGATGCATATCTGTATTCCCAGTTATGTGAAATCCATAGATTAGGGACTAATGAACTTATTTTAATTGGCTGATTTCCTTATATGAACAGTAACTCAGTGAAATCTTAGAAATTGTTGCATGTTGTTTATACATTTGTTCAGTATAGTAAACTACTACCCAGTTGATTGTACAGTTTCTGACTTATTGCCATTGCTAAATAATTCCCTCATAAGCCATAAGCATTTGGTGTTTCTATTACACAACACAATTTTGTAATGAAATTCAGACAAAAAAGCATATTCCCTGATATCTCCACTGTCTACTTGTTGATCGGCCCATATAATGTGTCCACATCACTCAGTTTCTGAGTAGCATAACGTTTGAGATCAGGGCATACACTAACCACTGTGCTTTACCTTGTTACTTAGCAACAGGGCATCCCATCTTTATGTAGGCCTACTATCGTCATATTGCCGAGCAATCTTTATTTACTTTTAGTCATATACGCTGCACTGCAAGGCAGAATACTGTCTATCTATATCTGTCCTTAGAACTGATAAAGAAGGACCCTGAAATTATGCAATAAAAACGTTAACTGTAGAATTGGCCATATGTGGTGTGATGGCTCCACATATTGCATGTGTCAAATTATAATTGTCCAAAAATCCAGTGGAATAGACTTGGATTGAATATTCAGACCAGAGCATAGAGACACATTAAACCATAAAATCCATCTTCATTTCAACATTCAGAACAGGAAAATAGGTGCTGATGATACCCATCACTTTCCACATTTTCTCTCTACAGCTAACCAATTATAGAGGTAAGAGAGTACAATCCAACTGTCCAATGCAACCATGATCTAATTCACCTTAATGCTGATTACTTAACTACATTTATCTGCTTTGGGTCGATTCAACCCAGTCAGTGCTGGGTGGTGATCATTAGGGCACACCATAGCAACATGAAATGTAGCGTTTCTTATTGGACATGTTCAGATACTGTAGCACCTCACTCTGTTTCAGACCGTTTTGTTCTGTTTAATGTATACTGAACACAACCCTGGTCACGCCTACCTGCAGGCCTTCGATTGCCAGTTTGAGAATGTTGGGCGTGAGCTTGGATGCCTGCTTGAAGGAGAAGTTACTCCAGTCGATGATCAAGATGAAGCCGTTGATCTGGAGTTCTTGGTTCTCTATTAGAACCTCCAGGGAGAGGAGGATGGCTCGGAGGATGTCTGTGAAAGAGCTCCTTCACAGAGAGAGAAATATACATCAAATTGGGATACAATGCAGAACAATCCAGCACTGTTCTATATCAAGACTATTACAATAATTAAATTATTTCTATCCAGGGTCTGCTGGGTCTGACCATTGAGTGGGCCAGAAAAGGGCCGGCGTAAAGTCTTTGGGCAAGAGAGTGGTTATTGTTTTGCTGTTTAGTTCCAAATTATTATTTTTGAAGTATTCTATCAAATCAGTATCGATCAGTAGCTACAGTACAATTGTTTACTTGATTAATGGAACAATTACATCAAAGAAGCCACTTCAGTGAGACAAATGTGCCTTCTAAAATATCTATTACCTTCCCTGGTCCCAGTTGGAAGCAAATAGGATGAGTATCTTCCGGCCATGCTGATCCGGAGTCTCCAGGACACCTGGGAAGCCGTCCATCAGAGCCCTCTTGATCCCCGGGTCGTCCACCTTGAAGCTCTGGAACATGTCCAGGTTCTGCTGGCGGAATTGAAAATACTGGGCCAGGAGCCGGAAGGTCTCTGCCTGGTTGAACTTGCGCGCCCGCAAAAACCTCAGGATGAAGTCGTCGTCCGTGCGCAGGAAGCCGATGTCGGGCCGTGTCACGATCATGTCGCGCACCTGCTGGATGTCCGCATGGAGGGTGTCAGGGTTCTCGTTGAGCTCCTGACGAGCTTTCTCTGTGGTCTCGGAGCTCAGGCCCGCTTGCAAGTGAGTCATTTTTTTTGGCTTTAGTCAAGTTCACACTCTCTCTATATCTGGGTTTTGGCTAAATATTATTGTAGAGATCTCCTTAGTAAACAGTCTTGATTTCTGTTCTGTACATTTTTGGTGGCGTCTCACCGGCACACGCGTCTCTCCAGTACACCACCCCCTGAGCTGTGTCACCTGTAGTGTTTAGCCTACGAAGAAAAGATATGGAAGATTTAGAGTAACTGGTCCACCAGTAGACTAAAAACATTCATCCTTCCTTCTTCTCTTCTTTAGAGTAGGCCTACTGTATGTGTGTATGTACTGACATGTACTGTATGTGTAACTGATAGATGCACACATATTACATGTTAATGTTTTTACATGTATGTAAATTGTAAAGTCTTTTGTCTGTAATGTCTTTTTCGTTATATGTCGGACCTCAGTAAGACTAGCTGTCACCATTGGGGTCGGTTAATGGGGATCCTAATAAATCCAATTGGCTAAGCACTGATCCAACACAACTGGATAGGAGAAAATATTTGTTCCACTTCATATCTATCACAGATCCAATCAGGTCAGATCAGTAAATGTTCCAAGGAAAGGACACAGAAAGGTTACATTTTTAAAGTGGTCGAACAGGGCCCTGGTTTGGGAAATGCATAAGGGCTGACGATTTTAACAACATACACTGTTCAAGTTGAGAAGGCGGGTATTGCGGCCATCATGGACAAACCCATGGGCTACATTTTCTTGTGCATGGTTTTCAGGTCAGAGTTCAAATATAACAGGCGCTGCATTTTCCCTACCAACAATAAGCCTACTAGATATGGATTTTACACTGTGAAAAACCCAAATATTATGAAAATACAGTGCATTCGGAAAGTATTCAGACACCTTCACTTTTTGCACATTTTGTTACGTTACAGCCTTATTCTAAAATATATTAAATTGTTTGTTTTCCTCATTAATCTGCACACAATACCCAATAATGACAAATCAAAAACAGGTTTAGAAATGTTTAAAAAATAATAATAAGAAGAAGAAACTGAAATATCACATTTACGTAAGTATTCAGACCCTGTAATCAGTACTTTGTTGAAGTACCTTTGGCAGCGATTACAGCCTCGAGTCTCCTTGGGTATGACGCTACAAGCTTGGCACACCTGCATTTGGGGAGTTTCTCCAGTTCTTTTCTGCAGATCCTCTCGAGCTTTGTTAGGTTGGAAGGGGAGCGTTGCATCACAGCTATTTTCAGGTCTCTCCAGAGATGTTCGATCGCGTTCAAGTCTGGGCTCTGGCTGGGCCACTCAAGGACATTAAGAGACTTGTGCCGATGCCACTCCTGCGTTGTCTTGGCTGTGTGCTTAGAGTCATTGTCCTGTTGGAAGGTGAACCTTTGCCCCCAATCTGAGGTCCTGAGCGCTTTGGAGCAGGTTTTCATCAAGGATACCTCAGTACTCAGTACCTCAGGCCAAAGAGTTTTATCTTGGTTTCATCAGACCAGAGAATCTTGTTTCTCAGTGTCTAAGAGTAATTTAGGTGCCTTTTGGCAAACTCCAAGTGGGCTGTCATGTGCCTTTTACTGAGGAGTAGCTTCCGTCTGGCCATTCTACCATAAAAGCCTGATTGGTGGAGTGCTGCAGAGATGGTTGTCCTTCTGGAAGGTTCTCCCATCTCCACAGCCAGCTCTAGGAAGAGTCTCTGTGGTTCCAAACTTCTTCCATTTAAGAATGATGGAGGCCACTGTGTTCCTAGGGACCTTCAATGCTGCAGGAATGTTTTGCTGCCCTTCCCCAGATCTGTGCCTCGACACAATCCTGTCTCAGAGTTCTACGTACAATTCCTTCAATCTCATGGCTTGGTTTTTGATCTGACAGGCGTTGTCAACTGTGGGACCTCATATAGACACACATGTGCCTTTCCAAATCATGTCCAATCAAGTTGTAGAAACAACATGCACCTAAGCTCAATTTTGAGTCTCATAGCAAAGGGTCTGAATACTTATGTAACAAAGTATTTCTGTTTTTTATTTATGTTTTATTTATACATTTGCAAACATTTATAAAAATGTGTTTTCACTTTCTCATTATGGAGTATTGTGTGTAGATTTGAGGATTTTTTTTATTTAACCCATATTTGAATAAGGCTGTAAAGTAACAAAATGTGGAAAAAGTCAAGGGGTCTGAATACTTTACGAATGCACTGTATACAGAGGTTATTAATGTAATTATGTTTTAATAGTGATAATCATAATCAGTAATAAATTCACAATGGTGTTATTTGCTATTTATTTAAATTTTACATTTGATTTAGCAAGACTGACCTAGCCAATCCAGTGCCATTACATTAGATTGCCTGCTGGTCCAAGCAGGTTCTCTGTGACTGTGACGCTCACCAATTACGGGTCAAACGCTGCGAGGGCCTCTCCCTGTTTATTTATTTATGAAACATTACCTCATCTCCCTTGCTATTCAGAGATACAATAGGGAATAACATGCCAAATATTATGCCATTGCTCAATAACTTAAAGTCCCATTCCATCAGCCGTTCACGGATTAATTGCGTTACATGACGTACCGCACCGACCACAATGTGAATCAGGACAAACTGCCATATACCCCAAAGAAAACCTGCCACATATCGATAAACACTTTGTATATACAAATGTTATAAATCCACATTGAGATAAATGTAATACTTACATGAACACCACGCCCTGTAAAACCAGCCAGGTATCCGATGAAGCGCAGGACTGCACAGCAGACGTATCATTCCATTGATATTTATAAATACTGGCCATAAAGGAGTTTCAATAAATAATATATAGCCTATTTTTATCCAGTTGGCAAGGAAAACGTAAATAAAGAAAAATATAATATTTCCTTGAAAGGCTATCAAGTAAAAAAATATTTGAAATCCTGTAGCCTAAAGGACTGCGTTGTCTGAATGTATTCTACGGTGTAGGCTGCCTGAAAAGATGCTGTGCCCCATAAACGGAACAGATTGGCGGCCATGCGCGGCTGTGTCTGCTTCGATGAGGGTTGTGCGCACTCTGCCTGGAGGACGAATACGAGACTAACTGAGAACAGATAGTGATGGAGACTCACAGAGGTGGGGAATCACCAATTCCGTGTGCCGCAAAGTATCACACCATTCTCACGACGTAAACCATAGGCTATTCTCATCCAATTGGTCTTTTTAAGTCTCCAATAAAACATGTACGTAGTCTCCATCAGTTCCGTTCGTGGCAATTGCGCCCAGTTGGTTAGAATATGGTTTCTGAAGGACGCGCGCATCGCATCCCATGTCCAGTTCAAGCACAGTTGATTTTTTTCACATTTGACAAATAAGCCTATAATCTTTGCCTTTTCACTAGGCCTAATGCAACTTATTATAGCCTATTGTACAATGCCAGAATAAGCATACTATACTTTATTAAAGTATATAGGATAGGTTAGTCTACTTGGGACAATATAGATCTAATCATGAGTTAGGGTCAATTCCATTTAAATTAAGTAAATTCCAAATAGACTTCAAACGTGCCATTTTTAAAAATAGGATTTTCTTTCTTGAAACCTACTCTAACTAAGAAGAAAGAGTACCTAAGAAGTAAGAGTACCTTAACCCTAACTGGTGAGATACAGGAGACAGCAGCTTAAAGTAATTTTAGGCTAACTGAGGGCAGCAGTTCATCATGAAAAGTCTTCAAAGTGTGCTCCTCATCATCATATCTACAGAGCATACAGTAAAACTTATTTGAAGCACACTGAATGGACACTGTCAGTTGCTAAACACATTAGATTTGCTGTTGCTTTTCACTTATTGTTCTTTGTGCTGAAGCAGCTAGTAACTAAAGGGCAGTTCTGTGTCTGATGTGAACTTGTGGTCTCTCTCCAGCTGCTGTGTGGAGTTCGTCTATTATGGGTCGGATCTTTGCATCTGGATACGAGGGAGGAGAGGCAGAGATCAGGTGCCGCTATGGCCGTGGGTACGATAACTACTCAAACTACTCTGATATTGTAGTTAAAACTCAATGTGGTGTTCGCCACACTGAGAAAGGCAGGTTCTCTCTGTATGGGGACACAAAGAGAAGATTCTTCACTTTAAATGTCACCAACCTGACCCTAGAAGACGCTGGGGCATGCTGGTGCACAGTGAGGAGAACCTTGACAGACATCGATACAGAAATCAGACTGGAGGTAGTCAAAGGTAAGTTCACTTTTTCTTTGTGTATTTTTTTGTCAATATATATTTTTTACGGGTTTGACAAAAAAAAAAAGTAACCACCCTTTGCCTTGACGACAGCTTTGCACACCCTTGGCATTCTCTCAACCAGCTTCATGCAGTAGTCACCTGGAATGCATTTCGATTAACAGGTGTGCCTTGTTTAAAGTTAATATGTGGAATTTCTTTCCATCTTAATGCGTTTGAGCCAATCAGTTGTCTTGTAACAAGGAAGGGGTGGTATACAGAAGATAGCCCTATTTGGTAAAAGACCAAGTCCATATTATGGCAAGAACAGCTCAAATAAGCAAAGAGAAATTACAGTCCATCATTACTTTAAGACATGAAGGTCAGTCAATGCGGAAAATTTCAAGAACATTTAAAGTTTCTTCAAGTGCAGTCACAAAAGCCATCAAGCACTATGATGAAACTGACTCTCATGAGGACCGCCACAGGAAAGGAAGACCCAGAGTTACCTCTGCTGCAGAGGATAAGTTCATTAGAGTTACCAGCCTCAGAAATTGCAGCCCAAATAAATGCTTCACAGAGTTCAAGTAACAGACACATCTCAACATCAACTGTTCAGAGGAGACTGTGTGAATCAGGCCTTCATGGTTGAATTGCTGCAAAGAAACCACTACTAAAGGACATCAATAATAATAAGAGACTTGCTTGGGCTAAGAAACACGAGTAATGAACATTAGTCCGGATGAAATCTGTCCTTTGGTCTGATGAGTCTAAATGTGAGATTTTTGTCTTTGTGAGATGCAGAGTAGGTGAATGGATCATCTCCATGTGTGGTTCCCACCGTGAAGCATGGAGGAGGAAGTGTGATGGTGTGGGGGTTCTTTGCTGGTGACACTGTCTGTAATTTATTTTGAATTCAAGGCACACGTAACCAGCATGGCTACAACAGTATTCTGCAGCGATATGCCATCCCATCCATCTGGTTTGTACTTAATGGGACTATCATCTGTTTTTCAACAGGACAATGACCCAACATATGTCCAGGCTGTGTAAGAGCTATTTGACCAAGAAGGAGAGTAATGAAGTGCTGCATCATATTACCTGGCCTCAACAATTACCAAACCTAAACCCAATTGAGCTGGTTTGGGATGAGTTGGACCACAGAGTGAAGGAAAAGCAGCTTGTGCGTTGGTGGGAACTCTTTCAAGTATGCTGGAAAAGCATTCCAGTTGAATCTGTTTGAGAGAATGCAAAGAGTGTGCAAAGCTGTCATCAAGGCAAAGGGTGGCTACTTTGAAGAATCTCAAATATAAAATCTATTTTGATTTGTTTAACACTTTTTTTGGTTACTACATGACTCTCCATATGTGTTATTTCATAGTTTGGATGTCTTCACTATTATTCTACAATCTAGAAAATATTAAAAATTAAGAAAAACCCTTGAATAAGTAGGTATGTCCAAACTTTTGGCTGGTACTGTAGGTGCACACAGGCCGAGAAACAAATTCAAGGTGACAGACAGTGACATTCAATACCGCCTTGCACACTGTTGCCTGTAACTAGCTGAAATAGGGTTTAATCATTAGGCCAACAGTTGCAAACGAGAGTTTCTATTGGACAAATTCAGGTATGTTTATCCCCATTTATTCCGTTTGATTCCATTTTTAGAAACATTTTTCAACAGAATCAGCTAAATAAATGAATATACCCTGATCACCCATAAACACAGTTCACTTTCATAGCAGCCACGTTGTATTCCTTATCGCATCTATGTACTCTCTTCTCTCTTCCCTTCCCTTTTGGACTTGCACAACACATCAGCTGCATGTGACCAGGTGAAAAAACATTTGCAAGCCAAACACACAGCCTACATCGTTGTCACCATATTAGCTAAAGTAATGTCATAGTCAGCATAGCTAATAGAACTAACACATTAGTAAACCCCCTATAATCATGCAGTTACATTACAGTGTACAGTCATTAAGCAGTGACACCGGCAGTCCCCGGTGGCAATAAATTAGTAATACCAAAAGCTTACCTTGACTTGAAAGTGTTCCAGTGTTGTGTTGGAGAGTCATAGCCAGCTAGCTAACATAGCATCCCTCTGTTTGAGCAGGGTGTTTGAGTAGGCTAAACTAGCTAGCTGCATGTGCATGATAAGTAAGTGAAACTGAAAGTTAAAAAACAATAATAGACTATCGCTCTATTTCTTACTTCTCCTCCAATTAATTTGTTCAAACTGTTAAACTATTGTCTTTCTCTCTCTTTGTGAGTCAACTACTCACCACATTGTATACACTGCAGTGCTAGCTAGCTGTAGATTATGCTTTCAGTACTAGATTAATTATCCAATCCTTTGATTGGGTGGACAACATGTTAGTTCATGCTGCAATCAATCAATAAAATGTATTTATAAAGCCCTTTTTACATCAGCTGATGCCACAAATTGCTATACAGAAACCCAGCCTAAAACCCCAAGCAGCAAGCAATGCAGATGTAGAAGCACGGTGGCTAGGAAATACTCGCCAGAAAGGCAGGAACCTAGGAAGAGAGGAACCAGGCTCTGAGGGGTGGCCAGTCCTCTTCTGGCTTTGCCGGGTGGAGATTATAACAGTACATGGACAAGATGTTCAAACGTTCATAGATGACCAGCAGGGTCAAATAATAATAATAATCACAGTGGTTGTAGAGGGTGCAACAGGTCAGCACCTCAGCAGTAAATGTCAGTTGGCTTTTCATAGCCAAGCATTCAGAGTTAGAGACAGCAGGTGTGGTTGAGAGAGAGAGTTAAACACAGCAGGTCCGGGACAATGTAGCACGTCTGGTTAACAGGTCAGGGTTCCATAGCCACAGGCAGAACAGTTGAAACTGGAGCAGCAGCACGACCAGATGGACTGGGGACAGCAAGGAGTCATCGGGCAAGGTAGTCCTGAGGCATGGTCCCAGGGCTCAGGTCCTCCGGGAGGGGAGGGAGAGGGAGAGAGAGAGAATACTTAAATTCACACAGGACACCGGATAAGACAGGATAAATACTCCAGACATAACAGACTGACCCTAACCCCCTGACACATAAACTATTGCAGCATAAATACTGGAGGCTGAGACAGGAGGGGTCAGGAGACATTGTGGCCCCGTCCGATGATACCCCTGGACAGGGCCAACCAAGCAGGATATAACTCCACCCACTTTGCCAAAGCACAGCCCCCACACCACTAGAGGGATATCTTCAACCACCAACTTACTACCCTGAGACAAGACTGAGTATAGCCCACAAAGATCTCCCCCACAGCACATACCCGAGGGGGACACCAATCCTGGACAGGAAGATCACGTCAGTGACTCAACCCACTCAAGTGACGCACCCCTCCTAGAGACGGGATGGAAGAGCACCACTAAGCCAGTGACTCAGCCCCCGTAATAGGGTTAGAATCCCAGTGGAGAGAGGGGAACCGGCCAGGCAGAAACAGCAAGGACGGTACGTTGCTCCAGTGCCTTTCCGTTCACCTTCACACCCCTGGGCCAGACTACACTCAATCATAGGACCTACTGAAGAGATGAGTCTTTAATAAAGACTTTAAGGTAGGATAGGCTGACCATTCCATAACAATGGAGTTCTATAGGAGAACGCCCTGCAAGAGCTCTGATAGGCTGGAGGACGTCCTCTGAAAGTTGTCATAATTACTGTGTAAGCCAATGGAAGGGGGTGAGAACCTTCTTTGCAAAATTGTTTGTTTTAATAAATTATATGGTGACGTGATTATATTTAGTATTGTTTTTTAAATGTTTTACAATTTTAATGTTTCTAAAATTCACTGAGGAGGATGGTAGGGTTTGGAGGGGTTTTGGGGGATGGGGAGGGTCTATTAGGAGGTAGTAGGGCTATTTTTATTTTATTTTATACGAGGTACTGTGTCAGGTAGGAGGATTTTGAAATGTTGTAAACCGTGATTGGCCGCACACTCCAGCACAATGGGTGGCGGCATTCACCTTTAAGGTTGGTTTGCGGACCGCCATTATGTCATGGAAGAAGAGAAGGTGACGTCATTTCCTTATTCAGGAAAAAGAACGTCGGTCAGATAATTTGCGCTGTAGCTCTTGAAGTCTTGTTATTTTGTGACATTAACGTTTAAATACTGTAGTAATTTGACTTACGCTAACACATCGACATTAAAGTTTTTATTTCGCTAACGAAAGAGACTATCGTCGTAGCCAGCAATTTTGTACGTAGCTCTGCTTTTTAAACCTGTCCTTGCGCAAACATTATTCACCATCAAGCCCAACATCTGACTGTCATGGATCAAATATCGATCACTGCAGAAGTACCAAAGGTGAGTTGGTTAGCTAAGATTAGGTAGTCAGTCCGACATTCTGGACATGTAAAATGGCCCTGGTCGTGGCAAGAACAGAGCCTTTCAATAGTTTGTCTGGGAGAGGACATATAACATGATCTAGTTTTAAATACAGCTATAAGTGAATTGATCACATGATCTAGTTTTAAATACAGCTATAAGTGAATTGATCTAACTAACACTGGCTTAATTCATACGTTTATCAACCAATACCAGCCAAGTTTGATACTAGCTAACAGGCTGACATGCTTCAAACGTTGGCTAGTTAGACAAGTCAGGGCATGTCCCTGGCTGCCTTTTTTTATCCAGTATGGCTGACAGGTAACGTTATAGCAAAGATTTAACTAAACCAAGATAGACCACAGCTTGTCGTTTCTATTGGGAACAAATGAGTCATATTGGTCAGAAAAAGCAAGGACATTGTCCTATCGGTGGTTATAGCACAGATGGTTCGCCGGATGTATAAATGTGAAGCATCCTTTTGGCGTTTCCACTTCCTACCAAATATGGGTAGTGAGAAGAAGCCCAGTGGCTGGCAGTTGGAGAAGATAGAACGAGATGGATTTTGGCCGACATTCTGCAAATTTTCTCAACGATTAATTTTTTTCTCAATACGGTTCTGTTCCTCAAATTTAAATATGTTACGAACATAGTGAATTAAGTTGTAGACTTTACCTTTTGCCAAAGTTTCCCAAAAAGTGCGTTGTTTAGGAAAGGCGAATCGAGTTATTGCACACGCGCACTTCGCAGAGCAGGCGTTCCTTAACGGAAAAATGCAAACGTATGTTAGAACGCGCAAATGGGGTAACTTATTTGTTCCGTTTGAAACGTTTGGTTTAGTTATAAAAAATATTGGGTTATAATTCGTTTCACTAGCTTAGTAACTTGCTAATTGGTTACTGCTTTAATCAAGCACGTGGTACATAGATGTGCTCGCAAAGGGAAAAATCATGCTGTATTGTGTTTTGCATTACCTAGCTAATAATGTGAATGAATGGTCCTTCAGAGTCCATGGGGTGCCACCACAACCAAGGTGGTGTGTCCCTGCTCCTTCACTGATGTCATGAGCGAGCAGCTGGCCAAACAACTGGATGATGAAAGTCATTCTTTCCCTGATTTCTCAAAGTAAGTCCTGTTAATATCACCTGTCTGTGTTATCGATTCTCATGAACTTGTAAGGAATTTTTAAAATGACTTTTTTACCATCTAGTCTAGGTGGTGTACACTTCGGTGTTAATTGTTAGTGTCACTGTAAAGACAGAAAAGTTGCACCCTATATATACTCCTAACAATTTAATGTGCCAACCTAATATCCTAATTGTAAGTCAAACCACTCTGACGTTGGGTTATTTTTGAGAAGTATGTCCGATATCCTATGTCTCTGTTTTAGTGTCAGCGCTGCTCTGGATGCCGGTGAGGAGCGAGAGACAGACAGTGATCTGATGCTGGCTCAGATGCTGCAGATGCAGTTTGACAAGGAGTTTGACACCCAGCTACGCACAGAAGAAAGGAAGTTCAATGGCGATAGCAAACGTAAGCCTATGGACAAGTCCTGTATTAAAACCATACAGGGGTTGTCGCTATACCAGTATCGCGATACTCTGAGCTATCGTGGCAATGAAACAAAACATGAAGTGGATGTAATTTCTTGGGTAAAACACTTCTAATCTTAGAAACAAAGAGCATTATGTTGTCACATTTGTTTATTTTGCAAGCTATAGCATCCACAATTTTACATGAAGTAGGTTTTTATAGGACCATAGAGTTTTTATTTTTTGCCATGGAAAATCTGGTATCGTAGGATCGTGATACTTGTATCGTGACAACCCTACGAAGGGTTGTGCTCATTCTGCATCAAATGGAAGACATTTTCAGTAGCAATATGTTTTTAAATATTTTCTGTTTGGTACTCTTAATAAACATGACCAAGTTTCTGGAGTGTAAAAAGGAATCAAGTGGGAATATGAAGAATTTGAGATATGATTGGTTGTTGCAGTATCCATCTCCTTTGAGAACTATCGCATGGTGCACCCTTACGAGGCCAGCGGCAGCTCCGAGGATGAAGTTGATTGGCAAGATAGTTGTGACGACCCCTACAAAGCTGGTAAAGTCTATCACTTTGTCATTTTACACCTATACTAGTATTGTAGCTAGGTCCTATACATCTACTGTATACATGTAACAGGACAACGTCTTGCTGCATAGAATATTGGTGGCTGTTGGTCTTTTCATGATATTGGTGGTTGGTTATGTTAAAGCAATAGTTCAACTTTCTATATTCACTTTTGGTCAATGTATTCTAGACAAACCCACGATAACTCCAAGGAGAGGCTTTACTGGGAAAGGCAAGAACATCACTACTAAGCACGATGAGGTTGTGTGTGGCAGGAAGAATACTGCACGCATGGACAATGTAAGAGTTATAACAAGATAACCTTAACTAGATTTACCAAGCTACCAAGTAAACTTAAAGTTACTTTGATAAAGTAGTTCACTCCATCCAAACTACTTCGTGAAAAATGATCGTATGTAAATCTGAAATGTCATTGACTACAAATTGCAAAAACATATCACTTTGGGTTCATATGTTAATAGAATGTGTAATTTAGCCTGCTAAACACAAAAACTGTTTCAAGTGAGAATTAGGTGAGTCTGATGCTGAAAAATAAATGCTATTATTGCCAACACCCATATTTTATTTTATTTTTGCAAAAAAAAACGTGTAGTTCCTGTAGTTAGTTACACCTCTACGTGGCAAAAAAGTAACCTAGCTACCTAGATTTTAATGTAGTTAAACTACCATCAAGAACTACATTTAGTTCACTACTCCCCAACACCGAGACATGGGTATTTAACATCATTAGCAGTTGTCTTCATTAGCTTTGAAATGTGTGGCTTGATGTGCATACACATTGATGTGAACATATTCTGAATTGTCAGCCATTTTGAAATCACCCTCTCTGTCTTCTTCCCAGTTTGCCCCAGAGATCAATCTGGGAGATGGGCTTGGCATGGACCTGAAGCTCTCCAATCAGGTCTACAACTCCCTCAAGCAACACTGCTACTCCGAGCAGCGTCGCAGTGCACGGCTGCATGAGAAGAAGGAGCACTCCACTGCTGTGAGTTTATACAAATAGTAGTGCTGGGCGATTTACAGAAAAGTTTTTTTAAAACAACCAATACCGAGTGTTATATCCGAGTGTTGGAGAGTGCCCCTGGCTATCTGTAAATAATTAAAAAAAATACAAGAATTGTTATCTGGTTTGCTTAATATAAGGAATTTGAAATGATTTTTTACTTTTACGTTTGATACTTAAGTAGATTTGAAACCAAATACTTTTAGACTTTTACTCAAGTATTATTTTACTGTGTGACTTTCACTTGAGTCATTTTCTATTAAGGTAGCTTTACTTTTACTCAAGTATGACATTGGGTACTTTTTTCCACCACTGTAAATGAGTGATAAGCGGTCATGGGCTGTCACTACCATCATGGCACTTTTATTAATTGTTTTATTCTGTGTTACTGCATTCAACCCAAATAATTGAAACTGTAATTAAAAACGTGATTATGAAAAAAGAATCAAACAAAACCGACCTCAAAAAGCACTAATCGCTCAGCACTAACAAGTAGCAAAATTCACCACTATAGAAGTCTTTGAATTTCAAAATAACACTGTGCTAAGACTTATACAATCAGATCTGTATTATTTTAATGTACTTTCATGCTTTCCTAATTCTCTCCTCCTGATCCTCATGATTCTTTGTTTTTTTCCCCCTTTGTTTTTTCTCCCCTTGTCTCTCTAAGGAACAAGCAGTGGACCCAAGGACCCGTCTGCTCATGTACAAAATGGTGAACGCAGGCATTCTGGAGAACATCAACGGCTGCATCAGCACTGGAAAGGAGTCTGTGGTGTTCCACGCAAATGGGGGAAGGTGAGGGTGTCATCGTGACAAGTTGTCGCAAGAACCCACACCTTTAATTGGCTCACCCAAGGTTGATTGACCCTAAAGGTGTTGTTACCTGCCTGAAGATGAGTCGGATCTGAATAGAAATTTCCCCAACTGTGGTTGCCTAAGGTTATGGCATGACATTTACATTGTGATGACAATCATTGACAGAGATTCTATAGCAGTAGCCTTATTTGCTATTTGTCATTAGCCATAGTTGTTTTAAAATAAACTATTACATGTTTTGGTACAGAGCTACTTCCTTAAATGTCTGTTAATTAAGTTTGTTTCAATACTGTTGCGTGTGTTTTTCCTCTCCTAGCATGGAGAATAATGCTGTCCCAGATGAGTGTGTGCTCAAGGTCTTCAAGACCACACTCAACGAGTTCAAGAACCGTGACAAGTACATCAAGGATGACTACCGCTTCATAGACCGCTTCAGCAAGCTGAACCCCCGCACGATCATCCGCCTGTGGGCTGAGAAGGAGATGCACAACCTGGCTCGGTGGGTGGTGGCGATGTCACCTACACTGAGTGTACAAAACATTAAGAACACCTTCTCTTTCCATGGGATTGACCAGGTGGAAGCTATGATTCCTTATTGACGTCACATGTTAAATCCACTTCAATCAGTGTAGATGAAGGGGGGAGATAGGTTAAAGAAGGATTAACCTTGAGAGAATTGAGGCATGGATTGTGAATGTGTGCCGTTCAGAGGGTGAATGGGCAAGACAAAATATTTAAGTGCCTTTGAACCGGGTATGGTAGTAGGTTCCAGGCGCACCGGTTTGTGTCAAGAACTGCAACGCTGCTGGATTTTTTTATCAAGAAAGCTCCACCACCCAAAGGACATCCAGCCAACTTGACATAACTGGCATTGGAGTCAACATGGGCCAGCATCCCTGCGGAAAGCTTTCGGCACCTTGTAGAGTCCAACGAATTAAGGATGTTCTGAGGGCAAAAGTGGTGGGGGTGCGCAACTCAATATAAGGAAGGTGTCCTTAATGTTTTGTACACTGTATATGGACCAACACCAATTCACCTGATTTTTATCTAAACTCAATTCAAATAACCTTTTCATGTAGTTTTTTTAATATCAAATGATCTACAGTAAATGGCCAATGGCCAACCTATAGCCATACAAAAAAATAGATTCCAAAGCTCCAACTGTGTATGGCTCATGGTCTCTCTTTTCCCCCCTCTACTCCATCAGTATGAAGAAAGCTGGCATCCCATGCCCCGAGGTGGTGGTTCTGAAGAAGCACATCCTTGTGATGTCGTTCATTGGCAAGGACCATGTGCCGGCTCCCAAACTGAAGGAGGCCATGTTGGGCTCTGAGGACATGAAGAGGGCCTATTACCAAGTGGTTCATGTAAGTGCAGCTTTACCACCATGCACTAACATACACATGGTTCTATTGGTATATAGTTTCATACGTTTTACTAATATGCCTGGTTGTAAGTGCTAATTCCATAGTGATGAGTGTCCACAGAGTTACCCGGATCATTATTCTGGAGTACTTTGACCCCTGGATGTCTCTGTCCTTGCAGATGATGCAACAGTTGTATCAGGAGTGTAACCTTGTCCACGCTGACCTGAGTGAATACAACATGCTGTGGCATGAGGGCAAGGTACGCTATTCATCCTTTTCGTCTTAACGTTTTTTTTATCTAGGTGGGTCAATCTACACATTTATTTTTACACTGGAAATTCAGGCATGAGATTCTACCTTGAGTGGTGTAATCATCTTGTCTTTTGAAGGTTTGGCTGATTGATGTGAGTCAGTCCATCGAGCCCAATCACCCTCACAGCCATGAGTTCCTATTCAGGGACTGCAGGAACGTGGCCACGGTAAGTTAGCTCACAGTTATCCAAGTACTGTAGGTTTAAATGGGCTGTTATTATGTACATCTCACAGTAAATATTGACTAAAGTCCTGATTATCTGTCACAACAATTGACAATCCATTTGAATGGATAATATATTTAGCTGCCACTCCTCAAAACATGCAATGAATGTTGGTGGAAAATGAGCGAAAGTGGAAACCAATATGTAAACTATTCTTAGACCAGCTTTGTATCAGTGACAAGCTGTTGGTTTTAATACATATATATATATATATATATACAGTGCCTTGCGAAAGTTTTCGGCCCCCTTGAACTTTGCGACCTTTTGCCACATTTCAGGCTTCAAGCATAAAGATATAAAACTGTATTTTTTTGTGAAGAATCAACAACAAGTGAGACACAATCATGAAGTGGAACGACATTTATTGGATATTTCAAACTTTTTTAACAAATCAAAAACTGAAAAATTGGGCGTGCAAAATTATTCAGCCCCCTTAAGTTAATACTTTGTAGCGCCACCTTTTGCTGCGATTACAGCTGTAAGTCGCTTGGGGTATGTCTCTCAGTTTTGCACATCGAGAGACTGAATTTTTTTCCCATTCCTCCTTGCAAAACAGCTCGAGCTCAGTGAGGTTGGATGGAGAGCATTTGTGAACAGCAGTTTTCAGTTCTTTCCACAGATTCTCGATTGGATTCAGGTCTGGACTTTGACTTGGCCATTCTAACACCTGGATATGTTTATTTTTGAACCATTCCATTGTAGATTTTGCTTTATGTTTTGGATCATTGTCTTGTTGGAAGACAAATCTCCGTCCCAGTCTCAGGTCTTTTGCAGACTCCATCAGGTTTTCTTCCAGAATGGTCCTGTATTTGGCTCCATCCATCTTCCCATCAATTTTAACCAACTTCCCTGTCCCTGCTGAAGAAAAGCAGGCCCAAACCATGATGCTGCCACCACCATGTTTGACAGTGGGGATGGTGTGTTCAGCTGTGTTGCTTTTACGCCAAACATAACGTTTTGCATTGTTGCCAAAAAGTTCCATTTTGGTTTCATCTGACCAGAGCACCTTCTTCCACATGTTTGGTGTGTCTCCCAGGTGGCTTGTGGCAAACTTTAAACAACACTTTTTATGGATATCTTTAAGAAATGGCTTTCTTCTTGCCACTCTTCCATAAAGGCCAGATTTGTGCAATATACGACTGATTGTTGTCCTATGAACAGAGTCTCCCACCTCAGCTGTAGATCTCTGCAGTTCATCCAGAGTGATCATGGGCCTCTTGGCTGCATCTCTGATCAGTCTTCTCCTTGTATGAGCTGAAAGTTTAGAGGGACGGCCAGGTCTTGGTAGATTTGCAGTGGTCTGATACTCCTTCCATTTCAATATTATCGCTTGCACAGTGCTCCTTGGGATGTTTAAAGCTTGGGAAATCTTTTTGTATCCAAATCCGGCTTTAAACTTCTTCACAACAGTATCTCGGACCTGCCTGGTGTGTTCCTTGTTCTTCATGATGCTCTCTGCGCTTTTAACGGACCTCTGAGACACAGTGCAGGTGCATTTATACGGAGACTTGATTACACACAGGTGGATTGTATTTATCATCATTAGTCATTTAGGTCAACATTGGATCATTCAGAGATCCTCACTGAACTTCTGGAGAGAGTTTGCTGCACTGAAAGTAAAGGGGCTGAATAATTTTGCACGCCCAATGTTTCAGTTTTTGATTTGTTAAAAAAGTTTGAAATATCCAATAAATGTCGTTCCATTTCATGATTGTGTCCCACTTGTTGTTGATTCTTCACAAAAAAATAAAGATATAAAACTGTATGTTTGAAGCCTGAAATGTGGCAAAAGGTCGCAAAATTCAAGGGGGCCGAATACTTTCGCAAGGCACTGTATATATTATATTTATTATATTTATATTTATTATATTTATTATATATATTATATTTATTATATTTATATTATATTTATTATATATATTTTTATTTTATTTTATTTCTTCAACGCAGTTCTTCCAGAAGGGCGGGGTGTCTGAGTCCATGAACATGTACGAGCTCTTCAATGTTGTGTCTGGGCTGCAGCTCAGTGGTGACAGCGAGGCAGAGTTCCTTGCCCAGGTCAGAAAACATTGAGGCCCATATGAGGCATTTATTTCTCTGGTGAAGATGTATGTAGTTGCATTGAATTTCCTGAAATGCATTTTTCA
The DNA here is from genome assembly GCF_045791955.1 of Oncorhynchus clarkii lewisi. NCBI lineage: Eukaryota > Metazoa > Chordata > Actinopteri > Salmoniformes > Salmonidae > Oncorhynchus > Oncorhynchus clarkii. The sequence continues at coordinate 19,701,977 of NC_092161.1, read as the reverse complement.
GGCAGTTTTAAAGTGGGCTCTCATGTTATCTAGTCCCACACAGCATCAAAATCTATCATGTACTAAAGTGCCTTTTTGCTGTGGGGATGTTTATACTGGAATTTGACCCAAATCCATCAAATGAAATTGTATCAAGTGCCACAAATGCATTCGTCACAATGCTTACCAGACACCTGGGATTAAAATAGTAATTTTCATACAAAGTTGTCGTTTTCTAGATTGAGGCACTGGAGAAGATGAATGAGGACCACGTGCAGAGAAGGGGCAAGAAAATGTACAACTTCAGCGACGGAGGACCTCCCCTATTACACGACGATGATTAACAATCAGATATTAGACACCTGTTTGGGTGATTGTTTGAGAGAATGGGTCGAGTAAACCCCCCCATGGTCTCAGTGAGGTATGCAAGAGGTCGAAAGGTCGCTGCATCCTAAGATGGTGTCATAGGCTTCATTGGGCTAAAAAGGCTCCAAACCACCTTCCATGAAATGTCAACATCTCATTCCGTTACTACGGCTGTAAATGGAATGGATGGGGATGTCTGACGGGGTACATGACAGACTGCGTCTACATGCACACACAATAATTGCTTTTTAAATTAGAGTATTAGTAACCAGCATTCATGACATTATGAACAAGTTATCTTCTCAAGTAAACTGAGCTCGAATGAAAAGAGTTTTGCGTTATGTTCTGAATGAAACAAATTGTCATCCAACATTGTGATGGAGAGCCCAAAGTATCAGTGAATATTTTAATCATGAAAAGGTGCTGTCTTGACTGAAGACAGAATGAGTTGTTTTGCATTGAGGTCCGTTGTTCTTACAATGGAGCTGTCATGTTTGTGTACTCTCTGGCATTTCAATATTATGGTGGAAATAAATGGTCAAAATAAGTTATGCATTGTCATTTATTTTGCTTCGCTCTGGACAAATGGAGCAGAAGCTGCTGGAAGACACCAAACCACACCTACACTAGCAAATATATAACAAAAGACGTATAACAAGCAACCTTTGTGTAACTACAATCCATCTTGTAAAATGTTTTAAGGCCTCCAGAAACTACCCGTACCTTTTTGGAGCGTTTGAGTTCAAAGTTTGACGATGGGATTTATATTTTGAAAGGGACATTTACTATGGTAGGCGATTCGCGTGATTTACATGATTTTCAAACCGGAACTTACTCTAGAGGTTTTTGGACCTTTTGTTTCGCTAGTTAGCAACCACAGCCACTATATCAAAATGACGATGTCGTAAAAATGTATGAAAACAAAAATGTGATGTTCGATGTTAAGGGTTATGCACAAGATTAACAGTGGGTTAAGGTTCGTTTTTATATCACATTTTAAGATGATCAATTGTAGAAATAGGCGGGGTTTATGACTGACTAGTGACGAACCTATCTTTCGTACAAATCAGTTCTGAAATCGTTATACAGCACAAACACTTGACAACTACAAGACATCATAGCATAACTGAAAGTTCACAATGAGTGAGGAACACTACCTCGAACTTTGTGAAAACCCTGTGCAATTTGAAAATGCGTCAAGCGTCAACAATGTGTTTTTCGACGAAGCGAATAAACAGGTACAGTAGCCTAGGCTAGCTAACGTTAGTTGGCTAGTGGTTTTGGGACACATCGTATGACTAGTCCAACCAGTACACACTCCCGATATTGTGTCCCAACGCCAGCTAGCTAGCAGGATTATGCTCTTGACACCACACTGATATAGATAGCTACATGCTTTTAGTTAGCTCGTTTATAGCTAGCTAAATACATAATCCGTGAACTTTTACTTTTAAGACATTTACATTTCCTTTCATTCAGCAAGAACATATAGCTAACTAGATGAGGATGGCTATCAACCGTAAAGAAGGTGTAGCCATACAGTATAACTAATTTAATATGGTCGGTAAAGTTGGTTTTATATTCACATTCAACAGACATTCGCCAAAAGCTATTTAAAATGGTTAAAATCAATAACTAATTCATTGATTGTCACAGAAACATACAACTATATATGGTTTTCTATAAATGTCTAGTATACTTTTACAACCTTTGTTTTGAATAAAAGTTCCAGTTTGGATTTGGTGGAAATACATACAATCTTTAAAATGCAATTTAAAGTGGTATAATTCTATAGCTAATTCACTGTTTGTCCCAGAAACATCAAACGATGTATGATTTATTCTATAAATGTATAGCATAATTTTACAGCCTTTGTTTTGAGTAAATATTACAGTTTTGATTTGATAGAACGACATAACATCTGTAATATGCCATTTAAAGAGGTATAAATCAATAACTAATTCAGTGATTGTCGCAAAAAAAAGTGAAAATATGCATGTATTTGCAATAGCTTTAAGGAAATGTTACTTTCAAGTGCAATTTGTTCTATATCAAGTTAGACAATATTTACATAAAGTTGTTCAATGTTTACAATCTTAAATTGTATGCAAAATCAATGTTTGCATTCTTAGTGCAACAGTTCCACATTTTAAAGTAGTTACAAGGCACAAGAGTCATTTATTTTTATATCTCTAATTTAACAGGACATTTCTAAGTGACCCCAAACTTCTGAACAGTAGTTGGTGGCAGGGTAGCCTAGTGGTTAGAGCGTTGGGCTAGTAACCGAAAGGTTGCAAGTTCAAATCTCGTTCTAGGCCGTCATTGAAAATAAAAGTTTATTCTAACTGACTTCCCTAGTTAAATAAAGGTACAAAAAAATATATGTATTAGCATGTGTATTGAAAGATACCAGAAGGTGGATAATGAAAAAAGCACTAATATAAGAAGGGGACTGTACATGTTTTGTTTTTGGGCTAAATGTACAGTCCACTTCTTACATTATGATTTGTCTCTAAACCCCTCTGCAATCTACTGGCACTAAACATTAAAAACTAGGACTTCAACCAGGCTGTCCCTATGCTATTTTCTCTCTTTAACTGCTAGCAAAAAGCCTACGTGAAAATTAGTTTTTTCACCGAAAACAATATCAACTAGCCCAAATCAGCTCCACATAATTCAGCAGAGAGGTGTGCAACTACCACACATTATAGCCATTATACCAGTGGAGAAACTAAGTCACCTACATAGGTATTACCATATCCCTTTCAATTCACATTCCTTGCAGAAATAACTATTTGCAAACCTTTTAAAATGTCCAGAAAGACAGTGGCCTTAGAAGGGTATTTATACATTAAAATATATATTTGATGTGAATGGATGTGGAATTCTGCCAGTGTTTTAATGTCCTAGTTTTATATTTTTTCTTTACTTCCAACTCTATATATCCAAATGAGCCTATGAGGACCTTGGGGATCAGATGTACCATCATACCCATTGATCAAACGTATAACAGACAGACACTGCTCAAAAGGAGTTGTTTGTGATATCTACACTCAGTTGCCACTTTATTAGGTTCACCACCCTATTCACAAAAATAAACTGCTCCTACATACACCAAGTCCCGTGGTCTTGGCTTGCTAGACACTAAAGCATACAGAGAAGTATTCAGGTATTCTGTTACTGTTTGTTTGAACTTTAGAATGTACAAAATGACAGCACAGTCTGTGATGGTCTTTTGTAACTTAGAAAAGTTCCAAAACTTGTACTGCCTGTAATAAACTCCAACTGGACTTAAAGTCTGTCTCCTTTCCCAGTTTCATCAACAGTTCCGAATTAACGCTGTTCCAAATGTAAAAGGGTTTGTACCTAATAAAGTGACCAATGACCACTGTATCTATAGACTTTCCAGAATGTGTTCTGGGAATACCTGGGATATTAAACATTTGGCTGTAAGTGTTGAACATTTGAATCTATTACCTAAGGAGATGGTACCATTCAGCTTGTCTGGGGATGACGAAGACGAACTTCAACAAAGCCAAAATATAAAATGTTTGGAAGGGGCCTCTTGGCTGTTAAATTAGACGCATAAATAAATGACTGTTGTGCCTTGTAACTACTTTAAAATGTGGAACTGTTGCACCAAAAATGCAAACATTGATTGGGCATACAATTTAAGATTGTAAACATTGTAAAACTTTGTTAACATTGTCTAACTTCATGCACTTGAAATTAACATTTCTTTAAAGTTATTGCAAATAAACGCATATTTTCACTTTTTCTGCGACTATCACTGAATAAGTTATTGATTTCTTCATCTTTAACTTGCAATATTGGAGATTGTATCTATTTCTATCAAATCAAAACTGGAATTTCTACTCAAAGCAAAGGTCGTAAAAGTATACTAGACATTTAAAGAATAAATCATACTTAGTTTGATGATTATGTCATAATGAGTGAAAATGCTATTGATTTATATAGCTTTACATGGCATTTTATACATGGCATTTTATAGCTGTGATGTATGGAATTTGCAAATAAATCAAGTCAAAACTGGAATTTTTACTCAAAATAAAGGTTGTAAAAGTATGATAGACATTTATAGAATAAATCATACATAGTGTGAATTAGTTATTGATTTATACATCTTTAAATAGATAGATTTTTATGTATTTCTATCAAATCAAAACTGGAATTTGTATTCAAAACAGAGGTTGTAAAAGTATGCATGACATTTATAGAATTAATCATATCTAGTTTGATGATTCTGTGACAAGGTGAATTAGTTATTGATTTTTACATTTGTAAATGGCTTTTGGCAAATGTCTGTTGAATATCTTGAATGTGTGTGAATATAAAACCAACTTTACCTCGGTAAGTAAAGGAGGTAGACAAATTGGTTAGCTATAGTATATAGTCAACATTAACAAATGTTTCTCCACTGGCAATACATTTACCAGACTAGACAAGGAGTAACCCTCAATTTTATGCATAATTCTATTGCTACCCTATCTAAATGTAATATTTTCCTCCCAAATCCTTTTATATATTGAGCTTCCTCTGTTTGCCCATTCAGGTGTTTGCAGTACGATCAGGGGGTGCCACTGGGGTTGTGGTTAAAGGACCAGATGACAAAAACTCAGTTGCCTTCAGGTAACAACATTGCACATAACTTGTGATGATAAATATTGTAAGATCAGTGATGATGATCTCATGAAAGTATGTATTTTCTTCACAGAATGGATGACAAAGGAGAGGTGAAGTGCATTAAGTTTTCGATCGGAAATAAGATTTTGGCTGTCCAGAGAACACCAAAATCTGTGGTAAGCATTACGTAAATCATTCCCGACTCAATGAAGGTAGCCTACCTCTAAGTTATCCCAACATTGTGTTTCCATGCTGATGGCCTCTGTTTTATTTTAGGATTTCATAAGCTTCATACCGGATTATCCGCATTTGGAATGCTCCCAGGAATGTAAGGTATGCAAGCATATCCAGTGTCAAATGTTTAAAGTTAAAAATAGCTGTCATTTCTACATAGGTGCAACTAAGCATGAGTCAAATCTTCTATAGTTGTGGTTTTGATATTCAAATGTTATGATTGGCAGATGAAGAATGCCAGTATTTTGGGCTTCTGTTGGACCAACTGGAATGAAATCGTTTTCATCACTGACCAGGGAATTGAGTTCTACCAGGTAACTACACTGAGTGTACAACACATTAGGAACACCTTTCTAATATTGAGTTGCCCCCCCCCCCCCCCTAACCCCCTTTGCCCTCAGAACAGCCTCAATTTGTCAGGGCATGGACTCCTTTGTCGTTGGCTGGATGACTTTTGGGTGGTGGATCATTCTTGATACACACGGGAAACTGTTGAGCGTGAAAACCCAGCAGCGTGGCATTTCCTTACACACTTAAACCGGTTCGCCTTAAATCTTTTGTCTTGCCCATTCACTCTCTTAATGGCACACATACACAATCCATGTCTCAAGGCTTAAAAACTCTCCTCCCCTTCATCTACACTGATTGAAGTGGATTTAATAAGTGACATAAGTAAGGAATCATAGCTTTCACCTGGTCAATCTATGTCATGGAAAGAGCAGGTGTTCCTAATGTTTGATACGCTCAGTGTATATTTTACGACTCCTATTTCTTGTGATAAGGGAGTAATAAGCTAGTTGTTTTGTGGTTTAGGAATGCACTGTGTCCTAGATTATTGTAACACAATTGGTTGAATTGAACTTGTATTGTTCTTTTCTATACTAAAACATTGTCACATGAAGCTTATGTGACTCGGTCATCTCAATTCAAACTACAACCACTAGAGGTCTCAATTTAACTCTGACTGTGCTATGAAGTTGGCAGATTTTGCCCTACTGCGCTGTGTAAGGTCAAATTGTACCTGGAAAAAGCATGTATATATGGATGTCTACTAGGCTCCAAATGAGATCTAGAAAAATTTCTTCTTGTGCCAGTTATTCCGACATTAGACAGATGATGAAGTGTATGTCAATGAGATGCCCGCTGTGTTTAGGTGCTTCCTGACAAACGCAGCCTGAAGCTGCTGAAGAGTCAGAGCGTCAATGTGAACTGGTACATGTACTGTCCTGAGACTGCAGTCATCCTGCTCTCTACCACCGCCCAGGGCAATGTGCTGCAGCCGTTTGCCTTCAAAGTAAGTGGTCACAACTGAGATAATAAATGTTTCAAACAAGTCCACAACCGGATACAGTAAGACACGATATATTCCACCAAAGCTCATGTTTATGTTTGAGAAAGCATTAGCAGCCGCAAGTTGCTGAAAATCTATTCATCAAACATTTGATAGGTTAGTGTTTCATTTGATTTGATTAAAGTGGTTGTCCAAGCTCACTGTCGTTATCTTGTTTTTGATGGTGTTAACTTACCCGTTGTTGTTTGTACCTGCAGAGTGGGACCATGTCTAAAATGCCCAAGTTTGAGATCGAGCTTCCAGTGGTTCCCAAGCCAGCCAAGCCCAATCTGACAGAGAGGGACATTGCTGTGGCCACCATGTAAGTTTGCATCTGTGTTTGAATTGAAATTTCATAGTTTGGCTCGATATTCAAGTAACATTTTCAAACAACTTTTGGCAGTATAAAAAGCTAAGTGAGTTGTTCACTTTGTTTCTAATGGTAGTTACGGTCAGCTGTATGTAATGTATCTGAAGCATCACTCCAGAACTACTGACAGTCCCTGTGCTGAGGTGGTCCTCTATCAGCTACCCAGGTACATCTTACATTTCATATAGCATATTCCTAATGGGCATTGGTCTAAACATGCTGAAATTCATACTACTAACTTAATAACAAGGTCATGCAGCAACCATATTACCCTAATATGCAGTGTTGCTAGAGACATTAATTCAACCACCTTGAAATTAAATATGTATGGTGTTATTTATGAATAGGGAATACCCGAAGGGATAAAGTGACATATTATGTCAGTCACTGTCCTGACCAATGGTTTATATATACACTAGATTACTGATAGGGGGCGCTGTGTTGTAGCCACCGTGACTCCATTTTGGCACTCCCCCACCACTGTAAACAATATTTTGGAAGCTATAGAAATGCATTTATTAATGTCTACATTCGTAACTTAATGGGGAGTAGGAGCTGTCCTCCATTGGAATGAACAGAATTCTACAGTATTTCAATTACATTTTTGAAGGACCCCCCCAAAACATTGAGGAAAATGTTTTTTAGATCTTTTTTTATTTTTTTGTATGTTTAGCTCACAATCTAATTTAAAAGTATGCATTAAGGTGTCTGTAATATAATAAACGTGTCAAAAACAAATGTAGACAATAAATGCATTTCTATAGCTTCCAAAATATTGTTTACAATGGTGTGGGAGTGCCAAGATGGAGTCACGGTGGCTTCAACACGGCGCCCCTGGGCAATATGGCTGACCGGTGGCATCAAAGCTTCTCAATGGTTAATACATAGCATCAGAAATCTAGGGTTTATATAAGTCATTGGTCCTGACTAACAGCATGTTGTTCCCAGGGAGGGATCCTGTAAGAAGACCAACGTGTTGAAACTCAACACCACAGGGAAGTTTGCCCTCAACGTGGTGGATAACCTGGTTGTTGTGCATCATCAGAGCTCTCAGGTGAGTTCCTTTTGGCAAGAAATTGAGAGCTCGGGACTATAAGATTCTATCTGCAAAAAGATGATTCTGAGATAATTGGTTTTAAAGATCTTAACCCTCATTGGTTTGAATGGTGTCAGCAATTTTAATCTTGTATTCTTTTGAATTTAACAACATGAATTGGGGTATTTAGACTACTATATAGGAAGAGAACATTAAACAGAACAATGCTACTGTATGTCAATAACTCAATTTTGACAAAAATTCAGAAAGAACCTTATAGTCCCAAGTTCGCAGCCTCAAAGTTAGACAAAAAAAGACTACTATCATGTTGTTCCATATCCAATGTACAAACACGTTCAGTCCTGAATGATGTAGATAATGTCTTCTGTTTCAGACCTCCATCATATTTGACATCAAGCTGCGGGAGCCTGACTGTGCCCTTAACGTCCATCAGCCTGTGTTGCCTGGTCGCTCCATCCACCCCTACAGGATTCCCCTAACAGGTATAGGCTACATGGATTGACTACTGTATGTGGCCATGCCGGTCCTTACCGACTGTCTGTCTGACTGGCTGAGTTTATATTTGTCTCTGTGCCTGTGTTGTCTGCCTGTCCCTCAAGTTGTCTCTCTCTGTCTGTTATTTAATTTTTTCTGCCCCCATGTGTCATACTGTGAGACATTACAGAACTTTCAGAACTTCACTCCCATCTGTCACTTTTGAAAACAGTTTTTTTCCTCTCCTTGCGCTCCCTTATGTTCCATCCCATGTCTCTTAAACCCATGACAGAAACGAACTTCACGTCTCCCTGTCTCCATAGGTCTTGCTGCTGTACCCACCCAGCCTCCTGTGCCTTGTGAACTCTGTATCCTTTATGAAACGCTAGTAGCTAGATGAGCTACGGCGACACTTGTGTCAATGGAATGGTATCAATGATAATTGAGACGGCTAGCATGGAGATGGTAGGTGGTGGTATTACTATGCTTCCCTTGACCTTCAGACTCCTCATCTTGGAGCGTCTTTCAACCCGATATCATCATCAGTGCAAGCGAAGGTGAGTGAGAAGAACATCCACACATCTAACCATAGACGACTATGTCCTGGCAAACTGTCTGGGTTAATTTGAACCAGAAACAACCACTTGTAGGCCTCCCCAGTGGCGCAGCGGGATTGAGGGTTTGGCCGGGGGGGCTTTACTTGGCTCATCGCGCCCTAGCGACTCCTTGTGGCTGGCCGGGCGCCTGCAGGCTGACTTCGATAGTCAGTTGAACGGTGTTTTCTACGACACATTGGTGCAGCTGACTTCCAGGTTAAGCAGCGGGTTTTAAGGAGCGAAGGTTTGGCGGGTCATGTTTTGGAGGACGCATGACTCAACCTTCACCTATCCCGAGCCCTTTGGGGAGTTGCAGCGATGAGACAAGATCGTAATTGGATTGCAATTAGATATCACAAAATTGGGGAGAAAAATGGGGTAAAATACTAAATAAAAAAGAAACCACCACTTGTCCTTAACCCCTATTCACTGTAGATCTGATAGGAACAGATAGGTACAGTACCTACTGTGGTAGGAGAGCCACCTCGTTCTCTGGTAGACTATGTAGAATGGTTGCCATATTGCTTGCGCCTATCCAAACTTCTCAGATCTACAGTTGGTTGTTTCCGGGTGGGGCTCAGGTTCTCTCCTGCTTGTCTGACCTGTGCTGTGTGTTCCCCTTTTGCTTCAGGGTATCTGTGGTATCTGCAGGTGAAGCTGCCGCCGACCGTCAACCTCCTGCAGGACAAGGGCAAGCTGATGGACTTCCTCCTGCGTAGACGAGACTGCAAGATGGTAATCTTGTCCGTGTGTGCACAAAGTAAGAATGCCTCGTGAAACATAGGGGAGACTGTTCGTTTCTGAAGCAAGCACACTAATAAAACAAGAAGTCGAGTTTGTTCATGATTAGAGAACCCCTAAACCATAGTGCCCGTAGATAGTGTTCACGCACTGTGTTTCAGTGCTCAACAGGGGAGATAAGGGGGGCTTACCAGTGGTGGCCACAGTGTTCGACAAACTCAACCAAGTTTACAAAGAGTACTTGGAGGCAGAGCAGACCTACACTGTGGTGAGTACAGTCTTATGAAAACACTGCATAACGAAAGCCACACTGTTTCTAGCACAGCTGTCTTGACTGTTAGTAAGGCATGATCAGAGTGTGTATGCATGTGGATAAATGGATGTACTTCAATGATATTACTTACATTATTATAAATGCACAGAAAAGCTAATTGTGTTAGTTCACTTAAGTAATTTGAAAATCAAGGGACACAGTGAAAATATATTTAGAAGAGTAGTGATATCTCACTATTGGATATGTCTTAACAATGTTGATCTTGTAATTTGAATAACACAAAGGATGTAGATGTTATAATCAGCTGAACAGATTAGAGTTTTCTCATCCGTGTTACGGCGGATCAGTAGCTCACACACGGTCTGTTTCAGTGACATGACTTTTGTTCTTTCCTGTTGATCTCTTCTAGGCTACGGAGTCTGGTCCCAGCCGAGGCAGCGCTGCTCGGGAGAGGCCCGTCCGGACGCAGGCGGTTATCGACCAGTCAGACATGTACACCCACGTCTTGTCCTCCTTCTCTGAGAAAAAGGTGACTGCAGCAAAGCACATATTTCAATGGCTGCCTTATAATAATCTCAACTACCTGTAAGATGACTGAACATTATATTGTTTCACCCCTCCAATAGGACACGTCTCACAAGTTTATAATTGCTGTGCTGATGGAGTACATTCGCTCACTCAACCAGGTCCAGATCACCGTGCAGGTACTTGCAGAAAAGGAGCCTTTGTGGAGGCTTTATCAGAACCTATTTTGTTCTTTTATGAGTTATGGTGAGATGCCACCGTTTCATGTTGTGACATGTTGCCAGTGCTACATTAGTATACTTTATGTTCCTGTAGATCCTACATATTTATTGGTTCATATTGCCCTGGAGATAATATTGAAATATTAAGGTGCACTCTCTGTTTCCGGAGGCGAAAGGAATGCACACCTGTTTAGGCGAGGTACTGGCTAGCAGAGTAGAACACTTGAAAAATAAAAAGAGAGCTGCACACTCTAGGACCTCAGATGCAGCAATTTAATAACCATTCTCTGTTTCCCCCCCAGCATTACCTGTATGAGCTGGTCATTAAGATGTTGGTTCAGCACAACCTCTTCTACATGCTCCATCAGTTCCTCCAGTACCACGTCCTCAGCGACTCCAAGCCACTGGTGAATCAGCAGTTACTACATACAGCTCAACTATTTCATGATAGTTTGGTCCTATAGTCATCAATAGCTTTTGGGTATTCAGTGGAGTAATACAACGTTTGGGACAAAGGGATAGCAAGCTATTCGCTTCAGAATAGACCTGGGTCAAATACATTTCAAATACTTAAAATAAAAGCTTGAGCTACAGTTCATATGGTTTTCCTGGTACATTGGAAACAACGTATGTGGTTGACCCAGGTCTTTCACAATTCTTACATGGTATTTAATCCAATATAATGCGTGGGAAACTCTTCCCCTATCTACTCCTCCTGTGATCCCATTTCTCACCGGATAACTTTGTTTGAAGGATAAAAGGCATGATGTTGCTCTAATAGTGGTTGATTATTTACTCTCTCGCTCTCTCGTTTCATTGTTTGAGCTGACCTCAAAAATGTTCTACAGTAAGATCTTTATTTTGATTGGTCATGGAATTACCATGTGCATCATCATTCTCTCTAAGGCCTGTTTGCTGCTGTCTCTAGAAAGCACATACCCCCCTGCTCACCAGCTCTCCCTGGATATGTTGAAGGTAGGATCCCTTACTTATGCACACCCTCAAACACACACACACATTCAAAAACACACACACACACACACACACACACACACACACACACACACACACACACACACACACACACACACACACACACACACACACACACACACACACACACACACACACTGTTTAAACAGCTATCGAATATCACACAGGACATCCAAAGTCCTTTGGAGAGTTTAATGTTTTTCCAGAGAATCCCATTTTAAAGTTCCATTAGTTGTATTGGGCCAGCTAATTATAGCAAATAAGGAACCTTCAAGTGAACAAACTCCATTCATGGCTGAGTTATAACAATACATCTAGTTTGTTTTGTTTGAGTCAGCACAGGGTTTCCCATGTGACGTTCTGATCTACAGTATGTGTGTGTAACATGCTGATCTATAACATCATACATCTATGTGTGTGTGTGTGTGTGTAACAGAGACTGTCCACAGCCAATGATGAGATCGTGGAGGTGCTCCTGTCCAGACAGCAGGTGCTGGGTGCGCTGCGCTTCATCCGCAGCGTGGGTGGCCACGGCAACATCTCCGCCCGTAAGTTCCTAGACGCAGCACGCCAGACGGCCGACCAGATGCTCTTCTACACCATCTTCCGGTTCTTCGAGCAGAGGAACCTGCGTCTGAGAGGCAACCCCAGCTTCAACCCAGGTGATGTGACACCACTACACTAGGTCTGCAGCTCAATTGGCCCCCTATTCCCTATGTAGTGCACTACTTTTCACCATGGCCGACATAGCAGAACACTTCATCTAGAACCACATTGTCTTTAGCCAGATGGCTTGACTTATACACACCGATAGGTTGAATAAATTGTCTAGGAGTGATGCCAGACTATGTATTTTTATGGCTCTGGTCTGACTAAATCCTTTGTAATGACCGTAGAAATAATTCTCACATGGACTCTATTCTGTGGTAGAAATGTTGGTAATGCCGTTGTGTTCAATAATGAATGAGTGCCCTCCCTCTGTGTGATTTATATTAGATTGCCTTGACCCAAATAATAACTCTGCTAAGCCAGGAACAACAGGCATGTGCTGAAACTGTTGCTTTTCTATTCATGTGGATGCATCTATGATTGTTCCCAAGCATACAATTCTTACCACAATTGCATGGCTTCTTTGAAACTTTGAACATGTGTGAGTGAGCGAGTAGCAGTGATTGTGAACCTTTATCCTATAGGTTTCAGGTTTAATAGACACCCACATTATCAACGTAAACTGCAATCCAAGAGGATGACAAACAGAGTAGCATATACCTGTCTAAATACTGTATACAATTTTAAGAAATGTAGAAATAGAAAAGGACACAATGGGTACTAATGGTAAAAACACAATCAACATGTTTGCAGTGGGGTAATAAATAAACCTGGGAATAAATGACTAATTAATACATGAATAGCTAATAAATAAATTAGTCTCCACCTAGCTGCACTGGCATGTATTGACTGACCTTTGCCCTAATACTCTGTTTTGATTGGCCAATAGGTGAGCACTGTGAGGAGCATGTGGTATACTTCAAGCAAGTTTTCGGGGAGCAGGCACTCATGAAGCAAGTAACAGTTTGAGTCGAGACATATTTTATGTTATCCCACAGTCCATTAACTTATTGTAAATAATTGTTCAAATCATGCTAATAAAATCATTTGTACATATTCTAACAATAAATGGTGTATGACATGTCATGGTTGTGCATTAGTCCGCTTGACAAGGCGTCCTTCTGACTAACCCTGGGTCATGCTCATTAGGGCATTCGATAGAAAACGTTTTGCAACGGTAAACGAAAAGGAGCATTTCTTATTGGACAAGTCAAGGTAGTCCTTCTGCCTAATGAACACAAACCTGGCTTATGGTTTGAAAAACATAATGATGATTGTGTCTGCTTCTATTGCCGACGGAAAACCTGAAATAATTTGATTATACGTAGCTTTGACTTTTTAGGAAAATTAAAATGTCATTCCTTTATTTTAAGCATTGTAGCATCTAGGACATAGCATTACAGTGGAATGTTGTACTTTTGTATGTGTGAAGTGCACAATTAAAATTGATTTCCTAAACATCAAATACTAGTAGATACAGTATACAAACACAGGAAGAACGTCATGGTAACGTGTCAAACACTGTTGGCTCAGAGAGCGTGCAGTTGTCTCACAATTACCAACTGCTTAAATTGAGTTGAATTACCGACTATTTTCTACTTGCATTACTGACTTCTAACCCCTCTGTAATAACATAGACAATCATAAAAACAGTGCCTCTGTTATCGGCTAGAAAAAAGCTGAGAGATGGGCCTGGAGAAATGTAACCACTCTCAAATTCATAGACAGAGCAATGGATACAAGGACTGACCATCCATGATATTTAAAAGTATAGTTTCAACCATGTTTTGAGGCTATACAGTGTTTGTTTACATATATACCGCTTATAAACATTGGAGTAAAAAGCTTATTTGGGGTTCTGATGTGGTACGACAGTTGAACTAAACTCATTTATAAGTTATATTCTTCAAGAATTAATGTCATTAATTTCAGTAAAACAAAATTGGTGTAGCAACTAAGGCTGCGTTTACACAGGCAACCCAATTCTGATAAATATCTTTTAACCAATCAAATCAGCTCTGAAAAATATATTTTAGTTGTATTTTCCCTTTTTTTAAACCACATTTTTTCCCCAATTTCATGGTATCCAAATGGTAGTTACAGTCTTGTCTCATTGCTGCAACTCCCATACGGACTCGGGAGAGGGGAAGGTCGAGAGCCGTGTGTCCTCCGAAACACAACCCAACCAAGCCGCACTGCTTCTTGACACAATGTCCACATAACCCGGAAGCCAGCCGCACCAATGTGGCGGAGGAAACACCGTACACCTAGCAACCGCATCAGCGTGGACTGCGCCCGGCCTGCCACAGGAGTTGCTAGTGCGCGATGGGACGATGACATCCCTGCAGGCCAAACCCTCCCCTAACCCAGACGACCCTGGGCCAATTGTGCTCCGCCCCATGGGTCTTGCGGTTGCGGCCGGCTGCGACAGAGCCTGGACTCAAACCTAGAATCTCTAGTGGCACAGCTAGCACTGTGATGCAGTGCCTTAGACCACTGCGCCACCCGGGAGGCCTGAAAAAGATATTTGAAAAGATCTGATGTGATTGGTCAAAAGACCAATTAGTGGCATAAAAAATATCAGAATTGGGCTGCCTGTGTTAACGCAGCCTATGAATTCTAGGTTTAACAAAAGGAATGGAGTCACAATGAGGGGATTTCCAGGGAATGTTCATTTATGTACAAGTAGCTAACTTTTTCCTAACATTGCTTAAGACTGCTGATTTCTGGGGAAATACATCTGAATTGGTACTGTACTCTCATAAATTAATTCACATGTGGATGTTCAACTCGAGGATAGAGACAAATCCAGGTTGTTAAAACAATCTCCATTGTAAAAAAATGTTTTGTTAGACAAGTAGAAATTTCACAAATAATCTGACGTATCTGCTGCTAACAAGAGCTAACAGTCCACGTGACACTGTTCACGCTCCTATCCCCAAATCTCTAAATGTTTATCTACACTATATATACAAAAGTATGTGGACACCACTTCAAATTAGTGGATTCGGCTATTTCAGCCACACCCGTTGTTGACAGGTGTATAAAATTGAGCACATAGCCCTGCAATCTCCATAGACAAACTTTGGCAGTGGAATGGCCTTACTGAAGAGCTTAGTGACTTTCAACGTGGCACCGTCATAGGATGCCATCTTTCCAACAAGTAAGTCCGTCAAATTTCTGCCATGCTGAGCTGCCCCGGTCAACTGTAAGTGCTGTTATTGTGAAGTGGAAATGTCTAGGAGCAACAACGGCTCAGCCCGGGAGTGGTAAGCCACACAAGCTCACAGAGCGGACCGCCGAGTGATGAAGCGCATAAAAACCGTCTGTCCTCGATTGCAACACTCACTACCGAGTTCCAAACTGCCTCTGGAAGCAACGTCAGCACCATAACTGTTTGTCGGGAGCTTTATAAAATTGGTTTCCATGGCCGACTACCCGCACACAAGCCTAAGATCAATGCCAACCATCCGCTGGAGTGGTGTAAAGCTCACCGCCATTGGACTCTGGAGCAGTGGAAACGTGTTCTCAGGAGTGATGAATCACGCTTCACCACCTGGCAGTCCGACGAACGAATCTGGGTTTGGCGGATCCTGGTATAACACTACCTGCCCTAATGCATAGTGCCAACTGTAAAGTTTGGTGGAGGAAGAATAATGGAAATCTATTGTCGAGATTAGTGTGGAAGAACTTGACTGGCCTGACCTAAACCCAATCTATCACCTTTGGGCTGACTGCGAGCCAGGCCTACTCGCCCAACATCAGTGCCCGATCTCACTAATGCTCATGGCTGAATGGAAGCAAGTCCCCGCAGCAATATATTAATACCCATGATTTTGGAATTAGATGTTCGACGAGCAGGTGTCCACATACTTTTTGTCATGTAGTGTTAATCTAAAACAAGTGTAATTTACAATTCCCTTATCCAAACGGATCACTCATTTACCTAGCTCTTATCAAGTTGTAAACAATAATGCATGGCTAATGCTGTTATTTCTATCTGAAAGAACCAGTAGGTTCGCTTGACCAGGGGTTCCCAAACTTTTTCACTCAGGCCCCCCTTCCAGCATTGGGGAACATCTGCATCCCCCCTGCGTGCACAACATGTCTATTTCTATGGGCACAAGCACTGTTCACGAGAAGCTGCTCACTCCCCTCTTGTTGGCCGAAATAAAATGTAAGGTTTAAAGTTTATTTCCTGCAATTCTACACATGTTGTCATGCCTAATGTATATTCATTGATTTGAGTGACTCAAACATTACAACAAAATCTATGAGCTATAACCTAGCTATAAAAATAAAGAATTGCACACTCTATATATAAACTCCCAGTAATTTATTGGGTAAACCACCAACGTTTCGGCATCACTCTGCCTTCTTCAGGGTGACCCTGTTGTTTTACCCAATAAGTTACTGGGAGTTCATATATAAACTACATTTTTATAGCTTACAGTTTATTCACCCTTAGTCTGCACCTCTGCACTAAATATTTTTTTCAGAATATACGCCAGATCATGCTTTTTCTTAGACAAAAAAACCTAGCTAAAAAACTTTAGCTGACACGGTCTAGTTGATCTGGACATTTAACTTTAGTTATAAATAGCTCGCAAGGTATGCAATGACTGACAAGAGGAAAACTGATGCTTTACTACCCAATTTTGAAATGTCACCTTGTGCATTCTACTATTACAACTTTCAAGAGTAAGTTGAAAGCCAGACTTAGTAAAATAAATATATATATATTTGTGTTTATATAGTTTTTTTTTCACGGTGTATTCTGAACTCTAATTAATTTGTGCATTTGTACATTTGTGTGTCGTTTTTTGAAAATACTTTGAATTGACCCTCTTAGTTACCAGTAGCTCTCGGTACCCAAAATCGTTTGAGTCTTGGTATTCAAGTGTGTACAACAGTGAAAAGCTCTAATAAACTGTGTCCACAATACAATGTAAGCATAAGGTCCACCACTGACCTTAATGGTCAGTATCTCAGTGTGTACTCAGTTCACTCCACATTCACATTTCATGGCAAGACAAATAAAAAAAAACTGTTTCACACACTCGACCCAAACTGAACAAACAACAAGTGTACAAATAAATTACTTGCGTGACATAATTGTATTGTCAAGGCTTTGGCTCATTCTTCTGATTGGAAAGTCACCCAAACTCACCTGTGGATGGTTGCTTCATGGATTTGAAATAGAGTACACATTTCCCAGGAGCATCAATTCATGACAGTTTCGGCTGACTTACATCCAAGGACGACGCAAAAAGCCTATTCACTCCATAAATAAAGGGACAACCACACTACTGTAATCTCTCCAAACCCTTCCCTGATGTCCCAACATCTGTCTCCATCCAAGTGCCTTTAGATCCTATAGTCCCTCACTGTCCCTGTGTTCTGTGGGAGGAAACCCCTAGCGTACAGGAGCGTGTACAGCAGCGCTCAACCCGAGGTACTCCAGGTTCTCTACTGCAGGCAGGAAGTGACTACTGGTGGGTGTGGCCTGAGGCAGGAAGTCCTCCTGGTAGTCTGGGTTGTCCATGCGCTCGCAGACGGAGCGAGGGAGGGTACTGCGGGCCATGTTGTGGTACTCAGGGATCTCCAGCACGCACGGCAGGAAGTTGAAGAACTTGACGTCCGGGTCGTACCCAGAGGAGGGCCTACTAGCCCAGGCTGGCTCAGTGGGGTCCTCATAGCTGGGGTTGAAGACGTCAGAGAGCCTGGTGTTCCCGTTCTGGTTAAGGTATTCTAGAATACAGACAAAGGTCAAGTAATTACCCAGGCTTACATTACAGAGCAGAGATGGTGAAGTGTTACGCCCTCAATGCATATGTGTTGAACGTTAATTGAATAACTCATCATAGATAACGTTTGTACTGTACCTGGAAGAGCTGGGAAATCTTTCTCTAGAGAACCACCGTGGGTGGGGTCTGTGATGTCCTTCTCTAGAGAACCACCGTGGGTGGGATCTGTGATGTAGCGAAGGATCACACTGTTCTCTCTCATTGGATGGCCATTCTGTGTTGAGACGATTGAGACGTCAAACATCAGATGTGTGTGTGCATATGTTTGTTTGTGCGTTCGTGCGCGTGTGTGTGTGCGCGCGTGCGCTTACCCTAGAGTTGTGGTGCTGGGTGGTCTGTCTGGTGGAGAGATCCTTATAGGGGTGAAGATACTCCTCAGCATCCTCCATGTTCTCTGATGTACTGATCAGGCTACGGTAGAACATAGGTTCCGTGGGACTGGGCAGGTACATGCGATCATCCCCCTGAAATGTACATTTAGTGTCAAGTTTAAACATGACACTTCGGTCATAAATGACTCTCATCAGCAAATTAAGTAAACATACCATCATAGCTTTCAATACTTTTTATTGCCTATTGCAGAGTTTCCCAAACTCGGTCCTGCCGGGTGCAAGTTTTGTTTTTTGCCCTAGTACTACACAGCTGATTCAAATAACCAATGTATCAACAAGCTTAAATTATTTGAATTAGCTGTGTAGTGCTAGGGCAAAAACAAAAATGTGCACCCAGGGAGGACCTAACTACAATATGGGTAAATATTTCATTTTGATTGATCCTAAATAGATAAAATCCCATTAGGATTAAACATTTATTTTGTAATAGAGACCTTTCCTGTAATGTCCCATCAAAGAAATAAGAGTTGATGCAACCATCTAATAGAATATCTCATTCTGAGGGAGTAAAGTATTTTTAAATTACCTGAATGACCAGATAGCGAGATGGATCCCGGGCCATTTTGGAGAACTCTGAGATGAGCTCCCTGAACCGTGGTCTGCTCTCTGCATCGATCATCCAGCCTGAAGGTAGGTAAGACATAAAACCCCTTGATTGTGTAAACAAACATGTGTACACACTTCGGTTGAATGCGTTAAATTGTGCAAATAACTAGGTATCCCCTTTACATATCTATGCTGCACATGACTCACATTTGACCATGATCATGTAGACATCTATGGTACAGATGGGGGGCTGGGGCAGGCGCTCTCCTTTCTCCAGGACTCCAGCTATCTCAATGGCCGGGATGCCATCGTAGGGCTTGGACCCAAACGTCATCAGCTCCCACACTGTCACACCTGCATGTCATTACAGAAACACCAACAGTAGAACAAAGAGGTAGACACTTTCAGAAGCTGTAGTTCAGAATTTCAGTTTGACTATTTCCACAAATATTTGTTGTACTGTTTGTCCAGTTGGACTTACCGTAGCTCCACACATCGCTCTGATGTGTATAGGTCCAGTGAAGGATGGACTCCAGTGCCATCCACTTTATGGGCACCTACAGTAGGAGGGAGGATTATTGGTCAGCCAAGTCCATTGCCCATCCTGTAACAATTCTTTATTGGAAGTTAATTGTGTTCAGGGTTCATTCATTGTGAGAGAAATTCCCACATTTTCTATGATTTGCATGACTGTTTGTATAAAAACACTAAATGTGACTACGGCAGTGATGTTAGTTGCTCCAACCTTGCCCCCATCTGCGTGGTACTCCTTCTCGTCTGCGGTGAGCAGCTTGGCCAGTCCAAAATCGGTGATCTTGAGGTGGTGAGGCGTCTTCACCAGAACGTTCCTGGCCGCCAGGTCACGGTGCACCAGGTGATGCTCCTCCAGGTAGTTCATACCCTGCAGACAACATCCAAAAGACATATGGACGTCAGACACCAACTCCTTGTGACTCAGAAGCTGTCCTGATATGGACACTGTACATATAAATTGGTAGTGGATGAGATGAGGACCCCCTTACAATGTAAAGCACTTTATAATGAGAAAAAGAGTCTATCACTACAATTTGACATTGGTTTATCCAGAGGTAAGCATTTGTACTAATGTTGACACGAACACGGTCCCTTTCACCAGGCACTTTAATGTAACCTCCCAATACTTAACCTTCCATAGAGGGCTACTTTGAGTGGGACTTAACCGCTTTAGATGCCTAATTCACCCTTCTCTATAAAACACATAATTATTAGTATCTTTATAGCTACAGCCCCTCCCTGCTTTGATCCATATCTCCATAGAATCAATGAGACAATGTTGCTCTTTGAGACAGCAAGACAAGCCGTGAACAGATAGACCTCTGTGTATTCAATAATTAGCCCTCAGCAGGCTTACTGTACAAATAGACTGAAGAATAACCAGAGGCAAGGTCACAACCAAGGCTGGGAAGAGAGCTCCACTCAGGCCAGGGGTTTTGGGGGATGTGCGTGGGGGGACGGGGTTCAAAGGGGTAACAAAGAAGTTAAGTGAATACATCAGTCCGTCAAAGACCCATTCCTAATCACACCTGAAATACTGCGAGAGCAGAGTGAGTGTTGAAGAAAGCTAAGCTTGTTCCCGTTTGTTATAATCAATCACGCCACCCGCTGTTCGTCTACATATTGCAGACGGATCTGGTTATACAGTTGTTATAGCAGCTGGCATGGTTCTATTTGAGACTTGTCACGTTAGTCAGATCGAGATTGACTGACAAAGAACTTCTTTGACAGGTTTGCTGGTGATTAGTTGGGAGGGACTGTTTTCCCCAAAGTCATGAGTATGGCATACTTATTTACGAAATAAGACAAAGCACCAATGTAACACAGCAAAGTAATTTCCTGTTTGCTCACCTTGGCGATTTGCACACACCAGTTAAGCAGGCACTGGGAGCCGATGTTGTCCTTGTTCTCCTTGACATAGTCCAGCAGACAGCCGTAGGGCATGATCTGGGTGATGAGCTGCACCGTGGATGTCAGGCAGATGCCCAGTAGACGACACACATGGGGGTGCTCCACGCTAGCCATGACATAGGCCTCCTGCAGACAGAAAAGATGGAGGATGTTCCAGGTCATCTTTCAGATCTCACAATGCCTGGAGAAGTGTCTAACATCTCAGAAAACACATGAAAAGGACATGGCAATCTGCTGGAAGGTTGCTGGGTGGCAGGTAGCCTAGCAGTTAGATTGTTGGGCCAATAACCGAAAGGTTGCTGGTTTGAATCTCCAGGCCGACAAAGCTCTGTCAATGTGCCCTTGAGCAAGGCACTTAACACTAATTGCTGTTGTAAGTCTCTGTGGATATGAGTGTCTGCTAAGTGACGTAAATGTAAAAACATGCTGAGAAGCCAGACTGCAAGAACGCCTGGGCTGCATTTAGAAACATCTATACAAACAGTTTGCTCACGTCTAGGATCTCCTTGTTGGCTTTTGGTGAAGTGGCCTCTCTCAACACCTTAATGGCAACAGGGATCTTCACGTTTTCTCCCTCAGGAATCCACATGCCCTGGGGAGAGAACACGTTTATGTCACCTTTTACAAACTAATGGACACACAACTCTATTCCTGGACGAGGAACACGTTTTATAAAATCAGTTTGATCACTAATGATTTGTGTAGAGTGTGATCGACTGGATTCAGACCCCGGTGTCCTGCCACAAGACTGTTTCTCAGGTCTCATGGAAGGTTACTCATTCACTGTCTGAACCACCTCCATTAAAAAAGCACTGATCACTTTGCTTACCTTAAAGACAGTTCCAAAGGCCCCTGATCCCAACACTTTGATTTTCTTAAACTCAGTCTCCTTCAGAATGCGGAGCAGGGCCTGGTTGGGTGCCTCTCCACTTGGGGTCAGGGGTTCAACCAACTATGGGAGCAACAACAAAGCAAAGTGTCTTATCTACCTCCAGTGTGTCATTCATCCCTGTAAAAGTGTCGTTAACATGTTGGCCCCTGTGGTTGAATGTTGTACATGAGCGTGTCATGTCTGTGATTGAGTTTGTATGGCTGTGTTTACACCAGTGGCATCAGTTCAGTTAAACCTAGGGTATGGGAAAGTGGATAAATTGAAGCTAATTTACTGCATTTCTACACAATTAAAAAACTCTAAAATGCTATTTGGATTAGAGCAAAAACAAAAATGACCCCAGCCATGAATTATCACCTCAATATTAAGTTTAAAGTTCTGTGGAACGGCATATACAAAGTCAACCTCTACTCAACTTCAAATACACTTGCAGTTTAACGTGAAATAAATACATAATACAGACTATCGAGTCACAAGGCCGATATCTAATGCCGACATCCATCTGCAGCACAGAGTTTCAAGTTTTGGGAAGCGATATACCATAAAATTGCACCTTTATAATAAAGGATTGCATGCATCTATAGACTAATGTAAAATAGGCTACTATTCCTAATGTGATGAGTAGATTGCGTAGTCAGCGCACGCTGACCAAACTGCGCACTTAAAACAAACCACAGCTCATTTTTAAAAGAAGCTAAATCTCTCGGAGAACCTGAGCACTAGGACCATGCCTCAGGACTACCTGGCCTGATGACTCCTTGCTGTCCCCAGCCCACCTGGCCGTGCTGCTGCTCCAGTTTCAACTGTTGTGCCTACGGCTATGGAACCCTGACCTGTTCACCGGACATGCTACCTGTCCCAGACCTGCTGTTTTCAACTCTAGAGACAGCAGGAGCGGTAGAGATACTCTAAATGATCGGCTATGAAAAGCCAACTGACATTTACTCCTGAGGTGCTGACCTGTTGCACCCTCGACAACCACTGTGATTATTATTATTTGACCCTGCTGGTCATCTATGAACATTTGAACATCTTGGCCATGTTCTGTTATAATCTCCACCCAGCACAGCCAGAAGAGGACTGGCCACCCCTCATAGCCTGGTTCCTCTCTAGGTTTCTTCCTAGGTTCTGAACTTTTTAGGGAGTTTTTCCTAGCCACCGTGTTTCTACACCTGCATTCGTTGCTGTTTGAGGTTTTAGGCTGGGTTTCTGTACAGCACTTTGAGATATCAGCTGATGTAAGAAGGGCTTTGTAAATACATTTGATTTAAATAACCATCTCTGGTGTATTATTTTGAATGATTTTATTTCTGTATAGGCACGAGTAGTTATGTAGCTAATTTTGGCAAATTCTATTTACTTTGCCTAGCCTATTTAACGCGCCGTCTATGCCGACATCAATGTGAAAGTGACTGATGCATAGAACAGCTGGCTGCGAGGCTTACAAGGCTGCGCTCAAATGCCAGCATAAAACTCAAAGCAATCCAGGTACTGCCTAAACCGCTGACCGGCAAAGCAAACTGTCTGACAACATCTCTGCTCTCTGAGGGATGCGCTGCATGGTCCTAAAGCCAGAAGTTCAATACACTAAACCGCTGTTGCATTTTAATCAGGATTGGAATTATTTTAATCTTTTTTGTAGCCTACTTTTACATTTCTGATCTTTTTGTCACTAATTGGTATTTTTTTGTTAGTTTTTTTTAATTTTACCCCTTTTTCTCCCCAATTTCGTGGTATCCAATTGTTTAGTAGCTACTATCTTGTCTCATCGCTACAACTCCCGTACGGGCTCGGGAGAGACAAAGGTTGAAAGTCATGCGTCCTCCGATACACAACCCAACCAAGCCGCACTGCTTCTTAACACAGCGCCATCCAACCCGGAAGCCAGCCGCACCAATGTGTCGGAGGAAACACCGTGCACCTGGCAACCTTGGTTAGCGCGCACTGCGCCCGGCCCGCCACTGGAGTCGCTGGTGCGCGATGAGACAAGGATTTCCCTACCGGCCAAACCCTCCCTAACCAGGACGACGCTAGGCCAATTGTGCGTTGCCCCACGGTCGCGGCCGGTTACGACAGAGCCTGGGCGCGAACCCAGAGTCTCTGGTGGCACAGCTGACTAATTGGTCTTTTGACCAAATAAAATACAGCTCTGAAAAAGAACTGATGTGATTGGTCAAAAAAATTATTAGTGGAAAAAAGATTATAATTGGGCTGCATGTGTGACTGTGAACGCAGCCTATATGCGCATGTCTAATGCATGTCCAAATATACAGTTTGTGTCCTTCCTGTGTCTGTTACCTCTCTCTCCTGCAGCAGACGGCGCAGTGTCCTCTTCCTGACGAGGTGGCGTCTGCGGAGCAGCACAAAAACACCCAGGGCGAGGACCACAAACACTAGGAGGCCTCCCACCACTCTGGCCACCACCACCGACGCAACGTGACCACTGGGTGAGTAGCAACAACACAGGGGTGAGTTTCCTGATAGATTCTTAATACCACTAAGATAATCTAAGATCAAACACTTTGTAACAACTGCTAATGTAAAAAGGGCTTTAAATACATTTGATTGATCTTTCATCTATTGCCTATACGGGACTAAATGGTTATATACTGTAAACTATATATATTTTTTGGGGAAACTCACCCAAGATAACTTCTCTTAATTTACTTGATCAGTGCTACTTTCACCATGATACAGTTTCATGTTAGTCTGATGCCAGATCCATTTGTGCGGTCTTGCTAAGAATGCCCCTCTCCCCACAAGTATGATTACTACATCTGAGGGTTTAGAGCTTAAGGTAGTCACCTCATACAAGTACTTGGGAGTATGGCTAGACGGTACACTGTCCTTCTCTCAGCACATATCAAAGCTGCAGGCTAAAGTTAAATCTAGACTTGGTTCCCTTGATTGTAATCGCTCCTCTTTCACCCCAGCTATCAAACTAACCCTGATTCAGATGACCATGCTAGATTACGGAGACATAATTTATAGATCGGCAGGTAAAGGTGCTCTGGAGCGGTTAGATGTTCTTTACCATTCGGCCATCAGATTTGCCACCAATGCTCCTTATAGGACACATCACTGCACTCTATACTCCTCTGTAAAATGGTCATCTCTGTATACCCGTCGCAAGACCCACTGGTTGATATTTATCTATATAAAACCCTCTTAGGCCTCACTCCCCCCTCCCTGAGATACAGCTGAAGTCGGAAGTTTACATACACTTAGGTTGGAGTCATTAAAATGCGTTTTTCAACCACTTCGCAAATTTCTTGTTAACAAACTATAGTTTTGGCAAGTCGGTTAGGACATCTACTTTGTGCATGACACAAGTAATTTTTCCAACAATTGTTTACAGGCAGATTATTTCACTTATAATTCACTGTATCACAATTCCAGTGGGTCAGAAGTTTACATACACGGAGTTGACTGTGCCTTTAAACAGCTTGGAAAATTCCAGAAAATTATGTCATGGCTTTAGAAGCTTCTGATAGGCTAATTGACATAATTTGAGTCAATTGGAGGTGTACCTGTGGATGTATTTCAAGGCCTACCTTCAAACTCGGTGCCTCTTTGCTTGACATCATGGAAAAGCAAAGGAAATCAGCCAAGACCTCAGAAGAAAAAGTGTAGACCTCCATAAGTCTGGTTCATCCTTGGGGGCAATTTCAAAACCCTTGTACAACGTTCATCTGTACAGACAATAGTATGCAAGCATAAATACCATGGGACCACGCAGCCGTCATACAGCTCAAGAAGGAGACGCGTTCTGTCTCCTAGAGATGAACGTACTTTGGTGCAAAAAGTGAAAATAAATCCCAGAACAACAGAAAAGGAGCTTGTGAAGATGCTGGAGGAAATGGGTACAAAATTATCTATATCCACAGTAAAACAAGTCCTATAACATAACCTGAAAGTCCGCTCAGCAAGGAAGAAGCCACTGCTCCAAAACCGCCATAAAAAAGCTAGGCTACGGTTTGCAACTGCACATGGGGACAAATATTGTACTTTTTGGAGAAATGTTCTCTGGTTTGATGAAACAAACAGAACTGTTTGGCCATAATGACCATCGTTATGTTTGGAGGGAAAAGCGGGAGGCTTGCAAGCCGAAGAACACCATCCCAACCGTGAAGCACAGGGGTGGCAGCATCATGTTGTGGGGGGGCTTTGCTGCAGGAGGGACTGGTGCACTTCACAAAATAGATGGCATCATGAGAAAGGAAAATGATGTGGATATATTGTAGCAACATCTGAAGACATTAGTCAGAAAGTTCAAGCTTGGTCGCAAATGGGTCTTCCAAATGGACAATGACCACATGCATACTTCCAAAGTTGTGGCAAAATGGCTTAAGGACAACAAAGTCAAGGTATTGGAGTGGCCATCACAAAGCCCTGACCTCAATCCTATAGAAAATTGTGGGCAGATCTGATAAAGCTTGTGCGAGCAAGAAGGCCTACAAACCTGACTCAGTTACACCAGCTCTGTCAGGAGGAATGGGCCAAAATTCACCCAACTTATTGTGGGAAGCTTGTGGAAGGCTACCCAAAACATTTGACCCAAGTTAAACAATTTAAAAGCAATGCTACCAAATACTAATTGAGTGCATGTAAACTTCTGACCCACTGGGAATGTGATGAAAGAAATAAAAGCTGAAATAAATCACTTCTATTATTCTGACATTTCACATTCTTAAAATACAGTGGGTGATCCTAACTGACCTAAGAGGGAATTTTTAATAGGATTAAATGTCAGGAATTGTGAAACTGAGTTTAAATGTATTTGGCTAAGGTGTATGTAAACTTCCGACTTCAACTGTATCTACTGCAGCCCTCATCCTCCACATATAACACCCGTTCTGCCAGTCACATTCTGTTAAAGGGTCCCCAAAGCACACACATCCCTGGGTCGCTCATCTTTTCAGTTCGCTGCAGCTAGTGACTGGAATGAGCTGCAACAAACACTCAAACTGGACAGTTTTATCTCTTCACTTCATAGACTAATGGACACTCTTACTGACAGTTGTGGCTGCTTTGCGTGATGTATTGTTGTCTCTACCTTCTTGCCCTTTGTGCTGTTGTCTGTGCCCATTAATGTTTGTACCATGTTTTGTGCTGCTACCATGTTGTGTTGTTGCCTTGCTATATAGGTCTTAGGTCTTTATGTAGTGTTGTCTCTTGTCATGGTGTGTGTGTGTGTCATATATCCCAGCCTCTGTCTCTGCAGGAGGGCTTTTGCCCTTTGGTAGGCCGTCATTGTAAATAATACTTTGTTCTTCACTGACTTGCCTAGTTAAAGAAATAACTACTATAGTCTTTGTCATGTTAAACAGCACAAACAGATCTGGAACCAAGATGATCCTCACTCACCCTCTGGTGCTGCAGCCACTCAGTCCAGGTCCAGAACATCTGCAGACAGGAAGGAGGGGATACTATGGTCAGGAGACTACTTCACACAGTCTTGACCATGGTAAAATGTTCATGGTCTATCAACAGACATTCATTCAAAATAGGCTGACATTGGCTTTACAACAAAGAGTTAGAAATAGATTGGTAATAGATGGGTAACCTATGCCTTACCCCTGGGTGCAGTTCTCATGGCACAGCTGACATTCTCGCTTCTTGTCGGTGTATTTCCAGATGTGCCTATCCCCGTCCCCGAGAACGCCGTGTGGGCACTGATATACACAGTGGGGCCCATCTTTGACGTGAGCGCACGCCAAACATTTGTCAGGGCCCTTCAGAGGGCGAGAGAGGAGGGTCAGAGGTTTCCAGAATTGTTGATCTTCACTGAAATAATCACTTGTCTTGAGTAAAACCACTGGCTATGCCACATTTCCCAAGCCACACAGAATTAGTCTAATTCTCTGAATTTGTTATGTAACTCAATATCACGTCAGAATGTCAAGATCATTTTAGATGAGACAATTGAGATGGATTTGAAGTGAAAGTAGCGTACTGGTCCAAAGCAGCTTTGTGGTCCATTCACCATACACTCTGGGTCACATTCTAGACACCTGTTATTCAGTACATACTCTCGTGGCACCCTGAAGAGGCGAGGGGAAAACTGTTAAAACATTAACACAGCACAAGCCTACAGTAGATATATTTGACATATGAGAAGTATCAATAGTTTGCCTCTGGTGTCATTGGGCTAGCTCACCCCTCCAGTAGGTGACAGGCCCGTACACAGTGCCCCCTACGGGTGTAATACAGGCATGTAAAACACATGGTGGGGCCGGGCCCCCAGCAACCCTCGTCAGTGCACATCTCATCACAGGTACTGTTTAGCTTGGCTGTAGGGAAGAGAGAGGAAGACTATAGGCCCCATCCAGAAACAACAACCCCCCCCCCATAGACCCTAGGTTAGATGTGAAAGGATAGGGTAGCACAGGAGGTTGGTGGCACCTTAATTGGCTGGAGCTGAATGGCATCAAATTCCATTCGCTCTGTTCCAGCCATTATTATGAGCCGTCCTCCCCTCAGTAGCCTCCTTTGTAGGATAGGTGTACGCAATAGTGCTAAAAATCAATAGAACCCAGAGGGTGGAGGTGGAGTCACTGCCTCATCGCTTGGACCCAATCAAGTACCAGTGACCAATGGGAATAGAGCTGTTTTTGACACAGGCACTAACTGGGATGAATTAGCATTTGGCCATTGTAACCATTTCTCAAAAAGCAGTGTTTGTATAAAGGCATTGATCAGAATTCATACTTTATCCTTGTCCTTGCTTACCACAGGTGCTAATGTTGACGTTGTTGCCCACTGTTGAGGACTGTTTGCCCAATCTAAACAGGCTCTTCCAGTGGTCTCCGTTGGTGTAGCAGAGCTGGGGGTTGTTCTTCACCACAACATTGCCATCGCTGATCTCTCGCAGGGAGCGGAGGCCTAGATACTTCAGATGGGCCAAGTTGAGGGCAGCGAAACTCACCTGACCACTAGGGGAAAATAAAAGGTCATGATAGTTTACTAGGTTAGCTTACTGCTACTCTAGCTAGCCCAAACATATCATTAAACAATGAAATATACAGCAGGGAACCTCTCAAGCCAGCTCACGTTTTATCTTCTAGGCTACTGAGTTTTTGCTATCAATCATGAACCGAAACTCCATTTGAAACAATTTTCAAAAACCTAGTTTCATAGGTATGACAAATAGCAGAGGTATCATACAGCACCTTCTGAAGCAGACATATTGAACATCACCGCAGTGTAGGACAGAGATACACTTACAACTGTTTGGTCCTTCCTCTGATAATCTCTAGGTTTTCAAATGGACTGAGAGAGTTGAGGTGCTCGGGCCAAGCTTGTATCAGCAAAAACCCTTTAGGAAAATAACAAATATAAATGTAATCAAGCATCGTCTTGGCTTTTGTTACCCTTGGATGAATTACAAAACAATTGAACATAAGTTAAATAACTGTTCTACCTGAAATTTCCTTCACAGTCTTGAAATATTCCAGTTTGGCGGGGTCCATTTTTGGTGTTGATGTGTACCTATCACTGAGAGAAGCAATTGCAAAGGCGCATACTCCCGTTAAAAAAGTGTGGGGTCACTTAAAAATGTCCTTGTTTTTTAAAGAAAATATTTTTTTGTCCATTTAAAATAACATCAAATTGATCAGAAATACAGTATAGACATTGTTAATGTTGTAAATGACTATTGTAGCTGGAAACGGCTGATTTTTTTAATGGAATATCTACATAGGTGTACAGAGGCCCATTATCAGCAACCATCACTCCTGTGTTCCAATGGCATGGTGTGTTAGCTAATCCAAGTTTATAGTTTTAAAAGGCTAATTGATCATTAGAAAACCTGTTTGCAATTGTTAGCACAGCTGAAAACTGTTGTGCTGATAGGAAGCAATAAAACTGGCCTTTAGACTGGTTGAGTATCTGGAGAATCAGCATTTGTGGGTTTGATTACAGGCTCAAAATGGCCAGAAACAAAACCAAACTTGTCAGTCTATTCTCGTTCTGAGAAATTAAGTCTATTTCATGCGAGAAATTGCCAAGAAACTGAAGATCTTGTACAAAGCTGCGTACTACTCCCTTCACAGAACATCGCAAACTGTCTCTAACCAGAATAGAAAGAGGAGTGGGAGGCCCCGGTGCACAACTGAGCAAGAGGACAAGTACATTAGTGTCTAGTTTGAGAACCAGACACCTCAAGTCCTCAACTGGCATCTTCATTAAGTAGTACCCGCAAAACACCAGTCAATGTCAACAGTGAAGAGGCGAGTGCTAGCCTTCTAGGCAGAGTTGCAAAGAAAAAGCCATATCTCAGATTGGACAATAAAAGGAAAAGATTAAGATGGGCAAAAGAACAGACACTGGACAAAGGAACTCTGCCTAACTTAGATTAGCTAACACAATGTGCCATTGGAACACAGGAGTGATGGTTGCTGATAATGGGATTCTGTACGCCTATGTAGATATTCCATTATTTTTTAAGTTTCCAGCTGCAATAGTAATTTTACAACGTTAACAATGTCTACACTGTATTTCTGATCAATTTGTTATTTTAATGGACCAAAAAATGCTTTTTTTTCAAAAACAATTAAGGGACAATTAAGTGACCCCAAACTTTCGAACACTAGTGAATATTATACACACGTATATACAGTGAATTCAGACCCCCTTGACCTTTTCCACATTTTATGTTACAGCCTTATTCTAAAATAGTTATAATAATAATCTCAATCTACACAAAATACCCTATAATGACGAAGCAAAAAACAGGTTTTGATTTTTTGCAAATGTATAAAAAAAAATCTGGAAATATTGCGTTTACATAAGTATTCCTACCCTTTTTTTCAGTACTTTGTTGAAGCAGCTTATGCAGCGATTACAGCCTCAAGTCTTTTTGGTTATGACATTATAATCTTGGCACACCTGTATTTGGGGAGTTTCTCCCATTCTTCGCTGCAGATCCTCTTAAAAACCTCTTAGGGATAACATCCGGTGAAGCTGGAGTGCGCCAAATTCAAATGACAAAATAGTAATATTAAACATTCATGAACATACAAGTGTCTTACATCATTTAAAAGCTTAACTTCTTGTTAATCCAACCAGTCAGATTTCAAAAAGGCTTTACGGCGAAAGCATACCATGCGATTATCTGAGGACAGCGCCCCACATCAAAATACTTTTTCAACCAGCACCGGCTTCACAAAAATCACAAATAGTAATAAAATAAATCACTTACCTTTGAAGATCTTCTTCTCTTTGCAATCCCAAGGGTCCCAGCTACACAATGAATGCTCCTTTTGTTTGGTAAAGTCCTTCAACATGCATACAAAGGAATCCAAAAAGATACCGGTAAACTTCATCCAAAACAAGTCAAACAATATTTGTAATCAATCCTCAGGCACCCTAATATGTAAATAAACGATAATATTTCAGACGGAAAGAACGGTGTTCAATAGAAAAGGAAAATAACGAAGATCGCGCCCTCCTTCACGCGCGCCAAAAGTCTCCCTGTCCTGATGAGAACACCTTGGATAAACTACAACCACTTGTTAATTTTTCAAGAAACAAGCCTGAAACCCTTTCTAAAGACTGACACCTTTTCTTTGTATATCCCATAGGCTAGTATTGAAAAGGCCTGTGACCTCAGTTTTTCGCCTGCCATATCAGTTCTGTTATACTCACGGACATTATTTTAACAGTTTTAGAAACTTTAGAGTGTTTTCTATCTAATGCATATGCATATACTAGCTTCTGGGCCTGAGTAACAGGCAGTTTACTTTGGGCACGCCAGTCATCTGGAAATTCAGGATGCTGTCCCTAGCCTGAAGAGCTCTGTCAGGTTGGATGGGGAGCATCGCTGCACAGCTATTTTCAGGTCTCTCCAGAGATGTTCGGGCTCTGGCTGGGCCACAGGTGGACTCCAATCAAGTTGTAGAAACATCTCAAGGATGATCAATGGAAACCCGGATGCACCTGAGCTCAATTTTTTGAGTCTCATAACAAAGGGTCTGAATACTTATGTAAATACGGTATTTCTGGAAAAAGGGGTCTGTATACTTTACAAATGCACTGTACATACAGTACAGTCAAAACTTTGGAAACACCTACTCATTCAAGGGTTTATCTTTATTTTTTACTATTTTCAACGTTGTAGAATAATACTGAAGACATCAAAACTATGAAATAACACACATGGAATCATGTAGTAACCAAACATTTTTTTAAGTAGTCACCCTTTGCCTTGACAGCTTTGCACACTCTTGGCAGCTTTGCACACTCTTGGCATTCTCTCAACCAGCTTCACGTGGAATGCTTTTCCTACAGTCTGGAAGGAGTTCCACATATGCTGAGCACTTGTGTGCTGATTTTCCTTCACTCTGCAGTCCAACTCATCACAAACCATCTCAATTGGGTTGAGGTCGGGTGATTGTGGAGGCCAGGTCATCTGATGCAGCACTCCATCACTCTCCTTCTTGGTCAAATAGCCCCATACACAGATGGGCTTAGTTCCACTAAGCGCAAACTAGATGGGATGGCGTATCGCTGCAGAATGCTGTGGTAGCAGCGCTGGTTAAGTGTGCCTTGAATTCTAAATAAATCACGGACAGTGTCACCAGCAGAGCACCCGCACACCACCACCTCCATGCTTCACGGTGGGAACCACACACGCAGAGATCATCCATTCACCTACTCTGCATCTCACAAAGACACGGTGGTTGGAACCAAAAATCTCTAATTTGGACTCATCAGACCAAAGGGCAGATTTCCACTGGTCTAATGCTCATTACTTGTGTTTCTTGGTCCAAGCAAGTCTCTTCTACTTATTGGTGTCCTTTAGTAGTGGTTTCTTTGCAGCAATTTGACCATGAAGGCCTGCTTCACACAGTCTCCTCTGAACAGTTGATGTTGAGATGTGACTGTTACTTAAACTCTGTGAAACATTTATTTGGGCTGCAATTTCTGAGTCTGGTAACTCTAATGAACTCATCCTCTGCAGCAGAGGTAACTCGGGGTCTTCCGTTCCTGTGGCGGTCCTCATGAGAGCCAGTTTCAACATAGCGCTTGATGGTTTTTGTGACTGCACTTCTTGAAATGTTCTGGATTGACTGATCTTCATGTTTTAAAGTAATGATGGACTGTCCTTTCTCTTTGCTTATTTGAACTGTTCTTGACATAATATGGACTTGGTCTTTTATCAAACAGGGCTATCCTCTGTATACCACCCTTACCTTGTCACAACACAACTAATTGGCTCAAACGCATTAAGGAAATAAATTCCACAAATTAATTTAAGAAGGCACACTTGTTAATTTAAATTCATTCCAGGTGACTACCTCATGAAGTTGGTTGAGAGAATGCCAAGAGTGTGCAAAGCTGTCATCAAGGCAAGGGGTGGCTACTTTGAAGAATCTAAAATATATTTTGATTTGTTTAACACATCATTCCATATGTTATTTCCTAGCTTTGATGTCTTCACTATTATTCTACAATGTAGAAAATAGTAAAAATAAAGAAAAACCCTGGAATGAGGTGGTGTGTCAACTGTTGACTGGTACTGTATGTTAGAGGGAGTAGTTCAAAACACAGTCATTTAAGTTTATTCAAAATAATTTGAATGAACACAGAGCAAATTGCATTGTATTTCACTGTTACGGTGTACATATTAGGACAGCCCATGGACACCGTACAATGTGATTGTTAATCCTTACCCATCCAAAGATGTCTGCATAATTGAAACAGCTCCATTGATTTTGGTGCAGTTTTTGAAAGAATCAATGTTAGACGCATTGATTGACAACACTTTAGTAAGCAGCCCCATTCCAAGTCCATCGCAAACTAGATGAGAATAACACAAAAACATTCAAACCATTGACGATCCAATGCAGCATTATGAGGTTAAGAAATGACACAGCTAGCAAATTTTTAAATAAAGTACATTTATGTTGACTAGCCTACCACAGACAAAGAGTTACATTTTCAATATTTTACCTTTCGGACAGATTCCGTCACACTTCTTGCACCTCCTGACACCATTCTCCTCCACCTCGTGTGTGTTGCCGCTGCACGTTCTGACACACGCCCCGTGGTCCGTCACCACATAATTATCTATAATAAACAACCAATCACAGGTCAGGGGTCACCTTCACCAATCCAGACAATTATAGGCAAAAGTCTCTTCACCATGTAAGTATAGCGGCGGGGGCGTATTCATTGAGGTGAAACATTCTGAAAGAAACAATAGATAAGGTTGAAGTCGGAAGTTTACATACACCTTAGCCAAATACATTTAAACTCAGTTCTTCACAATTCCTGACAATTAATCCTAGTAAAATTTCCCTGTCCCTGTCAGTTAGGATCACCACTTTATTTTAAGAATGTGAAATGTCAGAATAATAGTGGAGTGATTTATTTCAGCTTTTATTTCTTTCATCACATTCCCAGTGGGTCAAAAGTTTACATACAGTCAATTAGTATTTGGTAGCATTGCTTTAAATTGTTCAACTTGGGTCAAACTGTTTGGGTAGCCTTCCACATGCTTCCAACAATAAGTTGGGTGAATTTTGGCCCATTCCTCCTGACAGAGCTGGAGTAACTGAGTCAGGTTTGTAGGCCTCCTTGCTCGCACACACTTTTTCAGTTCTGCCCACAAATGTTCTATAGGATTGAGGTCAGGGCTTTCTGATGGCCACTCCAATAACTTGACTTTGTTGTCCTTAAGCCATTTTGCCACAACTTTGGAAGTATGCTTGGGGTCATTGTCCATTTGGAAGACCCATTTGCGACCAAGCTTTAACTTCCTGACTGATGTCTTGAGATGTTGCTTCAATATATCCACATAGTTTTTCTTTCATGATGCCATCTATTTTGTGAAGTGCAGCAGTCCCTCCTGCAGCAAAGCACCCCCACAACATGATACTGCCACCCCTGTGCTTCACGGTTGGGATGGATTTCTCTTGCTTGCAAGCCTCCACCTTTTTACTCCAAACATAATGATGGTCATTATGGCCAAACAGTTCTAATTTTGTTTCATTAGACCAGAGGACATTTCTCCAAAAAGTACAATCTTTGTCCCCATGAGCAGTTGCAAACCGTAGTCTGGCTTTTTTATGGCGGTTTTGGAGCAGTGGCTTCTTCCTTGCTGAATGGCCTTTCAAGTTATGTTGATTATAGGACTCGTTTTACTGTGGATATAGATACTTTTGTACCTGTTTCCTCCAACATCTTCACAAGGTTCTTTGCTGTTGTTCTGGGATTGATTTGCACTTTTCGCACCAAAGTACGTTCATCTCTAGGAGGCAGAACGCGTCTCCTTCCTGAGCTGTATGACGGCTGTGTGGTCCCATGGTGTTTATACTTGCATATTATTGTTTGTACAGATGAACGTGGTACCTTCAGCGTTTGGAAATTGCTCCCAAGGATGAACCTGTCAAGAGTCAGTGTGTAACGGGTCGGACGAAGTCAGGCACAGGACACAGAACTGAGTAAAAACTTTACTCGACAGTAAACCAACAATATATTCCATGCTGGGAAACACACCAGCTCACAGAACTACTGACCACTCAACAACAAACAAACACGCACAAAAACCATGGGGAAAACAGAGGGTTAAATAATGAACATGTAATTGGGGAATTGAAACCAGGTGTGTAAAACAAAGACAAAACAAAAGGAAAATGAAAAGTGGATCGGCCATGGCTAGAAGGCCGGTGACGTCGAACGCGTCCGAGCAAGGAGAGGGACCGACTTCGGCGGAAGTCGTGACAGAACCAGACTTGTGGACGTCTACAATTATTTTTTTCTGATGTCTTGGCTGATTTATTTTGATTTTCCCATGATGTCAAGCAAAGAGACACTGAGTGTGAAGGTAGGCCTTGAAATACATCCACAGTTACACCTCCAATAGGCTAATTGACATCATTTGAGTCAATCAGAAGCTTCTAAAGCCATGACATCATTTTCTGGAATTTTCCAAGCTGTTTAAAGGCACAGAAAACTTAGTGTATGTAAATTTCTAACCCACTGGAATTGTGATGCAGTGAATTATAAGTGAAATAATCTGTCTGTAAAAAATTGTTGAAAAAATTACTTGTGTCATGCACAAAGTAGATATCCTAACTGACTTGCCAAAATTATAGTTTGTTAACAAGAAATTTGTGGAGTGGTTGAAAAACGAGTTTTAATGACTCCAACCTAAGTGTATGTAAACTTCTGACTTCAACTGTATGAAAGTAACAAATAGAGCACAATTCCCAATTCTACCAGACAGACATGTATGGTGTAGAACAGATTTTTGTCTGGCCATTAAGTAAAGTTATGAGCAGACCCCATCTTTATTAACCCTTTGATAATGTAGATGACCTTACGTGGGCAGTCCTTCACACAAGTGGCCCCGAACGTGTACTTGGCGTTAGGGTTGGAAGCCAACTGGTGGGTGTT
Organism: Oncorhynchus clarkii lewisi; assembly: GCF_045791955.1. Taxonomy (NCBI): domain Eukaryota; kingdom Metazoa; phylum Chordata; class Actinopteri; order Salmoniformes; family Salmonidae; genus Oncorhynchus; species Oncorhynchus clarkii. The sequence goes on along the minus strand of NC_092161.1, from coordinate 19,665,580 downwards.
GGGATTGTAGAGCATGGTAGGGGGGCAGGCATCCTTACATGTGCCATCATCCTGGAAGTCTCTACAAGCCTTTGAATACAAGAATGAAAGACTACGATCACAATGAGTGTGCAATATCGGCAACGATATCTGGAGCAGCCCAGGAGTGGGTCTGCCTGTTGTCTTTTTAAATGTGTTTCCTATCTGATTATAACTTTTGTAAGTTATGAATTCATTGAAGTCAGAAGAGTCTCTCACCAGACACTCTGTAGGCCTAGGGCCGGTGCAGCCTGCAGCACAGTGTTCGTTACAGCAGTCACTGGGTTTAGGACCCCTACACCTTCCAGAGCACTGCTCTGCACACGTCAGCTTGGTAACTGAGGAGAGATGGGAGTTTGAAAGAGAGGACCAGTCAGCAAAACACACCCATCACCAAGTGCAAGGGTCTGTGTGAGAAAACGAGCAACCAACAAAATACTTTCAACATGAACAAAAGTTTCTACCAATATCATGAAAGAGAAATAGCACGTGATGTTTTTGTATCACTACTAATTTTGGGGAGAGAAGAATGGCTCCTTACAGGTTTGACAGTTCTCCAGTCCTGAGGTCCAGCATGATCCATTGTAGCATCCCGGATCACACTTGTCACCTGTAAGGTGAGGAAAAACCCTGCTTAACATCTGAATGATGTCATTCATAGAATACTGGTGTTACACATGGTTAAACCTGGCCATGCAAGTTTGGTTGTAAATCACAAACCCGAAAGCTGTGTCATAAGGAATAATCATAATAGTTGTGCTGGTTAATCAAATGAAAAACAACAACGCCAAAATGATTCCACTGAACACAAAGCAGAGAAGGATTCATTACTATACTAAGTGTTAATGAATCTAGCATACTTACAGTAACGGCCATAGCTCTCCAGTTTGAAGTGCATACTATGGTTTATGGCCTTATTTACCATGTCCCACCACTGGATGGTTTCCACATTACACAGCAAAGGATTGTGGGCAATTTTCACACCTCCCTTGAGAATCTCTGTGCAAAATAGAAGGACACATAGATATGTTGTCTGGCCTGTGTAATGGAACCAATGGCATAGACCCAAAAATTCTAACTCCCAAGCTAAATCAAGCGCACCACAAATACTTCAAAGTACTTTAAATAACATTACATAATGTATTTGACCCACTCAGGTGTGGACAGAATCCAGGATACAGTCACTGAAATGGACCTCCCAGTCACCCACTAACCTGTCAGTCCACTCAGCTTCAGCTCCCTCAGGCCCCGGGTGTAGTTGAGGGTCACAGAGGAGTGATTCTTCTCGTAATTGGATGTTACAGTCAGGGCATACTTGTCAAGGAAGAGGGAGTGTCCTCGGATAAGACGCAGGTTTTCGAGAGGGATGCTGGCTGCCTTATTGAGGGCGATCAGAACGTATCCTCCAACCTCCTGAATGGACTGGAGGGAGAACATAGAAATGGATAGAAGTGCGGAACATGCCAGAGTTTGGTCTGGTGGTCATGCAACCTACTCTTGACTACGTTAACCTTGCAATACAATCATTGTTCAGTTGGTGGTAGTGAAGTCATAAAGGATAGAAAAGCTTTATTCTGACTATTACACTCACATTGACGTTGAGTCATTTAGCAGACTCCTATCCAGAGTTACTTACAGCCAGTGCATTCAACTAGGAGCTAGAAGCCACGGCAAGAAAAGTAATGAAATGGCTGCAACACTATTTTCTCTCGGGTCATTTTAGATCAGAGAGAGGGCGAGGAACTATAGGACATAGGAAAGGTGGATAGGTAGGAAGCCACTGCAAACAATGTATAGGAATCGAACCCTCCATCTCCTCACCTTGAGGAAGGAGAGGTCGTGGTAGTCCTGGATGTAGGTGAGCTCTAGGTTCTCCAGGACCACGGTACAGTTGCTGTACATCTTCACAAGGTTGTTGTAGTGGTCGTCTACAGTCGCCAGCAGCGTCAGCCTGTTGCTGATCCCCTGACACACTGAAACCAGAAGACAGAGAGGAAAAGTGTCACTATGGAATAGAGGTCGACCGATTATGATTTTTCAACGCTGATACAAGTACCGATTATTGGAGGACCAAAAAAGGCCGATACCGATTATGACTATTTTTTTTGTTTTTTTGTTGTTGTAATAATGACAATTACAACAATCCTGAATGAACACTTATTTTAACTTAATATAATACATCAATAAAATCAATTTAGCCTCAAATAAATAATGAAACATGTTCAATTTGGTTTCAATAATGCAAAAACAAAGTGTTGGAGAAGAAAGTAAAAGTACAATATGTGCCATGTAAGAAAGCTAACGTTTAAGTTCCTTGCTCAGAACATGAGAACATATGAAAGCTGGTGGTTCCTTTTAACATGAGTCTTCAATATTCCCAGGTAAGACGTTTTAGGTTGTAGGTATTATAGGAATTATAGGACTATTTCTCTCTATACCATTTGTATTTCATTAACCTTTGACTATTGGATGTTCTTATAGGCACTTTAGTATTGCCAGTGTAACAGTATAGCTTCCGTCCCTCTCCTCGCTCCTCCCTGGGCTCGAACCAGGAACACAACGACAACAGCCACCCTTGAAGCAGCGTTACCTATGCAAAGCAAGGGGAACAACCACTCCAAGTCTCAGAGCGAGTGACGTTTGAAGTCATAAACAGCGCAATGCTTGACGCACAACGAAGAGCTGCTGGCAAAACGCTCTAAAGTGCTGTTTGAATGAATGCTTACGAGCCTGCTGCTGCCTACCACCGCTCAGTCAGACTGCTCTATCAAATCATAGACTTAGTTATAACATAATAACACACATAAATACGAGCCTTAGGTCATTAATATGGTCGAATTCGGAAACTATCATCTCAAAAACAAGACGTTTATTCTTTCAGTGAGATACGGAACCGTTTCGTATTTTATCTAAGGGGTGGCATCCATTAGTCTAAATATTCCTGTTACTTTGCACAACCTTCAATGTTATGTCATAATTACGTAATATTCTGGCAAATTAGGCAGCCCAAACTGTTGCACATACACTGACTCTGCGTGCAATGAACGCAAGAGAAGTGACTCAATTTCACCTTGTTAATATTGCCTGCTAACCTGGATTTCTTTTAGCTAAATATGCAGGTTTAAAAATATATACTTCTGTGTATTGATTTTAAGAAAGGCATTTTTGGTCATGGTTAGGTACACATTGGCGCAACGATACGCACCGCATCAATTATATGCAACGCAGGACACGCTAGATAAACTAGTGATATCATCAACCATGTGTTAACTAGTGATTATGATTGATTAATTGTTTTAATGCTACAGTGGGGAGAACAAGTATTTCATACACTGCCGATTTTGCAGGTTTTTGCACTGCCGATTTTGCAGGTTTTTATCATAGGTACACTTCAACTGTGAGAGACAGAATCTAAAACAAAAATCCAGAAAATGACATTGTATGATTTTTAAGTAATTAATTTGCATTTTATTGTATGACATAAGTATTTGATCACCTACCAACCAGTAAGAATTCCGGCTCTCACAGACCTGTTAGTTTTTCTTTAGGCAAGCAGCTAGGTGAGAAGGTAACAACTGTTGGCGCAATTATTAGAAAATGGAAGAAGTTCAAGATGACGGTCAATCACCCTCGGACTGGGGCACCATGCAAGATCTCACCTCGTGGGGCATCAATGATCATGAGGAAGGTGAGGGATCAGCCCAGAACTACACGTCAGGACCTGGTCAATGACCTGAAGAGAGCTGGGACCACAGTCTCAAAGAAAACCATTAGTAACACACTACGTCGTCATGGATTAAAATCCTGCAGCGCACGCAAGGTCCCCCTGCTCAAGCCAGCGCATGTCCAGGCCCGTCTGAAGTTTGCCAATGACCATCTGGGTGATCCAGAGGAGGAATGGGAGGTCATGTGGTCTGATGAGACAAAAATATAGCTTTTTGGTCTAAACTCCACTCGCCGTGTTTGGAGGAAGAAGAAGGATGAGTAAAACACCAAGAACACCATCCCAACCATGAAGCATGGAGATGGAAACATCATTCTTTGGGGATGCTTTTCTGCAAAGGGGACAGGACGACTGCACCGTATTGAGGGGAGGATGAATGGGGCCATGTATCGCGAGATCTTGGCCAACAACCTCCTTCCCTCAGTAAGAGCATTGAAGATGGGTCGTGACTGGGTCTTCCAGCTTGACAACGACCCGAAACACACAGCCAGGGCAACTAAGGAGTGGCTCCCTAAGAAGCATCTCAAGGTCCTGGAGTGGCCTAGCCAGTCTCCAGACCTGAACCCAATAGAAAATCTTTGGAGGGAGCTGAAAGTCCGTATTTCCCAGCGACAGCCCTGAAACCTGAAGGATCTGGAGAAGGTCTGTGTGGAGGAGTGGGTCAAAATCCCTGCTGCAGTGTGTGCAAACCTGGTCAAGAACTACAGTAATTGCAAACAAAGGTTTCTGTACCAAATATTAAGTTCTGCTTTTCTGATGTATCAAATACTTATGTCATGCAATAAAATGCTAATTAATTACTTAAAAATCATACAATGTGATTTTCTGGATTTTTGTTTTAGATTCCGTCTCTCACAGTTGAAGTGTACCTATGATAAAAAATTACAGACCTCTACATGCTTTGTAAAATCGGCAGTGTATCAAATACTTATTCTCCCCACTGTAGCTAGCAACTTGCCTTGGCTTACTGCATTCGCGTAACAGGCAGTCTCCCCGTGGAGTGCAATGAGAGGCAGGTGGTTAGAGCATTGGACTAGTTAACTGTAAGGTTGCAAGATTGAATCCCCCGAGCTGACAAGGTGAAAATCTGCCGTTCTGCCCCTGAACAAGGCAGTTAACCCACCGTTCCTAGGCCGTCATTGAAAATAAGAATGTGTTCTAAACTGACTTGCCTAGTTAAATAAAGATTAAATAAAGGTGTAAAAAAAAATACATTTAAAAAAAATCAGCCAAATCGGATTTCCGATTGTTATGAAAACTTGAGATCGTCCCTAATTAATAGGCCATTCCGATGAATCGGTCGACCTCTACTATGGAAGTTTAGTTGCTAATTGTATACATCAAACTTTGGCTTTCATGTTAACTGTAGGAGTCATTTACATAATGATTCCAACAGAGTTCCACTTTTGGATGAGAGACATAATTTAGTGGAAACTACATTTCCAAACAAATTTCTACTGAACATCACCATGAAACCTAACCTACTGTGGGCACAGTACCACTTAGTGGTATTGAGGTGCACGTAATGGTGACATAATGACTGTCAGTCCTGACATAAAGTGATATGCCATTACAGAGAGTCTCCACAACAGGTTGGACAGGTTCTGAGGAGATGAGAGGTTGATCTTTAACGTCTACACTGCTGCAGACTACACGCCAACTAAGGAGGGATTTTCACCACTCCATCATCTGGAAGGAGAGAAAGAAAGCTCTCCCACACATGCACTTTGCTGCCCTCTGAAACTCTAACATCATTGTGTCTCAACTGGCATAAGTCGCTCAGATTCTTTGGGGGACACCTATAGTTAGTTAGTTAACACATGCTTATTTGAATGTACCTGTTCTTCCAAGGAGAACTGTTAAAGGCTGTATTTCTGGGAGGAATTGTGGATGGTGTGGAGAGTTGCACGCCGCCTGTGCTAGGGCATCTTGAGTTGACCGCGCACATTCACAGTTTTAGAGGCAGATGCTGTAGTCAGTGGGAGGTGAGGGAGAAGATGGAAGCAGCTGGTAAGGGAATAGACAAAGTCCCTGTGTAATTTATCTTGGGACCAGACAACAGGGCTCACAGCATGAGCATGAGGATGTAGCCAAACAAATCATTTAATAAGTCTGATATACTTGTGGTTCATATTAGTTTAGCTTAGCTTGTGGTTCATATTAGTTTAGCGAGAGCTTTTCAGAGAGTCATGCTGTGGTTAATAAGGTAGACAGGAAAGTCATTCTTCAAGAAACCGCTTTTAACTTAACAAGTTGCAAGCTCCTAGGTCTAGAACAATCATTATAACTTCATTATAAGTAAAATCATAGGCCAAGTCAAAATATTAGTGTGTAGGTATGGCTCCGTCACCCTAACCTCAGTACCCCTCCTCCCCCGTTCCACTAAACAACTGCCATCATAATGCATGTGCATTGTAACGTGTAATAACATTTGACCCTTGGGTTGATTACACAGCTGTCGTATTTCATGTTCTGGCAGGTTTACCTTCGTTATCCTAGATTGTATTGATAGGTGGCTTTTTATTTACATCAAAAATAGAAGATAAAACTCTAAATAGAATGTTCTAGATGGAACTTTACTCTAACTGTACTTTAATGTAACTGCAGTTCACATGCATACAGTATTAGTGTACATTGAGCTCCGTGTGTGTGCTTCTAAGCAGGCCTCACTCAGAGATGTCACTAAGGTAAACACAGCTGCACCCTCTCTCCCGGTTTTGTATCTGTTCCCCCCACGCTGCTTCAGTGTTCAGGTCAATGTCATTCTGGGGCAATCTGACATCTGGAAGCACAACCTTGCCCTTAGTTCCTAAGTGTGCTTGCCTGTGTACGCTTGCCTGTGTATGTGTGTGCATAACTGCATATCTGTGTCCGATCTGCAGACTCTCCCTGCACTGCTGTAGCCTGCACTACTGTAGAGCTCCCCTACCTCTGGATACTCCACTCCCTGAAGGACTTGACCCTTAACCCTTTCTCCACACACTTCCTGTAATAGGATCAAGCTTGTTTCCTAAGTCTATCATCATCTGCGGTCATCCGGCCTCATACCCCTCACTCAAACCTTGTCATCCTCTCTTCCCACTCTTCTTCCTCCTCCCACAGACACATTCCCAAAGGACAAGAGGGGGATGAGGGCCGGAGGGGTGGGTCGTACTCCTCCTGGAGCTCAATCACTTTTACATGTGGCTCTACTCTGGAGAGAATGATGGGGGTGGACAGATGTTGGTGGTGTTAGTTTATAATAGAATGAAAAGAAAGTTAATTAAATTATCTCAGACGCTCCACAAATAATTAAACTTTATATTTTTTTATTTTGGTGTCGGGGGGGTTTAGTTACTGCCCAGTGTTTCCAGATTTCTGTTCATAGTATTGTATTTTTTAAATGGGCAATCAGTAGTTGTTACATCCCTTTTTGGACTTTATTATACAGTGCATTTGGGGAAGGATTCAGACCCCTTTACTTTTTCTACATTTTGTTACGTTACAGCCTTTTTTCTAAAAATTGAGTTTTTTCCCCTCATACAATAACCCATAATGACAAAGCAAAAACAGGTTTTTAGACATTTTATCAAAAAATAAATAAATAAAAGAAATATGACATTTTACATAAGTATTCAGACCCTTTACTCAGTACTTTGTTGAAGCACCTTTGGCAGCGATTACAGTCTTGAGTCTTCTTGGGTATGACACTACAAGCTTGGCACACCTGTAATAGCTTTCGTCGTAGGATGAGGAAGAGTAGTCGGACCAAAGCGCAGCGTGGTAAGTGTTCATGTTTGTTTATTGAACTGAACACTAAATCAAAATAACAAGAGAATAAATTAAACCGAAACAGTCCCGTAAGGTGCAAACACTAATACAGAAAATAACCACCCACAAAACCCCTGTGGGAAAAAGCTACCTAAGTGTGGTTCCCAATCAGAGACAACGATAGACAGCTGTCCCTGATTGAGAACCCTACCCGGCCAAAACAAAGAAATACAAAACATAGATGTCACGCCCTGACCATAGTTTACTTTGTATTTTCTATGTTTTGATTGGTCAGGGTGTGATCTGAGTGGGTATTCTATGTTTCATGTCTGGTTTGTCTATTTCTATGTTCAACCTGATATGGTTCTCAGTCAGAGGCAGGTGTTCGTCATTGTCTCTGATTGGGAACCATATTTAGGTAGCCTGGGTTTCACTGTGTGTTTGTGGGTGATTGTTCCTGTCTATGTGTTTTCACCAGATAGGCTGTTTAGGTTTTCGTTACGTTCGTTACGTTCTTTATTTTGTAGTATTTGTATTGATTCGTGTTTTACATTTGTTCATTAAAACATGGATCGCAATCTACACGCTGCATTTTGGTCCGATCCTTGTTCTACCTCTTCATCAGAAGAGGAGATAGAAGAAAGCCGTTACAGAATCACCCACCACAAAAGGACCAAGCAGCGTGTCAACAGGCAGGAGCAGCGCGAGGAGAAGCGCAATAAGGATTTCTGGACATGGGAGGAAATCCTCGACGGGAGAGGACCCTGGGCTAAACCAGGGGAGTGTAGCCGCACTAAGGTGCAGCGGGAGAAGAAACAACAGGAACAGCCCAAGGAGGAGTACAGTATGGAGTATACTACTTGGGAGGAGATCGACAGGTGGGCGGCCGACCCAGGGAGAGTGCCGGAGCCCGCCTGGGATTCGCTGGAGCAGTGCGAGGAAGGTTACCGTAGAATGGAGGCGGTGAAAGCAGAGAGGCGCTGGTATGAGAAGGCAGCACGGCGACGCGGATGGAAGCCTGAGAGGCAGCCCCAAAAATTTCTTGGGGGGGGGCTAACAGGGAGTATGGCAATGCCAGGTAGGAGACCTGAGCAGACTCCCTGTGCTTACCGGGGGGCTAGAGAGACCGGACAGGCACCGTGTTATGCAGTGGTGCGCACGGTGTCTCCAGTGCGGGTGCATAGCCCGGTGCGGTATATTCCAGCTCCGCGTGTCTGCCGGGCTAGATTGAGCGTCGAGCCTAATGCCATGAAGCCGGCTCTACGCAGCTGGTCCCCAGTGCGTCTCCTTGGGCCGGCTTACATGGCACCAGCCTTGCGCTCGGTGTCTCCGGTTCGCCTGCATAGTCCAGTGCGGGCTATTCCACCTCGCCGCACTGGCAGGGCGACCGTGAGCATTCAACCAGGTAAGGTTGGGCAGGCTCGGTGCTCAAGAGCTCCAGTGCGCCTGCACGGTCCGGTTTTTCCAGTACCACCTCCACACCCCAGCCCTCCGGTAGCAGCTCCCCGCACCAGGCTTCCTGTGCGTGTCCTCGGCCCAGTACCACCAGTGCCAGCACCACGCATCAGGCCTACAGTGCGCCTCGCCTGTCCAGCGCTGTCGGAGCCTTCCTCCTCTCCAGCGCTGTCGGAGTCTCCCGCCTGTTTAGCGCTGTCAGAGCTTTCCGCCTCTACAGCGCTGCCGGAGTCTCCCGCCTGTTCAGAACTGCCAGTTAGCATAGAGCTGCCAGTTAGCATAGAGCTGCCAGTTAGCATAGAGCTGCCAGTTAGCAAGGAGCTGCCAGTCTGCAAGGAGCTGCCAGTCTGCAAGGAGCTGCCAGTCTGCATGGAGCTGCCAGTCTGCATGGAGCTGCCAGTCTGCATGGAGCTGCCAGTCTGCAAGGAGCCGCCAGAGCTGCCTGTCTGCAGGATGCCGCCAAAGCTGCCAGTCTGCAAGGAGCCGCCAGAGCTGCCAGTCTGCAAGGAGCCGCCAGAGCTGCCAGTTAGCATGGAGCAGCCAGGGCCGCCAGTTAGCATGGAGCAGCCAGGGCCGCCAGTCAGCATGGAGCAGCCAGGGCCGCCAGTCAGCATGGAGCAGCCAGGGCCGCCAGTCAGCATGGAGCAGCCAGGGCCGCCAGTCAGCATGGAGCAGCCAGTCAGCATGGAGCAGCCAGTCAGCATGGAGCAGCCAGAGCAGCCAGTCAGCATGGAGCAGCCAGAGCTGCCAGTCAGCATGGAGCAGCCAGTCAGCATGGAGCAGCCAGAGCAGCCAGTCAGCATGGAGCAGCCAGAGCTGCCAGTCAGCATGGAGCAGCCAGTCAGCATGGAGCAGCCAGAGCTGCCAGTCAGCATGGAGCAGCCAGTCAGCATGGAGCAGCCAGAGCTACCAGTCATCATGGAGCAGCCAGTCAGCATGGAGCAGCCAGAGCTGCCAGTCGACCAGACTCTTCCAGAGCTGCCAGTCGACCAGACTCTTCCAGAGCTGCCAGTCGACCAGACTCTTCCAGATCTGCCAGTCGTCCAGACTCTTCCAGATCTGCCAGTCGTCCAGACTCTTCCAGATCTGCCAGTCGTCCAGACTCTTCCAGATCTGCCAGTCGTCCAGACTCTTCCAGATCTGCCAGTCGACCAGACTCTTCCAGATCTGCCAGTCGACCAGACTCTTCCAGATCTGCCAGTCGTCCAGACTCTTCCAGATCTGCCAGTCGTCCAGACTCTCTCAGATCTGCCAGTCGACCAGATTCTCCCAGATCCGCCAGTCGACCAGATTCTCCCAGATCCGCCAGTCGACCAGATTCTTCCAGATCTGCTAGTCGACCAGGATCTGCTGAAACCGCCAGCCAGCCAGGTTCTGGTAGTTTCTACTACCTGCCTGGGCTTCCTCTCAGTGCTGAGCTTCTTCTCAGTGCTGAGCTTCCTCTCAGTGCTGAGCTACCCATCTGTCCCGAGTTACCTCTGTCCCGAGCTGTCCCTCTGTCCCATGTTATCATTGTGGTGGGTAACCTATTTAGGGACGTTTAGGAGGGGGATTAAAACTGTCATGGAGTGGGGTCCACGTCCAGCGCCAGAGCCGCCACCGCGGACAGATGCCCACCCAGACCCTCCCCTATAGGTTCAGGTTTTGCGGCCGGAGTCCGCACCTTGGGGGGGGGGTACTGTCACGCCCTGACCATAGTTTACTTTGTATTTTCTATGTTTTGATTGGTCAGGGTGTGATCTGAGTGGGTATTCTATGTTTCATGTCTGGTTTGTCTATTTCTATGTTCAGCCTGATATGGTTCTCAGTCAGAGGCAGGTGTTCGTCATTGTCTCTGATTGGGAACCATATTTAGGTAGCCTGGGTTTCACTGTGTGTTTGTGGGTGATTGTTCCTGTCTATGTGTTTTCACCAGATAGGCTGTTTAGGTTTTCGTTACGTTCGTTACGTTCTTTATTTTGTAGTATTTGTATTGATTCGTGTTTTACATTTGTTCATTAAAACATGGATCGCAATCTACACGCTGCATTTTGGTCCGATCCTTGTTCTACCTCTTCATCAGAAGAGGAGATAGAAGAAAGCCGTTACAATAGAAAAAGGCCATAGAATGCCCACCCAAATCACACCCTGACCAAACCAAAATAGAGACATAAAAAGCTCTCTACGGTCAGGGCGTGACAACACCTGTATTTGCAGAAGTTTCTCCCATTGTTCTCTGCAGATCCTCTCAAGCTCTGTCCGGTTGGATGGGGAGCGTTGCATCACAGATATTTTCAGGTCTCTCCAGAGATATTCAAATCTAGGCTCTGGCTGGGCCACTCAAGGACATTCAGAGACTTGTCCCGAAGCCACTCCTGCATTATCTTGGCTGTGTGCTTAAGGTTGTTGTACTGTTGGAAGGTGAACCTTCGCCCCAGTCTGAGGTCCTGAGCACTCTGGAGCAGGTTATCATCAAGGATCTCTCTGCATGCTGCTGCCACCACCATGCTTCCCTGTAGAGATAGTGCCAGGTTTCCTCCAGACGTGACGCTTGGTATTCAGGCCAAAGAGTTCAATCTTGGTTTCATCAAACCAGAGAATCTTGTTTCTCATGGTCTGAGAGTCCTTTAGGTGCCTTTTGGCAAACTCCAAGCTGACTGTCATGTGCCTTTTTTATGAGGAGTGGCTTCCGTCTGGCCACTCTACCATAAAGGCCTGATCGGTGGAGGATGCAGAGAAGGTTGTCCTTCTGGAATGTTCTCCCATCTCCACCGAGGAACTCTGGAGCTCTGTCAGAGTGACTATCGGGTTCTTGGTCAACTCCCTGACCAAGTCCCTTCTCCTCCAATTACTCAGTTTGGCCTTGTGGCCAGCTGTAGGAAGAGTCTGGGTGGTTCCAAACTCATTCCATTTAAGAATGATGGAGGCCACTGTGCTCTTGGGGACCTTCAATGCTGCAGAAATGGTAACCTTCCCCAGATCTGTGCCTCAACACAATCCTTTCTCTGAGCTCTACGGACATTTCCTTTGACCTCATGGCTTGGTTTTTGCTCTGACATGCACTGTCAACTGTGGGACCTTTTATATAGACACGTGTATGCCTTTCCAAATCATGTCCAATCAACTGCATTTACCACAGGTGGACTCCAACCAAGTTGTAGAAACATATCAAGGATGATCAATGGAAACAGGATGCACCTGAGCTCAATTTTTTCGAGTCTCATAGCAAAGTGTCTGAATATTTATAAGGTAAGGTATAAGGTATTATTTTTTATAAATGTGCAAAATTTCAAAAAACCTTTTTGGCTTTGTCATTATGGGGTATTGTGTGTAGATTGAGGGACATTTTGATTTCATCAATTTTAGAATAAGGCTGCAATGTAATATCATGTGGGGGAAAAAAGTAAGGGGTCTGAATACTTTCCAAATGCACTGTATGCGTCCATTGATTCTTGAAGAATATACCGTTTAAATGCCTCATGCGCTTAGTTCAACTGTCATACCACATCAGAACCCAAAATAGAACTTGTTTAACTCCAATGTTTGTAAACAAACACTGTTTAGCATAAACAAAACATGGTTAAAACTATAATTTTGATATCATGCATGGCCAGTCCTTGTATCCATAGCGCTGCCTTTGAATTTGAGTCTGGTAACATTTCTCTAGGCCCATCCCCCTGCTTTACACTGAAACAGTGGTGGAGAGAATGCTTTGTTATTGTTGATAGCCACTGAGTAGTATTTTCATTTCAAAACCTTTTTTTTTCTTTTTCATTCATGAATACTGACAAATATAAACATTTTTCAAAGGGTTTTCTAATGATCAATTAGCCTTTTGAAATGATACACTTGGATTATCTAACACAACGTGCCATTGGAACACAGGAGTGATGGTTGCTGATGATGGGCCTCTGTTCGCCTATGTACATAAAAAATCTGCCGTTTCCAGCTACAATAGTCATTTACAACATTAACACAATGTCTACACTGTATTTCTGATCAATTTGATGTTATTTTAATGGACCAAAAATGTGTTTTTCTTTCAAAAACAAGAATTTCTGAGTGACCCCAAACTTGTGTGTGTGACAACAGGTTTCAGCTGATTGTTTAACTTGGAAATCCTCGACTACAAGGCCATGCCAGACTTCATAGGAAGAAGTTCCTGTGTGTGTTGTACTGGGTGGGGCTATATGAGAGAGATTCTGCAATCTCACTCTTTTTTATAATTTCAATTGACATTTTTCTTTACACCTACTGTATGAGTACATTTAGCTGACATTGCAACTACTGATGATGCCAATTGTGTGTTTGCATTATATCCATTGTTTTCTGTAAGAGGCATTGAAAGGGATTTGTCTTAGCTGAAAATATAGAACTAAAGTTCCAGTCATAGTTTCCATGTGTAACGGTCCACAGATGACCTCTCTCTTCCCTCAGAGTTCTCCTCTGTCCACCCCTGTGTGCCTGCCTCTCCCCTCCCTCCTCACAGAGAAGTGTGGAATTCCCTGAGTCTATGCCATGTATCCTTTGGGCAGTGCTAGAAAGGGATGGAGGGAGGGGAGGAAGGGAGATGGAAGAGTGAGTGGACACTGGTTGTTGAGATAAGAGGAGCTTCACGGTCACAGAGGGTTTGTACAGTCTACGCAAACACGCACGCACACAAACACAAGTGCACACATGCACACACTCACACTTTTTCTATATTACAGAAACACACCTGGTCCCAGTCATTCATTCGCATAGGAAATGGGATGAACGGACTAACTGCGGCCTTCCCACTCACCTCCGCTGTCTCTTTAAACAGTCTCTCAGACTGCTGGCTGAACAAGGGAGAAGAAATAATGAGAGGAAAGGGCCTTTTCGTTTCATTCAATGTTCTTGCTAAAAAATGCCCGTTGTGCTGAATGCCCCTCAATCCTGCTGTCTTATAAGGTTCCACACAGGCATCCTATTTCCCAAGTAATAATAGCCTTTGAATGACTAAAACATCACCGATAATATTTTTTTTTAATGAAAATGCTCAGAATTGAAGAAATTGTACCTTCTCTCATTTCTAACTATCAGAAAGCCTGAAAGAACAGCCTGATTGGGCAGGGAGCTTGACTGGCAGCTCTTTGAAACACTCTTGTGGTCGTTGCCAGGTAACAAGGTAAACAATAGGCCATGTCATTGATGAGGAGATAAACAATGGGCCACATGTCATTCTGAGCCTAAATAGTATGCCTCAACACACTTTCTCTGCAAAATGTCAACAGTGCTGATCATGGACCGTTTGGATATCAGACAAACAGCAGAAATACAAAATTGCATTTGTTTTGTAACTAACTGCAGAATACAGTTCACTAATACACTTCACAATAATTAGTAAAGCCTGAGTCACCTTAGAAGCTTAGACATAAGAGCATGTACAGTGCCTTGCGAAAGTATTCGGCCCCCTTGAACTTTGCGACCTTTTGCCACATTTCAGGCTTCAAACATAAAGATATAAAACTGTATTTTTTTGTGAAGAATCAACAACAAGTGGGACACAATCATGAAGTGGAATGACATTTATTGGATACTTCAAACTTTTTGAACAAATCAAAAACTGAAAAATTGGGCGTGCAAAATTATTCAGCCCCTTTACTTTCAGTGCAGCAAACTCTCTCCAGAGGTTCAGTGAGGATCTCTGAATGATCCAATGTTGACCTAAATGACTAATGATGATAAATACAATCCACCTGTGTGTAATCAAGTCTCCGTATAAATGCACCTCCACTGTGATAGTCTCAGAGGTCCGTTAAAAGCGCAGAGAGCATCATGAAGAACAAGGAACACACCATGCAGGTCCGAGATACTGTTGTGAAGAAGTTTAAAGCCGGATTTGGATACAAAATGATTTCCCAAGCTTTAAACATACCAAGGAGCACTGTGCAAGCGATAATATTGAAATGGAAGGAGTATCAGACCACTGCAAATCTACCAACACCTGGCCGTCCCTCTAAACTTTCAGCTCATACAAGGAGAAGACTGATCAGAGATGCAGCCAAGAGGCCCATGATCACTCTGGATGAACTGCAGAGATCTACAGCTGAGGTGGGAGACTCTGTCCATAGGACAACAATCAGTCGTATATTGCACAAATCTGGCCTTTATGGAAGAGTGGCAAGAAGAAAGCCATTTCTTAAAGATATCCATAAAAAATGTTGTTTAAAGTTTGCCACAAGCCACCTGGGAGACACACCAAACATGTGGAAGAAGGTGCTCTGGTCAGATGAAACCAAAATTGAACTTTTTGGCAACATTGCAAAACGTTATGTTTAGCGTAAAAGCAACACAGCTCATCACCCTGAACACACCATCCCCACTGTCAAACATGGTGGTGGCAGCATCATGGTTTGGGCCTGCTTTTCTTCAGCAGGGACAGGGAAGATGGTTAAAATTGATGGGAAGATGGATGGAGCCAAATACAGGACCATTCTGGAAGAAAACCTGATGGAGTCTGCAAAAGACCTGACACTGGGACGGAGATTTGTCTTCCAACAAGACAATGATCCAAAACATAAAGCAAAATCTACAATGGAATGGTTCAAAAATAAACATATCCAGGTGTTAGAATGGCCAAGTCAAAGTCCAGACCTGAATCCAATCGAGAATCTGTGGAAAGAACTGAAAACTGCTGTTCACAAATGCTCTCCATCCAACCTCACTGAGCTCGAGCTGTTTTGCAAGGAGGAATGGGAAAAAATTTCAGTCTCTCGATGTGCAAAACTGATAGAGACATACCCCAAGCGACTTACAGCTGTAATCGCAGCAAAAGGTGGCGCTAGAAAGTATTAACTTAAGGGGGCTGAATAATTTTGCACACCCAATTTTTCAGTTTTTGATTTGTTAAAGAAGTTTGAAATATCCAATAAATGTCGTTCCACTTCATGATTGTGTCCCACTTGTTGTTGATTCTTCACAAAAAAATACAGTTTTATATCTTTATGTTTGAAGCCTGAAATGTGGATAAAAGGTTGCAAAGTTCAAGGGGGCTGAATACTTTCGCAAGGCACTGTACATGAACACAGGATACAAAAAGTGTACTGGACAATGTATTGGTGCCTCTGCATTAGCATTATAGATGACAATATGTTCAG
Source organism: Oncorhynchus clarkii lewisi (assembly GCF_045791955.1). Classification (NCBI taxonomy): domain Eukaryota; kingdom Metazoa; phylum Chordata; class Actinopteri; order Salmoniformes; family Salmonidae; genus Oncorhynchus; species Oncorhynchus clarkii. The sequence goes on along the minus strand of NC_092161.1, from coordinate 19,649,533 downwards.
AACTGTATGTATTGATCAGACATTTATTTGATCATTTGCAGTAGGTCAGAATATCTGAAATATTGATCTACATGAACAGATGAGAAATAATGGTGAGACATCATTTGACAGAAAGAAAAGAGCCATAGGCCTAATGTAGGCATCCGGTCACCCTACAGTGTGCAGGATCCATTGATTCGTACAATTTGTGACACTCATGTCCCGTCTGAATGCTTGAAAAAATATACATACAAAGTAACAAAATCTGATATCATATCACATAAAAGTGATTTACTTAGGCTTTAGGAAATGCAACCAACTACAGAGATTGATGGGGAGGAGAGGAGGATCCATGTACCACGCTTCAATCCTGCAAGCTTCAGTCACCCACTTGGCTTCAGTCGCCCCCAAGATTGAAGCGGGAGACCAATCCAGTTATGGCCTCCTTGCCAGACCTCTCACACTGGACAGACAGGGGTCCTGGGATGGACAGCTCGCACAGCTTCCCCACCTCTGGCACTGGATCAAGGGAGACCTCGTTAAAAAGAGATCCAGGATCCCATCTACATAAAGTAATGTTCTTGAAAAGAGAAATGTTTGTTAAATGGGCAGTGAATTTAATTTCCTTTCATTTACTGTTATGATGCAAGCAATTTGTTGTAGTGTTGATGAGATTTTTAAAAAAGTACTCAATATGAAATATGCAATATTTGGTTGTGCACCTTTTCTTTCTTGTTTTGGATTTTGATTTTTTTGTGTGCCTGAAATGCTCAATTGATGCAGATTTTAAATGAATAACTGCGACTCTAGGTCTGTCTTCCTAGGCTTCACAGCATATCCCCCCTTTACCTTGGGAAAGCTGATTATGTATCACAGCATTCCTGCTGTGGCGGTTGCCTGGGAAGCTGTGCAGACAGAGTAGTGGAAAGACAAAGGGAGATGGAAAATAATAATACCATCCTCCTCCTACTCATCATGACACAAGCTACATCCACTGTAAGACAACAACCCATACATTAGAATGGCAAAATATAATTTTCAAGGGTCAATTACAAATTATGGTGGAAAATAAGTATTTGGTCAATAACAAATGTTTATCTCAATACTTTGTTATATACCCTTTTATATGCCCTTTTCTGTAAGTCTTCACAAGGTTTTCACACACTGTTGCTGGTATTTTGGCCCATTCCTCCATGCAGATCTCCTCTAGAGCAGTGATGTTTTGGGTCTGTTGCTGGGCAACACGGACTTTCAACTCCCTCCAAAGATTTTCTATGGGGTTGAGATCTGGAGACTGGCTAGGCCACTCCAGGACCTTGAAATGCTTCTTACGAAGCCACTCCTTCGTTGCCCGGGCGGTGTGTTTGGGATCATTGTCATGCTGAAAGACCCAGCCACGTTTCATCTTCAATGCCCTTGCTGATGGTAGGCTTTGTTAATTTGGTCCCAGCTCTCTGCAGGTCATTCACTAGGTCCCCCCGTGTGGTTCTGGGATTTTTGCTCACCGTTCTTGTGATCATTTTGACCCCACGGGGTGAGATCTTGCATGGAGCCCCAGATCGAGGGAGATTATCAGTGGTCTTGTATGTCTTTCATTTCCTAATAATTGCTCCCACAGTTGATTTCTTCAAACCAAGCTGCTTACCTATTGCAGATTCAGTCTTCCCAGCCTGGTGCATGTCTACAATTTTGTTTCTGGTGTCCTTTGACAGCTCTTTGGTCTTGGCCATAGTGGAGTTTGGAGTGTGACTGTTTGGGATTGTGGACAGGTGTATTTTATACTGATAACAAGTTCAAACAGGTGCCATTAATACAGGTAACGAGTGGAGGACAGAGGAGCCTCTTAAAGAAGAAGTCTGTGAGAGCCAGAAATCTTGCTTGTTGTAGGTGACCAAATACTTATTTTCCACCATAATTTACAAATAAATTCATAAAAAATCCTACAATGTGATTTTCTGGATTTTTTTTCTCTAAATTTGTCTGTCATAGTTGAAGTGTACCTATGATGAAAATTACAGGCCTCTCTCATCGTTTTAAGTGGGAGAACTTGTACAATTTGTGGCTGACTAAATACTTTTTTGCCCCACTGTATTTCTCGAGTGATTGCCTCGCCTGGTTCACCAACTACTTGTCTGATAGAGATCAATGTAGCAAATCGGAGGGCCTGTTGTCCGGACCTATGGCAGTCTCTATGGGCATGCCACGGTGTTCAATTCTCGGGCCGACTCTCTTCTCTGTATACATCAATGATGTCGCTTTTGCTGATGGTGATTCTCTGATCCACCTCTTCGCAGACAACATCATTCTGTATACTTCTGGCCCTTCTTTGGACACTGTGTTAACTAACCTCCAGACAAGCTTCAATGCCATACAACTCTCCTTCTGTGGCTTCCAACTGCTCTTAATTGCAATGAAAACTAAATGCAATATGTGGACAACTACAAATACCTAGGTGTCTGGTTAGACTGTAAACTCTCCTTCCAGACTCACATTAAACATTTCCAATCCAAAATTAAATCTAGAATCGGCTTCCTATTTCGCAACAAAGCATCCTTCACTCATGCTGCCAAACATACCCTCGTAAAACTGACCATCCTACCAATCCTCGACTTCGGCGATGTAATTTATAAAATAGCCTCCAACACTCTACTCAACAAATTGGATGCAGTCTATCACAGTCTCATCCGTTTTGTCACCAAAGCCCCATATACTACCCACCACTGCGACCTGTACGCTCTCGTTGGCTGGCCCTCGCTTCATACTCGTCGCCAAACCCACTGGCTCCAGGTCATCTACAAGTCTCTGCTAGGTCAAGCCCCGCCTTGTCCCAGCTCACTGGTCACCATAGCAGCATCCACCCGTAGCACGTGCTCCAGCAGGTATATCTCACGGGTTCCCCCCTAAAGCCAAGTCCTCCTTTGGCCGCCTTTCCTTCCAGTTCTCTGCTGCCAATGACTGGAACAAACTGCAGAAATCATTGTAGCTGGAGACACATATCTCTCTCACTAGCTTTAAGCACCAGCTGTCAGAGCAGCTCACAGATCACTGAACCTGTACCTAGCCCATCTGTAAATAGCCCATCCAACTATCTCATCCCCATATTGTTATTTATTTATTTTTTCTCCTTTGCACCCCAGTACCTCTACTTGCACATTCATCTTCTGCACATCTATTACTCCAGTGTTTAATGCTATATTGTAATTACTTCGCCACCATGGCCTATTTATCGCCTTACCTCCCTTATCTTACCTCATATGCACACACTGTATATATACTTTTTCTACTGTATTATTCACTGTATGTTTGTTTATTCCATGTGTAACTCTGCGTTGTTGTATGTGTCGAACTGCTTTGCTTTATCTTGGCCAGGTTGCAGTTGTAATTGAGAACTTGTTCTCAACTAGCCTACCAGGTTAAATAAAAGTGAAATAAATCAAATTAAAAAAATATATTTAAAAAAAATAAAGCCAGAAATGTAGTACAGCAATGGTAACGTCTTATTATATCGTAAGTCATTTAAATATACCGCCTTAAAACTGTCATCACATGCACCTATGCTTTGCTTTGGCTTTGTTTACAAACATTAAACCAGCTACAGTAGCTCAAGCAGATCATACGACCGAAGATACTGGTAACCTTTCATCTGTGGCGTGACAGTTAGCTAGCAAGCTACTTACCAGAACGCCGGCAAAAGCACACTGTCTTGTGACTGCACAATTGGTGGCTGACTAAATACTTTTTTGCCCACTGTAAAGGCTGTTGAGTCTGCCGATAAGAATGTGGTGATTGACAGTCGAAAGCCTTGGCCAGGTCGATGAATACGGCGCACAGTATTGTCTCTTATCGATGGCGGTTATGATATCGTTGAGGACCTTGAGCGTGGCTGAGGTCTACCCATGACCAGCTCTGAAACCAGATTGCATAGCGGAGAAGGTACGGTGGGATTCGAAATGGTCGGTAATCTGTTTGTTAACTTGGCTTTCGAAGACCTTAGAAAGGCAGGGTAGGATAGATATAGGTCTGTAGTAGTTAGAGTCTAGACTCTAGACTCTAGAGTGTCTCCCCCCTTTGAAGAGGGGGGTGACCGCGGCTGCTTCCCAATCTTTGGGAATCTCAGACGATACGAAAGAGAAGTTGAACAGGCTAGTAATCGGGGTTGCAACAATTTCAGCAGATCATTTTAGTAATAGAGGGTCCAGATTGTCTAGCCCGGTAGATTTGTAGGGGTCCAGATTTTGCAGCTCTTTTAGAACATCAGCTATCTGGATTTGGGTGAAGGAGAAATGGGGAAGGCTTGGGCGAGTTGCTGTGGGGTGTGCAGGGCTGTTGACCGGGGTAGGGGTAGCCAGGTGGAAAGCATGGTCAGCTGTAGAAAAATGCTTATTGAAATTCTCAGTTATAGTGTATTTATCAGTGGTGACAGTGTTTCCTAGTCTCAGTGCAGTGGGTAGCTGGGAGGAGGTGCTCTTATTTTCCATGGACTTTACAGTGTCCCAGAACTTTTTTGAGTATGTGCTACAGGATGCAAATTTCTGCTTGAAAACGTTGGCCTTAGCTTTCCTAACTGCTTGTGTATACTGGTTCCTAACATCCCTGAAAAGTTGCATATCACGGGGGATATTTGATGCTAATGCTGGATTGTGAACCTGGATGACAGGTTATGGAGCAATTGCTGATGCAAATGGACAGTGCCTTCAGAAAGTATTCACACCCCTTGACTTTTTCCACATTTTGTTGTGTTACAGCCTGAATATAAAAATGATTGCATTTAGATTTGTTTGTCACTGACCTACACACAATACCTCTTAATGTCAAAGTTGAGCTTTCTTTTTAGACATTTTTACAAAGTAATTAAAAATGAAAAGTATTCAACCCCTTTGCTATGGCAAGCTTAAATAAGTTCAGTAGTAAAAATGTGCTTAACAAGCCAAATAATCAGTTGCATGGAATCTGTGTGCTGTAATAGCGTTTAACATCATTTTTGAATGACTATCTCATCTCTGTACCCTACACATACAATTATCTCAAATCAAATGATTGTATTTGGCGCAGGTGACAAATAAAGATTGATTTGATATCTGTAAGGTCAAGCAGTACATTTCAAACACAGTTTAAACCACAAAGACTAGGGAGGTTTTCCAATGCCTCGCAAAGAAGGGCACCTATTGGGTAAACATAAAAAGCATACATTGAATATCCCTTTGAGCATGCTGAAGTTATTAATTAAACTTTGGCTGGTGTATCAATACACCCAGTCACTGCAAAGATAAGTACATCCTTCCTAACTCAGTTGCCAGAGAGGAAGGAACGCTCAGGGATTTCACCATGAGGCCAACAGTGACTTTAAAACAGTTACAGACTTTAATGGCTGTGATAGGAGAAAACTGAGGATAGATCAACAACATTGTAAATACTCCACAATACTACTCTAATTGACAGAGTGAAAAGATGGAAAGCCTGTACAGAATACAAGTATACATCATGTTTGCATTAAGGCACTAAAGTAATACTGCAAAAATGTGCCAAAGCAATTCACTTTTTGTCCTGAATACAAAGTGTTATGTTTCTGGAAAATCTCTTCATATTTTCAAGCATAGTGGTGGCTGCATCATGTCATGGGTATGCTTGTAATTGTTAAGAACTGGGGAGTTTTTCAGGATAAAAAAAAGAGCTAAGCACAGGCAAAATCCAAGAGGAAAACCTGGTTCAGTCTTCTTTCCACCAGACACTGGGAGATTAATTCACCTTTCACCAGGTCAATAACCTAAATCACAAGGCCAAATCTACACTGGAGTAGCTTACCAAGAAGACAGTGAATGTTCCTGAGTGGCCGAGTTACAGTTTTGACTTAAATCTACTTGAAAATCTATGGCAAGACCTGATTATGATTGTCTAGCAATGATCAACAACCAATGTGACAGAGCTTGAATAATCTTTTAAAGAGTAATGTGCAAATGTTGCACAATCCAGGTGTGGAAAGCTCTTAGAGACTTACCCAGAATGACTCACAGCTGTAACCACTGCCAAAGTATTCACTCAGGGTTGTGAATACTTACGTAAATGAGATATTTCTGTATTTCAAGAAATCATTTTTAATAAATTTGGAAAAACTTCTAAAAACATGTTTTCACATTGTCATTATGGGCTATTGTGTGTAAAAAAATATATATATATTTTTTTTAATTCAGCCTGTAACGCAACAAAATCTGGAATAAGTCAGGGGTATGAATGCTTTCTGAAGACACTGTAACTATATGTAGTATGTGTGTAGGATCTTAATTTGAGACAGTTTGCTAGAGCAGGAAAATAATCATGCAGCAACAGGAAATGTGAATTATTATGTGAATTATAATTAATGCCCATTTTTGTAGGGGTTAATACATTTCTTTGTAAGGGAAATCAAGTCGGTGGAAAATACAAACTTCAGAAGCCTTTTTAAACCTCAAATATACACTACAAGTTTTACATTTCCTGCATTGCATGAAAGTTCTTCTGCAACAGGGTGATCAAATTAAGATCCCACATCTGTATGTATTAAAGTGAGCCTATTCCATTGGTGGTAGACACTTATTACGAGGAAAGCGCATGATAGCCATTAGCCACCCCTCATTAACTCAATAATAGAGTTAATGTGCATTCCATCTCTACAACATTCTTCTACTATAACAGGGTTTCCTGATCCTTGGGTATTACTGACTGTGACCGGTCAGCTGACACCAATTTAATCAGTTCCCAAGTGCTAATCTTACTGAAGTTTAATCGGTGGGTATTCTAAGCTGAAAAGGGCAGATAGCTTGTATGTGTCTGGTACAATAAAGTAAAGGGGTAACACTGTCAATCACAGCTTAAGTATTTGACAGACAAGTCTTTCTGATGCAGTGTGCACAGTGCAGGAAGGTTGTTGTAGGGATAAGTGTTTTAGCATAAACCAATCACATTGAGGCACTAATATACTGTAAATATGCTGTGGGCTGATAACTCTAACCGTATCCCCCTTGATTCTTGCTAATGAAAAGCGTGAAAATCTCAGCGGTAGGCAGGAGACTGCATTTGGAGCAGCAGAAGCACATGGTTCAGATAATTGGCCAACATATTTATCCCCAGTGTTCCCCTCTCAAGGCCAGAGAACTTGGACTTTCTGTTGTTTACCCTTTTCCAAATGACCGGCGACCCTGTTCTCTGTGCTTTGCCGTTTAACCCTAAGCACTCTCGTGTGTGTCTCTGTCTCTCTCTCTCTCTCTCTCTCTCTCTCTCTCTCTCTCTCTCTCTCTCTCTCTCTCTCTCTCTCTCTCTCTCTCTCTCTCTCTCTCTCTCTCTCTCTCTCTCTCTCTCTCTCTCTCTCTCTCTCTCTCTCTCTCTCTCTCTCTCTCTCTCTCTCTCTCTCTCTCTCTCTCTCTCTCTCTCTCTCTCTCTCTCTCTCTCTCTCTCTCTCTCTCTCTCTCTCTCTCTCTCTCTCTCTCTCTCTCTCTCTCTCTCTCTCTCTCTCTCTCTCTCTCTCTCTCCAGTCCCCCCCCCACACACATCCAGTAAGTCATATTTCATCCTGTCATCCTTTTGACTCTACTCTCTCTATCCCCCCCCTAGTCGACGCTTTTCTCTCATTAATGTGTCTACTGTGGGAACGTGGTATCATCAAGAATAGAGGGCGTTACCAATTCTGAATCTCTTTCTAGAGTTTTACCGTCTGTAGAATTGTGGGGTTTTGTTTGACTCTGTTTTGGCTTTAGCTAACTAGTCATTGTCTTGCCTTGGCATGCATGAACACACATGAACGTTGGTCATTTCCTGCAAGAGGAGGCAACTTGGCACTTGTTTGCACATCCCTCACCTCAAGTGTGGGTCATCATTCACAATCAATAAGTGTCAAATAACAAAGCATCAGCATTGGTGTCTTTGCTCTAAATCTCTACAGCCAGACCCTACGATGGATAACACATGTACATTAGCAACTTGGCATATCACTTTAGAATGCAGAATATCACTTTGTGTGCATTTGCAGGAGTCCGACATACGTCGGTCAAACAAACCTTTTTGGGTGGGAAATCGATAGGTTTGCTAGGGACGAATCAATGAGATTTACAGGAGATTATTAACATTGACGCCCACCACTTAGTGTCGCAAGTGCATTATCGATCCTGATGTAGAGCAGCCGTTCAAAAGTGTTTGTCCTGTCCTCCCACATCAAGCACGAGTCAAGTGACCCATCTAACACTTGTTATGTACACTATGTCTTGTTTAACAAACGCCTGGTATTTCAACATTAGGATGTGCTCTATGGCAGATAAAGGATGTTTGAGTTGGGATTCATTTATTCATCTGGAAATTACGCTAGACCTCACTGAAAACCAGACCCTAGTTAAAAAATGTGAAATCCGTCAAAAATGAACACTGAACTGAGCCAGAGGCAGGTGACCCTGATGTTTCAACATGTCATGGCAATGAGGATTTTAAAAAAAAAACAAGCCTTGTTTGTCAAAGCAGGGAGGAAGATTCAAATTGAGGAAAGAAAAATCAACATAATTGTTTAGACCTTCAAACATATTACCCACTTGGCACAGATGTCAATTCAACGTCTATTCCACATTGGTTCAATGACATTACGTGGAAACAACGTTGATTCAACCAGTGTGTGCCCAGTGGGTAGAGACGTTAGAGACATATTAGAGACGTAACATATAGTCATGTCACACATCCAGTAAGTCTCACAACTGGATTCACTCTGTCACATATTCATTGTCATATATTTCATCCTGCCATTCTTTTGACTCTATTTTGGATGAATTTCCTGTCTTTTGTGAATGAGAAGGTGTGGTACACTACGTGATAACAATCTTAGATCCAGATGAATTCAAAGCATTGGGTCTAGGTGGAATCTTTCACCCCCAAAAAATGCCATCTGCAATCTGACACCTGAGCTGAAACAACAGGAGGAGTTGTCACTCTGAAAGAATAGGTGAAGGGCTTTTTTGCTTCTTATCTCAATAGGATCACGAAAAGTCTTCTCTCCCAGGTGAATTTCTCGCATTCCATCACCATGACTGACTGGTCTGAAAACTTTACATATGAAAAGAACACCACATAAGAAGAATCAACCCAGTGACAGGAAGTTGTTTTTTCAGCCCCCAATCCGGAATTTCGCAACCCATGGACTCGAGAATATCAGATAAGGTCTCCCTGTCTCTCACAGCGTATGTAGCAAGAGACAATAATATTATTCACTGAGCAGTCCCCCTTTAGGTCCAAGAATGTTGCCAAGAAAGACAGAAATGTGTAACAGCAGCTTTATATTGAATTTGAGCAAATTACATTAAGGCTGCTTTAAATTAGATAGTGCAGTTAACAAGGAGGAGGCACATATGTAGTATCTATAGAAACACTGAAGTGCCTCAGATGAAATAAAATAGCATAATGGTTTGTTTGTCAGTGTGTTTTCTAAGGGTTATTGGAGAGTAAACGTTGCGGTCATTGCTTAAAATTCACATGACTTATATTACATCTAAAAAAGGGCCATATATTGAAAGTGTGTTGGCGTATATCTGAGTTAAACCTGTTTTGACACTGATAGGACTCAGACAACTTGAAGAGAACAACTGTCTAGCACCAGGTTTGAGATAGTATACTCAAAACTCAAGACAAGAGAGGATCTCTACTCCAGGGGTGGCCAACACTTCCTGGAGAGCTACTGGATAGGCAGGTTATTGATCCAGCCCTGCCCTAACACACCAGTATCAGCTCTTTATCGAGACCTAAAGAGCAGCTGATTAGTAAAAATCAGGAGTGTAGGGAAGGTCTGGAACAAAAGCCTGCACACCCAGCAGCTCTCCAGGAGCAGGGTTGACCACTCCTGTTCTACTTCAACACACCAATTGCTGTAGTTATTACTGGACATAAGGACAACATGAAAAAAAAGTGAATCTAAGCCTGACAATGGTCTCTTTTAACAGTTTATTTACAGCTATTTATCCTGGGATTTGGTGGAATCTTTTCCAGCCAAAACTAATCTAGCCTGGTCTGTCCCATAAATTACTTTTATGATTTGCTAAATGAAAATAAGGGGATTAAGCCCAGGGGAAAACACAAATCTGTAAGTCTGCTCATGTAAAAATAGATACTTTTCACGCCCTGACCTCAGAAAGCCGTTTTATTTCTCTATTTGGTTAGGTCAGGGTGTGATGTGGGGTGGGCATTCTATGTTTTGTTTTCTATGTTTCTTTATTTCTATGTTTTGACCGGGTATTGTTCTCAATCAGGGACAGCTGTCTATCGTTGTCTCTGATTGGGAATCATACTTTGGTAGCCCTTTTTCCCTCCTTCAGGGTGGGTAGTTAACTTTATTTGTGGTATTTTGCCCTGTAAGCTTCACGGTTGTTTTCTCGTTTGTTGTTTTGTTGGCGTCATTTTTATAATAAAAGGAAAATGTACGCTCACCACGCTGCACCTTTGTCCACTTCTTTCAATGGCCGTGACAATACTAGAGATTTAGTCATTTCCATGTAAAAGGACCCATGAGCACTAACATGTGAAGTTCACAGGATCATGTAAAAATGGTTGTCAAATGAAAGTGTCAATATATATATTTTTTAATTAAGGCATATTTATATTTTCAACCATTTCCCATCACAAACATTAGGAATAAGCAAAGGCTTTGATTTCTGGTCAAACATATGGAAAAGGTTTTTTAAAAAGGTATTAGAAACACATCAAAAAACAATGCTGTTGAAAAATCCCTGCCAACTCATTTCATCATGTACTTTTTGATATTTTTTTCTGCCTTCTGTAAGTTTTTCAGAAACATTGCATTCTGCCTTGAAATTCCTTTACCTAATGAGGGACGATAATGAATGTTCACAGATGTAACAAGTAAAGGTAGACCTATCAATTAGTTATACTCAACTGTACAATACTGTTCTCTACTGTACTGTATTGTGAAGGCAATGTGTCATGTCATAGCTGACACCATTGTTTCTGCAGACATCATTGAATCTTAATTCAGAGCAGATATTTAACATTGTTTTCGGAAAACTTGGGCACATAAAATACGGATGATTTTTTTTTAACTCAACTTTGCATCTTCACATTTCTTCCAGTAAATGTGTTTTTGTAAAACAAAATGTGTAAATTGTTAAAAGTAGTCCTTGTGTATAGAGTAGTGTGGTTTGCTAAACTTTGAAATCAATGGTTTTTGTTTGGCATACATTTTAAGTGAGATTCCATTACCTTGGAATTGCCAATTTTCCTATACCCACAGTATCTAGAAGTGTTTGCACCAACTAACAAGTTTGCACTTGTTTTTGTTAAGTTGGGAATATAACACACAGAAAAAAGCCTAATCATAAAACTCTTAATTTAAACTTGACCTTGCATTAAACCGTCTTTCACCCTTGTTTTATCTTTATGTTCATTAAAAAAAAGTATTCCCTCATATACTTGCCAAAAATTTGCTTGCCAGAATTTTTCGAGCTAAATAAGTTGATTGCAATTCAACCAACAGAGCAGCCGTGATTTGTGAGATATGATGTTATTGGACTAACACCAATAAGTGTTACAGAGTAGACACAAGTGACCTCCCCCTGGGTGATATAATTGGATATTCAGGCCTAAAATCAATGGAGCATTATTTACTCTCCACACACTCAATAACAGATGATGCCTAAATGGCTAACAAGTGCTGTATTGACATTGTTCTTGAATCATATGTGGCACCACGTGTTAAATGTTAAAGTGTTCAAATTGATTTCTAATTCATTTCTAGCAAATACTGATTTATGGTTAATTCTCAAAAGGTTCGATTTCGCCTAGTGAAAACGGGATTGTGAAAACAGCAATGAGAAAGCTGCCCTCCTTGGTTGGAGAGGACATATAATTCGGGGAATAGACGATTTATGCTTGAGAGGCCAGCATTTTGACAGACTCTGGAGCCAAATGCCAAGGCTGGACAGTGTCCTTGTCGTACCATAGACATAGCTGATTAGAACTAATGCCGTAGACACAGCCACGGAGCTATTTAGGCAGATTAGTAAAATATATGCTAAACAACACTAAATCAACAAAATCCAAGTCATGATAGAAGAGAAACAAATCTCAAAGTTATTTGTTTACCAGCTTGGATGCTGCTCACTGTCATATAAGGCCATATATCAGGACCTTCTTGTTGTAACACCTGATGGAAGGTGGTTTAAGGTTCCACAAGTCAAACGGACACTGTGTTCTTTCGACAGGGGTCTGAAAAACTAAAACGGTAATAAAGGCATGGTCTAGTCATCCAACCAACTGAACACCTTTCCAAAATCAGAATAATTGTGATATCAAAACAAAACCTTCAAAATATTCAATCACTTCCAAGAAACGGGGAGGTGTTTGACATTTGACCAACTTCTTTTCAATGTACATTGATACTTCCTTTTAACATTTGAAACAGAGGTGTTAAAGGCATTCCAGGTAGGGTTAGAGTGCACAGGTTGATGGGTAAAACACTCTCACAAATGGAGCCGAGGGAAATTCCGCCCAGAACTTGACTCCACATGTTTCGAGAAAGAAAGAAATGTTTCCATTTCTCAAATAGATTGCTTCCGTTAAAAAATGTGTGTTACCTTTGTGTTGTTCTCTTTGCTTCTTAATACGCAACGGCAGCACGAGCCAAGAGTTTACCGTTTCGGCATTGCAATTCAAATTGAGATACCGCATAAACCAGACACAAAGAAGGGACATACAGACAGAATATGTAGAAGATTTCCACTTGAAGACCTTATGATACTTAATTCCGAGTTCCACCGTACCTTCTCCGAGTTGATACAAAAAAAACAATTTCATCATGCACCTGGTAGTCTATGGTGCTTCTACTATAAAATCCTTCAGTCATGTGTGTGCCCTATACCTATCTGGTTTTCTGTTGTAGTTCTTCCCCACTACACCAAGTGAGACCTTTTAGTGAGCATTCATTTAGCAGACACTCTTAATGGGTAAAGGCCAGATGAGCCTTGTGCGGCTGGCTGGTTTGACTGTTTTTACAACACATGCAGTCTGTTAGAGGCCACAGGCAGGGTATCACTAGGTAAACTCACAGGGTTCAGAGTGGCAAATGCTTTAGTTGTCCTCTGTCAACAGATTCTCAAAGAGGAAAACGTGCCAGAGGCTAAAACACAGGGCTGGTCATTAGACTGATGCCACAAATTGAGTTTGATGGACTTATCATGCACACCTAACCTTTATTTATTTATTTTTTTTTTTAACCTTTATTTAACTAGGCAAGTCGGTTAAGAACAAATTCTTATTTTCAATGACGGCCTAGGGTGGGTTAACTGCCTTGTTCAGGGGCAGAACAACAGATTTGTACCTTGGCAGCTCAGGGATTCAAACTTGCAACCTTTCGGTTACTAGTCCAACGCTCTAACCACTAGGCTACCCTGCTACCCTAACCAGTCCTATAAGTGCCTAGTGGAGTGGAGGTCAGTGCTACTTTTCAGGACAACAAAACTGTTTTATTTCCCTCTTTTGCTTTTCTCTGCATTGAAAGAGGACACCATTCACTGAGAGTATCATCTCAATGCTAAGGCTATCTGGTAAGGTCTATTAATATCCATGAACAATAATAATAATAATACCTTGGCATCTCTTCAGCTAAGTATGTCAAACCAGGAATAACATGCTTCCAGAAAATGGGAGCCGAAAAAGCTTTCTCCTCAAATGCATTGAAATAATATGTAACAGCTGCACAACAAAACAAAACCCATGATGGACCCTTGACACAATAAAATTACCCTGAAATGCAGACGGCTGCAATTGAGAACCTGGCAAGAGCTTTAGAGAACAATAGCTTCCATTGAATCAAAACAGCAGCAAACGTCACTGAACCACTGTCATATGAGAAGGTCATTACATTCACCAATTTGAGATGGGTCTTCCAATCAAATTAGCTATTTACTTGCATTAAATAATTGCGTTCATTTTATCAAGAACCTTGTTACGTTGTTATTAACACTCAGTTATTTAATTCTCTAAGACATTGAGGATCACAATTATACTGATAAACCAATGATACTTGTTATTTGCAGTGGTAATTCCATATGTATTTTTAGAAGTCTGTGTTATAGTGGAAACAGAGGGAACATGTCTAAGAAGTCAATGACAAATTAATTCAATTCAAACAATGTACTGAAGAGGAACACTAATTGCCATAGACACAAACCAGGATAATTGGGGTGTGAGCCTTAAGCAAGGGTCCTTCCAGGAGCTACCGTTTCTTCAAGCTGTTGTGTGAGGCCAGTCAAAGAAAAGGAACAGTCAGCTATTCTTACTCAAAGATGAACAATAACTAAATGATTGTCTAGTATGATGACGTCTGTTAATTACAGAAACAAATTATAAGAAAATCATGTCAGCATTTTATAGTTCAATTTACATCCATTTTAGTAGGCTACCCAAGAAGGAAAAATCATTCTTCATCATAAATGATAAAACATGTCAGACTTTATAGTGGCTCACTGTAGAAGGTAGTGAATGAAAAAAGGGAATAGACATTGTAACCACCAATTCCATTTCACCTACATCTAATATGACTGAATTCATCTGGCAAGCGGAACATGTTCTTTCCTCTAAATCACAGTTTATAAAGGAAACGACTGCTAAATATGTCTAATATTATAATGTTTTAACCCGAGACACTGTCTATCTCTCTGACTGCACTTAAAAATCAAGAAATGTAGAGCAGAATAAAATAGATACCAGAATTGTCCATCCATTTTGGTTAGAATGGAAATGTGTACCTGGCTGCCCAACAACCCCAGACAAATGACTAACCAGATCAGACACTTCCACAATCTGCTAACAATCTGGTGTGTTTTCAAACTAGCGGGAGTCCCAGACAGCTAGCACTCTGGCCAGATCAGAGGGTCTCCTACTGCAGGTGGTTGTCCACAGAGGAGCCAGGGGGACAAGGGGCAGTCCCTGCTCCATGGGGGACCCCGTCTGTCACCACCACCATCTGGACTGGAGACCCACTTTGGCACAACACAGGACCAGATTTGGTCTCCTCTTTCCCAGTGGTGGCTAATGTACCAAGACAGTTTAGACATGGAACAGGCAATGGACAGTCTCAAAGCAGTTCTGGAACGCCTGTGGGTTAATTAGGTACAAATAAACTATAGACTATTGCATTTAATTTGAAGTTTGATGTGTAATGTTTCATGTGTAAGGAGTGATGATGCAGCTTTAGTTTAGGCCTATAGTCATAGTGTTTCTGTTCAGAAAATGAAAAGTATTATTTTGGTTAGAAATAGCCTTAAAACTAACGCAGTGGCAGGGACAAACATTGCAGAGCTCTATGTATATATATAAAGTCCTTAAGCAGGTGTTCAGAAAATTAAATTAAATAGCTCTCAATTGTAGGCTATTAATTTGCATTTTTTTAAAGTTTAAAGTTTATATAAGTTTGTCTACTGATCAATAGAGATAAATACTATTGAAATCATGTGACACGTCTTCGGAATTAAGCTACATGATGTGGATGTCTCCTTTAAAAAAAATGTTTGGCAGACTTTTCCCCCGACCAATAAACAGGTTACTGTGTTATATCCAGTAGAAGAAGCATTGTCATTTAGAATTCCGTGTCAAACATTCCGTTTAAGTAGCCTAGGCTAACCTAGTACTAATTCCCACATTTTACCAAATTCCCCACAAGCAAAGTCGGTCTCACACCTACCTTTCTTGTGCGCTGTCAGTGTCACGCAGCAGCCCATGCAGAACAAGGCAGCAATAACTATTCCAGTTTCAGGTCGCATTGTTTCCAAAATGTGTTATATTCAATGAAATTAGAGAAGAAATGTATCCATAGTCTTGGGCGAACCCCTTTATGTGATGTATCTACCCCCACTTTACGTACAGGGGAGGTAAGAGGTGTAGTCTATTTGGGTGGGACTTCGTTGAACTGGCGCTCTCTCTTTTCCCGGTGATTGGTCCTCTTCCGTCTCTATCGCAGTCAGAGCAACTTTCAATTGTTTTGACGTCATTTGGAAGGAGTATAGTTCGAAAGCAAAGCAGTCAAGTGCAAAGTTATATCAAGCATGGTCTTTCACAAGCATAGGCCATTGGATACGTTATCTCAAATAGGCCTATCCCTGGCTGAAATAACATTTTATTAGGTTGATATGTTCATATTGCAAGTAGGATACATGCCTAGGATTCTTATTGCAAGCTATTGTCTAAACATTTTGAATTACATAGGCTACCTACAGTAGAAAAGAGGATAATATCTTCTTTCAATTGTCAACTTTATTTGTCAACTCCTAATATTGCGAAAATTGCACTCATTAGAGATAATTACACTCACTGAAGCAGAGTATGTGAGCTCCCACTCATCGCTCCACGTCTTTGCGCACCGCTCCAGTGCTCAACCTCCTTTCCCCACTCCACTAAAAATCGCTCATAGAAGTGCTCATAGAAAAAATGAACTGCTGCTCCAAATTCGTTCCATTAATTTTTTGTTTAAGAGATCATATAACAAACACCCCTTCTACCTTTGTGTCTATGTAACATTTGGTTTGGAAGTAGGTTATCGTAAGAAACGTCAACATTTCAACATGTCATAGGCTATTAAACAAGGACCTACCTGATGATATGTGGCCACTGTGTTTAAAAACAACTTGCTTTTTGTCGAATCTATTGATGATCAGATAATTCAGTTGTAACTGGCTCTGTTGCACTAAGGGGCGCGATGCCCCACACAAATCTAAGCGGGCACAAAGTATGTGAAGATGGCAGCGGGGTGGACCGGAGGGGGGGATATGCCCCCATCTGGAAGTTGGAGAATTTAGCACTTTTCAAACACCTGAAACTGCTTTTTCCTGCAATCATTGTGCTTTTTTTGGGGCATATCCAAGCATACCTCTTGAGCTGTCTGTATCCTCCTGACTGGCGGTTCTTTTTTTAAAGAAACTAGATATGCTTCTCTGCATCTCTGCTAAAATCTGGGTAAAATATTTAAAGGAATGTGAGTCTTATTCAGTACATTTAGCAATTGCTTGCATTTCTGAAGTCTACCAACCTAGCTACTCTAACTTAATTGATAGCCTGAAAATGCTTGGTAGCTAGTTATAAAGTTGGGAGATTGGGAAACTGGCTTAGCTAAAGCCAACTTCATAAAAATTGCTACAGATGTAGGATCTTCATTTGATTACCCAGTTGCAGGAGAACTTTCCTGCAATACAGGACATTTTTAACTTGTGGTGTATTTGAGGTTTAAAAAGGCTTCTGAAATTTGTAATTTCCACATTCAAATTACAGACTATTTTACCTTACGAAAAATGTATCAACCCCTACAAAAATATCAATTAATTCGATTCCAAATAGTAATTCACATTTCCATCTGTAGGTGGTTAGTAGTATAGGGTTTTGGGTTTTTGGGAAAATTTGACCAGGAAGATTTTAATTTTCCAGACATTTGAAAAGTTTACCGGACATCCCTCAAATCCGACTTGGCGCAGTCAGCGCCATCAATAAATGAGTGACGTTGACCAAATGAGCCACATTTACATGTCCTTAAAAACAGCCTATAACAAACTACAAAAATACTATTCCTTGTGTTTTGATGTGTAGTATACGCAAAACTTTATAGTCAATTATTCTTAAAATTGTTTTTCCTAAAACAATATTCGTCCACCTCACGGTTCAGCTGTCGGTGATTTGAGCACAAAATGCATGAGGGCATTGCATGCAAAGGCCTAAAGGCCTTGGAGTCCACTGTATGATATTCATGTAAAAAAAAGATATATATATATATATATAAGGAAGAGAAGATTAGGCCCAGCTGCAGAGAGAAATCGAGAGAGATAGAGATATGCCAGTGGCATGCCATGACACCAACATACATTTCTTTATGTCAGATGGCTACTGCGTCTGCTATGCGGATATAGCCGTACAGGAGGCTAATTCGTAAATTATCTGAATATTTTGGATAAAGATAAGCATTATTTTGTTATATTATAGGATTAACTCTGGTAGGCCTGAAACATTCTTTCTCACCTCAAGTTCATCTGTCAGTTGGAGCACCAGTGAGCACAGCCTTCATAGGCCTGCAGTAGCTAAATCTTAATAATATCCCCACCACACCACACCAAACCATTCTAAACTTTATTAGGGTAATATCAGATGTAAGTCAAGCCATTGTTCATTAGAGAAATATGAGAAGGATGTTATACTGAGGGAAACAGCATCACAGTTGGAACTGAATTTGGCCAAAGAAAATGGCTAAATAGAATTAAACAAAACCCTTACGATCTGGTTTAAACCTTCCCAAACGTTTTGAACAGGCTATATTGCATTAATTACCAACAAAGGCTAGTGCCTACCGTACTCAACAAATGACATCAATAGGCTAATGTTATTTATTTTACGACAGGCCTACTTATAACCTACACTATATATACAAAAGTATGTGGACACCCCTTCAAATTAGTGGATTCGGCTATTTTAGCCACACTCGTTGCTGACAGGTGTATAAAATAGAGCACACAGCCATTCAATCTCCATAGACAAACATTAGCAGTAGAATGGCCTTATTGAAGAGCTTTAGTAACGTTCAACATGGCATCGTCAAAGGATACCACCATTCCAACAACTCAGATGTCTTCCTTGCTAGACCTGCCCCGGTCTGCCCCTGTAAGTTCTGTTATTGTGAAATGGATACATCTAGGAGCAATAACGGCTCAGCGGCGAAGTGGTAGTCCACACAAGTTCAGAGAATGGGACTGCCGAGTGCTGAAGCGCGTAGCACGTAAAGATTGCCTGTCCTCGGTTACAACACTCACTACCGAGTTCCAAACTGCCTCTAGAAGCAATGTCAGCACAATAACTGTTAGTCGGGAGCTTCATGAAATGGGTTTCCATGGCCAAGCAGCCGCACACAAGCCTAAGATCACCATGTGCAATGGCAAGCATCGGCAGGAGTGGTGTAAAGCTCGCCGCCATTGGACTCTGGAGCAGTGGAAACTTGTAGTGTCTTTGGACTGATGAATAACGCGTCACCATCTGGCAGTCCGACGGACAAATCTGGATTTGGCAGATACCAGGAGAACTTTACCTGCTCTAATGCATAGTGCCAACTGTAAAGTTTGGTGGAGGATTAATGGTCTGGGGCTGTTTTTCATGGTTCGGGCTAGGACCCTTAGTTCCAATTGAAGGGAAATCTTAACACTACGGCATACAATGACATTCTAGACGATTCTGTGCTTCCAGCTTTGTGGCAACCGTTTGGGCAAGACCCTTTCCTGTTTCAGCATGAAAATTCCCCTGTGCACAAAGCGAGGTCCATACAGAAATGGTTTTTCAAGAAGAACTTGACTGGCCTGCACAGAGCCCTGACCTCAACCCCATCTAACAGCTTTGGGATGAATTGGAACGCCAACTGCGAGCCAGGCCTAATCGCCCAACATCAGTGCCCAAACTCACTAATTATTTTGTGGCTGAATGGAAGCAATTCCCCACAGCAATGTTCCAACATTTAGTGAAAAGCCTTCCCAGAAGAGTGGAGGCTGTTATAGCAGCAAAGGGAGGGACTAACTCCATATTAATGGCCAAGATTTTGGAATGAGATGTTCGACGAGCAAGTATCCACACACAAGTTTGGTCATGTCGTGCTTCTGAAACTTAATACAGAATATTTTTATTTTTAAGAGGACAAATCTGGGCATGACGCCTCCCGTTGCGCTCACATTTTACAGTCGATAGACAACTTTACGACTGTTACAAACTTAGTGTCACGGTCGTGAGAAAAGACGGACCAAGGCGCAGCGGGATTTGAGTTCCACATATTTATTTAAAGTGAAACTTCTAAACAAAACAATAAACAAACACCGACTATGAACAAACAGAGCGCACATCAGCACTCAACAAAAAAAATATCCCACAAAGCAGGTGGGCGAAAGGGTTTCCTACATATGATCCCCAATTAGAGACAACGAACATCAGCTGCCTCTAATTGGGAACCATACTAAGAGCACCAGCATAGAAATGAAAAGACTAGAACACCCCCCTACTCACGCTCTGACCTAAACACCATAGGGCCCTCTATGGGCTCTCTATGGTCAGGGTGTGACAGTACCCCCCCCCCCCCCCCCCCCCCCCCCCCAAAGGTGCGGACTTTCAAAACCTGAAACCAAATGGGGAGGGTAGGGTGGGTGACTAGTGTCGGCTCCGGTGCGGGTCGTAGCCTCCGCCCAGACCCCGGATCCGGCCATGGCGCCGGGCTGAACTCCGTGCCTGGACTGGGCATCAGCGCAGAGGCAGGCTCCGGCCTTGGAGTGGTACTGGATGCCGTGCCTGGATTGGGCATCGGCGCAGAGGAGGGCTCCGGCCATGGAGCTGGGTTGGACGCCGTGCCTGGACTGGGCACCGGCGCAGAGGAAGACTCCGGCCTTGGAACGGCACTGGTCACCCTGCCTGGACTGGGTACCGGTGCAGATGGAGCCGGCCCAGATGGCACCGGACTGATGATACGCTCTCTCCGGTAACCCTCATTAAATTCCTCCACCGTTTGCCTTTCGGGCTCTTGTACTCTCCGCTGCTCAGCCGACAGGTATTGGGGTTTCTGTGGCCGCGGGCCCCAGCGTCATCACTGTCCTTCCTGAGTCCTCTGCGACTCCCGCCAAGGAAGGGTCTCCCATCCTCCCATGTCCAAAACTCCTTTACCTCATGAACACGCTGCTTGGTCCTTGCTTGGTGGGATATTCTGTCACGGTCGTGAGGAAAGACGGACCAAGGCGCAGCGTGATTTGAGTTCCACATATTTATTTAAAGTGAAACTTCTAAACAAAACAATAAACAAACACCGACCGTGAACAAACAGAGCGCACATCAGCACTCAACAAAGAACCAAGGGCTCTCTATGGTCAGAGAGTGACACTTAGACTCATCTGTTTTTATCTTTTCAAACTGCTCCTGCACTAAAAGTGCATTACCATAATTTTCACAATTTCACAGTATGATTACAACCTCATAGTGTGACAAAAATGAAAAAAAAACAGTCACGTTTCTGATTACAGTGGGCCTTTAACATAAAATATCAGCTGTCAAATTTAGAGTACATTTTATCAGTGAATGTAACGGAGTTAAAGGTAGACTCAGCAACATGACGTAAATGCAGAAAGTAAACAGCATAGTGGGTCAATTTCCGCAACAACTAAGAGCGTTGAAGCACGAGGCTCAACTTCTCCACTGTTTTGGTGCCGTGGATCCCACACTGTAAGAGCGTGAAGCGAACCCATACACATGTGTAGATACCGGGTGTGTGACTGTGTGAGAGGGAAGTTTTCCCTGAGTCTACCTTTAAGACATATTACAGATGGATGTTTGTTAAACAATTTGCATTGTGAAAGTAATGTAGAATTGCTTATAATATCATATATCCACGGACCACAGGTTGGCAACTACTGAAATAGGCTTTGAAAAAGCAACTGTAAGTACCAGTCGACGCAAGTGCCACTGGCTGCTGGTAAGCTTTCTTGACTTGGACATACATTTTTGCCAACACATAGCTAACCTTTGTTTAACAGCTGTTATTAGCGAAAATGTGTTTGGCGTTACCTTGCTAGCTAATAGGTTATGTTAGAGTTTACACTTCAACTTCCAATTATAACGTGGGGATGAGGTAAAAATAATGAATAACTATTTACCAAATCTATTCATTTTAAAATGTTGATTACTTTTCCTTGTCTTTACCTGATGTACAAGACATGTCAAAACTATTTTTGTTACAAACATATTCGAGCGACCCGCACAGACAGCTGTGTGTTTTGTGTTATGCTGTTAGTTGGTTGTGTTGTGCTTACCAGTACCCAGTGTTAGCAGTTTGATTGGCATATCAGACCCTGTGATCTGCCAATCACGGAAATAGTCAATGTCCTCTTGTTCTTTGGAAAGAAAGAAAAAAAACACACCACAACTCTGAACAATTTGTTTAAGATTCAGGTAATGGCAGGCTGATGGCACAACCACGGAACAAGTATGTACACCGCCCTCAATGCAGAACAGTGAATCAAAACATTCAATACAACGCTACTGAATCAAAAAACCAGTACATTATGGCAACATACATCATCCTACCAGGGCATGATATCATTTTATATATTTGTTATCACTAAAACTATTAATAAATCACTTTACATCAAATGCAGTTTGAGGTCTACTGTGTTGATTAGGAGTAAACATGAGAGGCCCTCACTGGCCCTTCAATGCAACATGCATGGGGGGGAGCATTGCAAGTTAAGACCATGTTTAGCCATTGTTCTCTTTCTTACATCTGGTTTTCACAAGAGAAGGTCATGGTTGTTTTATACAGATATCTTTCATTTATTTGGTGTGGGCTACGGCCAAACAGTAACTTGTGTGGAGTTGGGTTAATAAACCGTGAATTCGTAAACTCAGTCCTCTTTCTGGACAATTGCTCCTTCATGATCTAGCCAGGTCATTACAATATGATTGAGGTCCCTGGGTTGCCGGTTTCCCTGAGTAAGAAAAGGTTGAAGACCGCTTGTCTAAGACACCACTTTGTTTGTTGCTTTAGGTTTCTTAAGGCATTTCAGCTCACTCACTGCAAGGGAATGTCAGTAAACACTGTCTGATTCCATAAAATCCTTGTTTACACCAGGTTCTAGCATACGTCTTTTTTCCAGATCTGGTCCACCATCTGATTATGCCCCAATTTTTAGACAGGTATAGACGGTTAAAGACACATTGTGGTCTGATTGTGATCAGATCTTCCTGACCACCTCCGGAGGTAGTCAGGGAGCCATTGTACCTGGATATCAATCAAGCGTAAACAGATCTCTATGGTCAAACCATTTAAATCATCATTATACCAGCCTCTAAAGTCATTGACATGTAGCACCATTGACTTATGGCATCAATAATTGTCTTAAAATAAATAAATATTATTTTGAAAGAATATCTGGTTAATAAGCTGCATACAGGGAGGCACCAATACATCTGGTTTCAATGCAGACACAGTGGAGGGATAAGAGACACATTTTACTACCATTTGTAGATGCAACGGCTACAATGTGATAGCCTGAGTCATGCATATGATGCATATCAAATGTCTATCACAACATGCCCTTCTAGGTTGATGGGTCTGTTGAGCAGGTTAATGCACCCCCGTATTTCCTCTGAGCATGTAAATGTCAAATAAACCACAAATGCGTGTGTGACCCTCCTACCCCAAGGCAGGCAAGATTAGTTCAATGCTCCGCTCAACTACTGTAGGCTGCCTTTACCCATCTGTATTCTATTTGCTATCAATTATTCTGATGGCAGTCTTGATATCAACCCACATAGAACCAGTCTCCATGAAGAAACGACCTCAAACAAGTGATTGCTTGATTAGGATGACACAAAAAAATGTATGCATCAGACGAATAGTCAACATCCTCTTGTTCTTTGGAAAGAAATAAAAATACCACACCACAAGTCTGAACAATTTGTTTAAGATTCAGGTAATGTCAGGCTGATGGCGCAACCAAGGAACAAGTATGTACACCGCCCTCAATGCAGAACAGTGAATCAAAACATTCAATACAACGCTACTGAATCAAAAAACATATTTCCCGTACACAATTTCTATCTTCGTCCATGCAGTGGGGAGACACATAATTTAATGTAGGAACCACTCAATTTGTTATCACTAAAACTATCAATAAATCACTTTACATCAAATGCAGTTTGAGGTCTACTGTGTTGATTAGGAGTAAACATGAGAGGCCCTCATTGGCCCTTCAATGCAACATGCATTATTAAACTGTTTTGATTATACTTTTTCTAGTTTAAAAAGGCTTTCAACATGCACAATGAATCACTTTGCGAACAACGCATTTCTGAGTACACAAAGCTTTAAGGCAAATGGGTTACCTTTTTTCTTTAAAGTACATTAGGCGACAGTGAAATAAATTAATTTGGAAGTGCATTCTTACCCACTGAGCGGAAGCATTAAGTCAAGACCCGCAGAACAAAAATCTTGACTGAAATGTCCACTTTTAACACAATTACAACGGCATTTATCCAAGAAATGTGTGGATAACTAATTTGAATATCTCTGTCTTCCATTTTGTTTACTTGTCTTACGGTTGCTGGGAAAAGACTACAGTAAAGGAAACATAATCCCACATTGCTAAATAACAGAAACTGTCCAACCAAGGTCACCTGGATCATAACGCTAACAGGTTCACCAAATGTCTTAACCAGGATGAGCATCCAGTGGGATGACTACTGTGTGAGCAACATAAATTAATTGCTCTGTCAAATGTGTTAAAATCAGAACCTGCAGTCTATGATAAGGTGAGAAAAGTTCAGTGGGAAAAGACCCCAGGTTAACTCTGACTGAGGATGTGAAGTTTGAAACGTGTTTCAGTATGCGATCTGCTTCAATATAATACACTATACATCTTAGAAGTTGTTCTTCTTGTGGACAATGCAAAACAACATGTCCTTAAATATACAGTGCCAGTCAAAAGTTTGGACACACCTACTCATTCCAGGGTTTTTCTTAGTTTTTTTGTATTTTCTACATTGTAGAATAATAGTGAAGACATCAAAACTATGAAATAACACATATGGTATCATGTAGTATGCAAACAAAGTGTTAAACAAATCAAAATATATTTTATTTTTGAGATTTTTCAAAGTATCCACCCTTTGCCTTAATGACAGCTTTGCACCATTACTGATTACAATTTCAGATAGGTAACTAGTAACTGTAACGGATTACAATTAGAAAGTAACCTACCCAACCCTGTGTATCCACACCTAAATGTATATGGCTGAGTACATACTCTTTATTTTTACAATAATAAGGAGATTCACATGCAGAGACTCTGACACGCTGGCATTGGCACATGTGCACCAAAGTTATTATAGATTTTTGTTTATATTTGTTTCTATGACTTTTTCCATTTTTATTTTTAATGCAGCTAACTTTCAGTCAGTCTTCAAACCTGATTTTGTCACATAGCTAGGAGTGGTGGGTGTGGAATCAGGCGCAGAGAGCAGATGTTTCGGGAAAACCGTATTTATTCGGTTGAAAATGGTCACGCCAAAATAGACAGGCGAAAAAGGCCGACCCAAAACAGGACACCAAACAGTCTGGAAAAATGCACAAACAATAACCATCCACGACAAAACAGAGAACTAGCTGGCACAAAAGCAGGAGGGCATAAACGGCTTAAATATCCCTGCAATAACCCCCAAACAAGAAACAGGTGAAACCAATAAAGACATAACCAACAGAAAAAGGGAATCGGTGGCAGCTAGTAGACCGGCGACAACGACCGCAGAGCGCCGCCCGAACAGGAAGAGGAGCCACATTTGTTGGAAGTCGTGACAGATTTGGTAGGTTTTTATTTAGTTTAAACTCCTAGAGTCTATTGACACCCAGGTGCATTAATCTAAGTAACATAATAAAACAACATTTAAAAAATCCTTCAGTTTAAAATACAGTCGTGGCCAAAAGTTTTGAGAATGACACAAATATTAATTTTCACAAAGTCTGCTGCCTCAGTTTGTATGATGGCAATTTGCATATACTCCAGAATGTTATGAAGAGCGATCAGATTAATTGCAATTAATCTGAAAGTCCCTCTATGCCATTCAAATGAATTGAATCCAAAAAAAGAAATTCCACTGCATTTCAGCCTTGCCACAAAAGGACCAGCTGACATCATGTCAGGGATTCTCTCGTTAGCACAGGTGTGAGTGTTGATGAGGACAAGGCTGGAGATCACTCTGTTATGCTGATTGAGTTCGAATAACAGACTGGAAGCTTGGAATCATTGTTCTTTCTCTGTCAACCATGGTTACCTGCAAGGAAACACGTGCCGTCATCATTGCTTTGCACAAAAAGGGCTTCACAGGCAAGGATATTGCTGCCAGTAAGATTGCATCTAAATCAACCACTTATCGGATCATCAAGAACTTCAAGGAAAGTTGTTCAATTGTTGTGAAGAAGGCTTCAGGGCGCTCAAGAAAGTCCAGCAAGCGCCAGGACCGTCTCCTAAAGTTGATTCAGCTGCGGGATCGGGGCACCACCAGTACAGAGCTTGCTCAGGAATGGCAGCAGGCAGGTGTGAGTGCATCTGCACGCACAGTGAGGTGAAGACTTTTGGAGATGGCCTAGTGTCAAGGGGGGCAGCAAAGAAGCCACTTCTCTACAGGAAAAACATCAGGGACAGACTGATATTCTGCAAAAGGTACAGGGATTGGACTGCTGAGGACTGGGTTAAAGTCATTTTCTCTGATGAATCCCCTTTCCAATTGTTTGGGGCATCCGGAAAAAAAGCTTGTCCAGAGAAGACAAGGTGAGCGCCTCCATCAGTCCTGTGTCATGCCAACAGTAAAGCATCCTGAGACCATTCATGTGTGGGGTTGCTTCTCAGCCAAGGGTGTGGGCTCACTCTCAATTCTGCCTAAGAACACCGCCATGAATAAAGAATGGTACCAACACATCCTCTGAGAACAACTTCTCCCAACCATCCAGGAACAGTTTGGTGACGAACTATGCCTTTTCCAGCATGATGGAGCACCTTGCTATAAGGCAAAAGTGATAACTAAGTGGCTCGGGGAACAAAACATCTATATTTTGGGTCCATGGCCAGGAAACTCCCCAGGCCTAACTCCCATTGAGAACTTTTGGTCAATCCTCAAGAGGCAGGTGGACAAACAAAACCCCACAAATTCTGACAAACTCCAAGCATTGATTATGCAAGAATGGACTTCCATCAGTCAGGATGTGGCCCAGAAGTTAATTGACAGCATGCCAGAGCGGATTGCAGAGGTCTTGAAAAAAAAGGGTCAACACCGCAAATATTGACTCTTTGCATCAACTTCATGTAATTGTCAATAAAAGCCTTTGACACTCATGAAATGCTTGTAATTATACTTCAGTATTCCATAGTAACATCTGACAAAAATATCTAAAGACACTGAAGCAGCAAACTTTGTGGAAATGAATATTGATGTCATTCTCAACACTTTTGGCCACAACTGTAGAGATCTGTTTTTTTGTATGGGTTGTGTCTCAATCCACCACATCCACCTATGTCGCCCTTCCGCCTCTGCGGTGGGAAGTGACAGTGCTCCATTGCTATTTGTCAGACCAGGAAACATCCCGAAAATCGGTCTTCTCACGAAAACCTCTAGCATCCGAACAGTTTGGCCTACAAAATAATATGACTAATCTATAGAAAGGGGAGACTCATGAACACGATGAACTCATCTATAGGTAACCCATACAAATTAATGGAAGTATGGAGGTCGTTTTTTGTGCTCACAGAAAAAGGGGTTAAAAATATAAAAAATATGTATTTATTTCCAGAGATTATTTATTTCAAAACCTCATTCCTTATGATGAATCTTTTGACTGTCTTTTTTTGCCATTTATGAATGTGATATTCAATGCGTCTCTATGAGCTATAGTAGTAAAGGCCAAATGCAATATTTTATCAAACATTTTTTTAAATAAAAAAAATGGATATACCTAAAAGGGTCCTAAAATTCTAAACCAAATAGCTAAATGGTCCATGGTATAACCATCTGAGAACAATTAAGCTTAGAATTTCGGAGGTTTACAAAACCGTATTGCATGCAGTGATTATTCACGGTTAGACAGACCGTCGGAAAAGTTGTACACTTCGGCCTTGCTGTGGTCAGTTGTTCAAATGAAGGTTAGGTTTAAGATATAAAGTAAATCTCAATGTCACTTGAATTTAAAAGGAATATCGTGAAGATTGGTGCAAAAAAATATGGAGGAAAGAAACTCTCTCGTGCCCATGTTTACACCAATCCAATGCTTTAGTAGTACATGTTAGAAGAATCAAGTTAGCTACATAGCAGGTCCCCCCCCCCCTCCTCCCCCTCCCCTGTCAGCTAGTGATAGCTAGGAATAGTGATGTTCAAGCTAGGTCTATTTGAAACATCAGCTTCTCCTGGTAGCATTTACCCACCAAATTCAGTAGCTTGAAAACCCCATTAGGTTTTTGCCCAAACATAATTTGTGATTGTTTTATTTTATTTTAGTTAGTTTTGGAGTCAAATAGTTTCAGTATAGTTTTCGTTTTTCAAATGGGTTTGTTAATAATTTCATTTCAGTTGACTAAATAATTAAATGATTGTTTTTTCATCATTAGTTATCATTTCAGTTTTATAATATAATTAATAACCTTTATGTGCACACACACACATGCACACACGCATTATGTTCTTCTATCCTTGTGTGGACCTAAAATCTTATTTTCCCTAACCCCTAAACCTAACCCCAAACGTAATCCATACCTTAACCCTAACCCATAACCCTAAACCTACCCACTAAACCCTTACCCTAACCCTAATTCTAACCCTAACTCTAATTCTAACCCTAATCCTAACCCCTAAACTAAAGTAGTCTTTGTTCTCATGTGGATGTGGAAAATGTGGGAGAATGGGAGAATTTTCATTGTTTCCCCACAAAGATAGAAGAACCAACCAACCCCCCCCCCCCCCCCCCCCCCCCCCCCCCCCCCCCACACACACACACACACACAATGAAACCTGTGCATAAAACATTTATGTTGAGACCCCTCAGTGAGATTCGATCATGAATGAAGCACATTCTGCTCAGCAAGTGGGAAAAGTGCCCTCAGAGGAGAATAAGGAATGAGGGCAAAGAGGTGACCACACACTTGCTCTCATATTCAATCCACTTTTTTTAAAGCCCAATTCAATTAACCTGCTTTCACCTGCCTCTCGCAACTTGCATTTACTGCAAAAGCACAGTCCAACTTTAAGCACTGATTGCCCTCCCCTTCTCGCTAGCAAAGAATTATGATTTAACCAAATCTCCAGAATTAAGCAAACTGATTTAGGCAAAGCCACCAGTCATCCTTTTTTTTGGCAGGCCATTGCATATGCCATAGAGACAGAACAAAGTTGTAGACATATTTTACATATTTTAGTATTAAATTGAATATCTGTAAGTGGATGGAACTGACCTCAACACTTGAATGTTGTGCATTAATAAGTCTTCTGAGCTGTGTGTTATAGTCATTTGGAGGAGTTGTGTGTTGACAAAAAGGTATTGGCACACAAGATGCATCGTGTCACATCGAAATTAAAGAAGACATAAAAATGTACCTATTCCATGTCTAATAATGGCTGAAGCACATGTGCAGTCAATCCCCGGGATTACCATCATAGTCAAGTCCCAACCTTCCTCTTTTTTTTTACAAAGACAAAGGAACAGAGACATATACTGCAATGCTTAGAATAAACTGTGGCAGACATAAGGATGGACTAGCGCCAGGATACCCACAGTGACCAGTATGGTTTCACAGCTGTGTTATAGACGTGGTCATTTTCAAATCTGAATGCACTTGGTCAGTCTTCAGAGGGTTGTGACCATCCTTATCGAATTGAGCTCTGAATATAAACATGCAACAATCAGTTTTTTGTTGCTGATAATTGTTATTGTCAATCTGAATGGTCATTTAGACCAACTGTTATGCTTGAAAGTAACTGTGGGAATCCCCTTTCCTTTCCTCAAGCGGTTGAAAGCAAATTAAGTTAGGTGAGCCTTTTGAGTTCTTTTTTTACAATGCTTTTTAGACAGTTTTTAGATTTGAACAACAACTGGCCTAAATAACTCTGCAGATATAGCATACAGTCCTTGGTGGTTTCTTCAATGGAACATTCTAATGTCGATGTTTAGGTAAGGATGCACTTTTCTTTCCTCGAGAGGGCGACAGAGTGTATCACATCCACAAATAACTAATCTGTCCCCCAAATCTACAGATCAAGCTTTTCTCTCTAATTTAATATTTTGCCACTTAGGACCAATTAGTTAATACAAGAAAGTATTTATTTTGCATTAGACTCTTAAAAAGAATCCTATTGCAAGACAACAAATACACTGATTGGTTTGGGGTTTTACTTTCAATGCACTTATAAGCACGCACAAGAAGAATCCCTACAGGCAATCACAACAGAATAACTTATCTTTCCATATTCTATCCCAAGACATTTCACAGATTTGTTGAATGTAACTTTTTATTTACATGTTGTTGTTTTTTTTACAGAACTTGTACACATCTTTTAGTGAGTAGAAGCTCATCTTCATCTCTCTATATTGACTGCTTTTGGTTATTCTTGTTGCTGAATTTACTTATAGAACCATGACTGACTGAGGATTGTGTGCTGCCATCTTGTGGCAAATGATACACCTTGCCTGCACATCTTTTTTTATGCAATGACAACAGTTATAGATTACATATAGGATACACATATCGAGCTCAACTTTATGTGATCAATGACTAACACAAACACATCTACATAAACAATAAATGCATATGAGAACGGACTTTTAGCAATAGCAATAGCATGTTTCTCTGTCTGAAATCACTGCATGTTGAGCATCCTGTCGAAGTAAAGTGGTGTGAACTTGTACCCAGATTCTTTGTAGAACTTGTTTTGGGATTAAACCTGGTAAAGGATAGATGAGACATAAAAACATAACGTTTGGAAACATCATAAAACTGTAGTTCAATTCTGGTCTTATTGTTGTAGTGATTTCAATCATCAGTATTGGCGGCCATTGCTGCTTCAGTTGTGTTAATTAGCTACCGGTCTGTTATGTGAATGGAGTGTTACAGAATTCGAAGGCTATATCAGGTTGTGTGTGCACGCGTGCACATGCATGCGTTTGTATTCACGTGCATGTGTTTGTATTCACATGCACACGCACACAGTTCATTTTTAAGAAATCTACATTGATGTGCACCCTAAATCTGTCTGTGTACACCCAGAATGCTTTGAAATTAAATCAAGTTCAGTGTACTTATTGATCCCTTTATCATAGCAGGTTTAAGTCAGACACTGGACACCAAATCTCAGCAACAAGCAGCTTCTGTGTGATGTCTATGTTACACAGGTTCAGTGTGTAATAGATGGTCTTCATCTTCTTTAGTGGTCCACTCCGGGAGGTTGGCTGCTGCTGCTGCTGTAGTGAGGGCAGTCGCATGGAACTGTTCTGTCCTCTTCATGACCTGATAGAAGCAAGGAGAAGTGGAAGAAATGGAGGGAGGGAGGGAGGGAGGGGAAAAGAAGAAACAAAGTAACAAAAAAGTAAATTAATTTGATATCTTCTTGTACACTTTCCATTCTGAAACCGGTGATCTGTGCAACCGTGAAAATACATAGCGATTGACAGTATAGCAATAGTCTGGACCCAACATTTTCAATCCCTCAGTTACATACATCGTGAAAGGGTTATACAACAGACTATTTACCATTCGAAGTTCTTCAATGCCCATGTTGACATTTGTTCTCATCTTGTCACGACCTCCCCCGAAGTTGGTTCCTCCCTTTTCGGACGGCGTCGCTGGTCTTCTAGCCATCATCGATCCACTTTTCATAGTTACGCTCCACTGGGCTAAGCTTCTTCGAGAAGAAAGCACAGGGGCAGAGTTTAGGTGGCGTACACGAGTGCTGTGAGAGCACAGCCCCTATCCCAGCCTCGGACGTGTCCTCCTCCACTATGAATGCCAAAGAGGGACCCGGATGGGCCAGCCCTGTCCGCCTCAGCCGACCAATGCAACCTTACAGGACCCCCCTTCAGCAGTGAGTTAATGGGAGCAGCAACCTGGTCAAAACCCCGGATAAATCTCCAGTAGTAATTGGCAAACCCTAAAAATCGCTGCACCTCCTTTACCGTGGTGGGAGTCGGCCAATTACGCACGGCTGCAATGCGGTCACTCTCCATCTCCACCCCTGATGAGGAAATGCGATACCCTAGGAAGGAGACGGCCTGCTGAACGAACAGGCATTTCTCAGCCTTGATGTACAAGTCATGCTCCAACAGTCGTCCAAGTACCCTGCGCACCAAGGACACATGCTCGGCACGTGTAGAGGAGTATATCAGAATGTCATCGATATACATCACTACACCCTGCCCGTGCAGGTCCCTCAAAATCTCATCTACAAAGGATTGGAAAACTGATGGAGCATTCATCAACCCCTACGGCATGACGAGGTACTCATAATGCCCTGTGGTGGTACTAAACGCTGTCTTCCACTCGTCTCCCTCCCGGATACGCACCAGGTTATATGCACTCCTGAGATCTAGATTCGTGAAGAATCGCGCCCCATGCATTGACTCTATCGCCTTGGCGATAAGAGGTAGCTGGTAACTGTACCTCACCGTGATTTGGTTGAGACCTCTATAGTCAATGCACGGACATAAACCTCCATCCTTCTTCTTCACAAAAAAGAAACTTGAGGAGGCGGGTGAAGTAGAGGGCTGAATGTACCCCTGACATAGGGATTCAGAGACATATGTCACCGTCTCCACTTGCGACAGGGGATACACGTGACTCCTGGGAAGCGCAGCGTCTGCCAGGAGATTTATCGCACAATCCCCCCGTCGATGATGTGGTAATTGAGTCACCTAGGGTAGGGTTATGATGAGCCAACCAGGGAAGGCCTAGTACCACAGGAAAGGCAGGAGAGTCAATGAGGAAGAGGCTGATTATCTCCTCATGATCCCCCTGTGTCACCATGGCCATGGAGATGGTGGCCTCCCTGATAGCCCGGACTCTAATGGTTGACTATCCAGAGCGTGTATCGGGAAAGGTCTAACTACAGGAAAAATGGGGATCCCTAAACTAATGGCTAACGCTCTGTCGATAAAATTCCCAGCTGTGCCTGAATCGACGAGCGCCTTAAGCTGGAAATGTAGGGAAAACTCAGGGAAACAAACAGATATAAACAGTTGGTCAACAGAGGACTCTGGATGAGTGTGGTGCAAACTCACCTGGGGTGACGCCAGAGTGCCCTGCCTGCCATTTACACTCCCAGAGGGACCGACACTGCACCGACCGGCGGTGTGACCTCTGCGGCCACAGATGGTGCATGTGATGGCCCCTTCTCCAGCCTCCCTACGCGCAGCCCCTCCCAACTCCATGGGCACCGGAGTGGGGGTGCTGGAAGCTGGCACTGACAGAGCCCCCTCTGGACGTCCGCAGGTGACCAGCAGCTTATCCAACCGGATTGACAAATCCACCAGTGGTCAAAGGAGATGGTGGTATCCCTGCAGGCCAGCTCACGTCGGACGTCCTCTCGCAGGCTGCACCAATAGTGGTCGATGAGGACATTGTCGTTCCAGCCTGCTCCGGCGGCCAAGGTCCGGAATTCCAGTGCGAATTCCTGTGCTCTCCTCGCCTCCTGCCTTAATTAGAAGAGCCTTTCTCCCGCCACTTTACCTTCGGGCGGATGGTCGAAGATGGCCCTGAAGCGACCAGTGAATTCCTCGAAGTGGTCTAACGCCGTGTCTCCTTCTCTCCACACGACGTTTGCCCAATCCAGCACTCTTCCTCTGAGGCAGGCGAGGAGGGCAGCCACTCTCTCCCTTCCCGAGGGAGCTGGGTACACAGTGGACAATTAGAGGTCCAGTTGTAACAGCAATCCCTGGCATTGTGCGGCCGTCCCATCATATTCCCTGGGAAGGGAGAGACGTATCCCACTGGGACAGGCTCCAGACGGGACAGGTGGAGGCAACCCCGGTTGTGCTGGTCGAGGCACTGTAGAGACTTCCTGTCT
The DNA here is from genome assembly GCF_045791955.1 of Oncorhynchus clarkii lewisi. Classification (NCBI taxonomy): domain Eukaryota; kingdom Metazoa; phylum Chordata; class Actinopteri; order Salmoniformes; family Salmonidae; genus Oncorhynchus; species Oncorhynchus clarkii. Next base: position 19,615,954 of record NC_092161.1, on the reverse strand, counting down.
CTCCCAGGGGTCCATGGTTTGAACAACGCGATCCATCATGGCACCAAGATGATTTAATATTGCCGAATGTTCCTGGACGCAATCCTCGACTCTTCTAACCGGGGTACTGGCTGTAATTCTGTTAGGTGTGTATAAGGGATGCGAAGTCAGGTGCAGGAGAGCAGAGTGAAATAAATAGGCGCACTTTAATTTCGTTCCACAAATGACATACATGAAAAATCAATGTGTCAAAATAAAACGGAAACAATAATAAAGTATAGCGCCAGACAAAACACCATCTAACAATTACACACAAAGACAAGTAGGGGAACAGAGGACTAAATACATTCAGTATGATTAGGGAATGAAAACCAGGTGTGTATGGAACAAGACAAAACAAATGGAAAGATGAAAAATGGAGCGGCGGTGGCTAGAAAGCCGGTGACGTCGATCGCCGAACAAGGAGAGGAGCCGACTTCGGCGGAAGTCGTGACACCATCCACGTTTGGCATGTTACTTGACATTACAATGCATTATACATTGGATAGTTTCAGCTCTTTCCTTCAATGACTGTATGATTTCAACTTACAATAACATTTGAACACGAATACACATTTTAGAGTGATATTGCATTCAGAGTACATGGTTGAATCAATATGTTATAGACTGGTGTGCATATAAATGGATGTAACCTTCATGCCATATTGTGCTCAGTTTAACACCTATTTAAACTGGGGTGACCGTTACAAAAAGATTTTAATTTGATTCATTGAATATGAAAAAAATATTAATTAAATGAATATTTCAACAAATTCATGAGAAAAATAAAAACGTGGTAGATACAGTTAACACAGTGTACCACATTTCCACTGATTTGACTGGAAATGTGATTGTTTCACTCACATCTTTAAATTGCACCAGTCCTAGATGCTCAAATTCATTGATGCAGTTGTGAGTTGACTCAGTTTGGGAAAACAGCCCCGCAAGGCACATGTCACTCAGAAAAAAGGAATCCATCTTTTAGTCAAACTAGTCCTGATTTATCTTTGGTGATCTCTTCGGTGATCCTGAAACCTCAGGTGTCTGGCAAAGGCTTGCCTGTGATTGCATTGTTATATGTGGTAATACTCATCAATGTGTCTTTTGAACAGCCGCCCAAACATGAAATGGAAAGAGTGGTTGTGTTATCAGGATCAATAATGCCACTGATGTTGTGGTCTCCAACACCACATGGCATGCTGCGCCACTGCAGTGCAAGGACTGAGAGAACCATAGAGACGCAATATGAGCCATGTAATAAGTCATGTAAAATGTAAGCCATGTAATCAATTCAAAATGTATTGTACCAAATATTTTACCGTGAAATGCTTGCTTGCGAACCCTTCCCAATATGTATAAGCGGGTAATAAACCATGTAATAAGCCTCTAGTTAGGCTACTCATGATGTCAATTGCTACTGACAGTGCCAGAACAATCAGTTTGAGTGTTTTGAACATAATTATTATTTAGAAATGTCATGATTCACAATTTGTGAAATTGTAATTTATACTAGTTGGTAAATAACCTGGGAATAATCTATTTAACATGGATTGGTAAACTGTCAATCTCTATTTTCTATCTGCCAGATAGGCATATCCCTCTTATTTTTATATATGTGAAAGAGCACATAAGGCTTGCATTTTTTATACTTTAATTAATGTAATTGTCTTACTACTTGATTACGAAAAAAAGTTAGTAGGCTTAGGCTGTAGCCTTTGTACAGTTTTAGCAAATGTCGCTTTATAACGTATCCCACTAGGCTACAACCGGAATCCCCTCCCCACACATTTTATGGTGTGATCTTGCCGCTCCAACGCAAAGCGTGCTTCAATGATTGGGGGTGGTCTCGCGTCATGTGATACCCAAGCGTCACTGAAGTCCTTTGTTGATGGTGATTCACAAAATCTCACTCAAGACATTGTCTGGGTAAATTGCTACAACAAAATCATTTATTTTCGCCTTTGTGGGATTGTGTTGTGGAAGGATGCAGAGAGATTCTCGGAGGGACATTTTAAACCAGCTGTTTGCCGCTGGGATAAAATAGAGGCAGACGCGTCAAAGGTAAATGCGACAGTCAAAACAGCTCATTATCGCACACCCTATCCCATACGACGGCAAAGCCAACATTTCGTTTGTGCAATTTGTGAGCTAAAGTCCGATATAATGCAGTTTTTTTATATGGCTATGCTGGGAGATAATCCCCGTTCTGCAAAGGAGATGAAACCTTTTTTTAGCCGTGGGTGAAACAGTTTGCCAACAACAACGCGTTTTGTTCTCCGTCTACCAATTCACATCTGGTGGATTCGTTGATGTATTTCTGCCATTTGAATGAAAAAAGGCATATGTTGTGATTTGGAGAAAAGACGGTGTCCACTCTACACAGCATTGTAAGCATCATGTCCATAGGATATCCCCTCTCATCTCACGGACCCTCAGCAGGCCGTTTTTTCTCTCTCCTCTTCCTTTTGGCCGTCTTTACACTGCCTGGAGCACAAGCCTCTTACCCTGAGAGCAGCAAATGTATCTCAGGAAAAGGCAAGGACTGCTTGGGTGAGTATCAATACATTTTCTTTATCAATTAACTTTTCCAAAGCAAGCACTTCTATGGGAATAATTTGTGTTTATCAGACACACATCCTGTGTTTTTGCAACACAGGCGCTCCTGAGGTGTTGATCGTCCTTGCTGAATGAACGCTGGTCGGTAATTGGGCAATCTCCTTGACCAGCAGACAAAGCACATCATGCTCAATTGGTCTGGATTAGACAGACGTAAGGCTGGCAGTGTCACTGCTTCATAAGAGGAATCACTTTGAGTCAATGCATGTTTAAAAATATATGTATACATTTGGGAAATGTGATTTCATAGGCGTATGTTTATTGGGGGGTGGCTCGATCTGTCCCCTCTTGTTGGTGAGGTGCATGCAGGGAAAATTTCCATATTTGAACCCCACCCTGGATTGTCCTGCTGTTTTTGTTTGGGTTTCATTATTAAATGGAAACAGTAATTTCTCAGTTTCCTGGTTAGGAGTAATGACTTTTGTTTATATACACCAGTTGTAGAAAAAGTACCCAACTGTCCTAATTGAGTAAAAGTAAAGATACCTTAATAGAAAATTACTGAAGTAAAAGTGAAAGTCACCCAGTAAAATACTACTTGAGTTAAAGTCTAAAAGTATTTGGTTTTAAATATCCGTAAGTATCAAAATTAAATGTAATTGCTAAAATATACTTAATTAAGTATCAAAAGTAAAAGTATAAATTATTTCAAATTCCTTATGTTAACCGGACGGCACCACTTAGTTTTTTTTCATTTAAGGATAGCCAGGGGCAACCTTCAACATCATTTACAAACGAAGCATGTGTGTTCAGTGAGTCCGCCAGATCAGAGGCAGTAGGGATGACCGGGGATGTTCTCTGCATAAGTGCGTGAAATTGAACATTATCCTGTACTGCCTAGCATTCAAAATGTAATGAATGTCTTTTGGGTGTTAGGGAAAATGTATGGAGTAAAAAGTACATTATTTTCTTTAGGAATATAGTGAAGTAAAAGTTATCAAAATTATAAATACCACTCCACCCCCAAACGACTTAAGTATTACTTTAGTTTTACTCAAGTACTTTACAACACTGGTATACAGTGTCATCGTGGGTTAAATTTAGGGTCAATTCATATTACTCTTTATATCCGGAATATATAATATGCTTGCTAAAAGTTCACATCTGCTATGTGGTTTCCTAAGGGGTTCCACCCAAAGCCAACATTCAGTGTGACTTTGACAGATTGGCCTATGTTTGATGGTATTTAAGATGAATGGAAACGTAAACCCGTTGTGGATGTAGTTCCACCCTCTCCATAATCCCATAAACCATGAGTGATGTCCTCTCGTTCCCATAATAACTGTTTGTCATGAAGGTCTATGTATTGTGTTCATTCAGTAGGCTTCCCCTTTTATTTAAAAGCAGTCCGATTTAAAACGAAGAGTGAGCTGTCCTGATAAAGCCAGTTGTTTTCCTCTTGTCAAGCTATTTGTTTACATTTGCTGCTTGCCTGATTAACTTCCGTCAATAAGCAGGCCATTCCTTTTCTCCATGGTCCTGGTTGCTCTTCAATGCTCCTAAAAACAACCTATAATTGGTTGCTGATCCCAAACCTCTTAGGAAACCAACATAGCAGATGTGACCTTAGCAACCGTAAGTATTCTGGATATAAAGATTCATTTCAGAAATGAATGGAAAATATAATCACTGTATCATTTCTTGCCTTTATTCGGGGCTTTTCTTTCCCGTGGTTTCCAGGTTGAGGCATGTTGCTGGATTTAGGATACCCAAATGATAATGTGGGATGTGGATTCAGCTTGACCTGACATTAGACTACTTCTGAAAATATCGGACAACATTTTAATTTGAGAGTGAACTGTCCCTTTAAATACAGTGAAGTGCGGTGTTTCCCCACTGTTACTGAGAAATGCAGATTGTGTTTCTCAAGGCATGCATTGATTGGGTTGAATTCAGTGGAAGCGTGGTTGTTACCCTGCACTGCTGTAAAGAACAAACATCGGTAAAACAGACAGAATTACCGTACTTACATTACTGCACCAATGCGCCTATTTTGCAGGTCAGGATCAATGCTATTTCATTAGGGTTTTATTTAATTAAAGCCCTGGTCCCACTATGACTTCTACTGCAGTGTTTTAAAGACTAGTGTTCCTATACAGTGGTGGTATTGATTGATTACAGAGGAGTTTTAGGTCATGGCCTGTATTTAATGGGCTAGCTTCGGGATCCCAGGGCGACAGTGACTGTAATGAGGAAATGAACAGTTTGGTCAATAGTCCTTTAAGTACAGGGTGACTAGGATCGGGGCTAGCCCCTTTATATCGAGACTGTGACCATTGGTTGAGTAACACACAGATCTATTTCGGAGAGGAGGGGATTGTTAGGAGAGGCTGATTATAATCTTTGGCCTGGAACTACTTTGCCTCCCATTTGTTGAAAGGTTGGGTTATTATTAGTCCCTGTGGCGTGCTTACCTGTCTCAAGACAATGGATTAGTTCCTCTTCTGAAACCTTCTCTAACAGTGGGGATAAGACAACATAAAGCTCCTACTGCATGTTGAGATATGTCTTCCCTCGTGGGGACTGGCGATGAGAGCAGGAGGGAACTTCAGTTCAAACCTCAGTGGGGTAGGATTCTTCCATTCCCATCACCTCTCCTATTCTCTCTTTTTCTCTCTCCCTCTCTCTCTCTCCTTCGCTCCCTCTTTTAACTCTTCCTCTCCTTTTATGTCTTAATTTCTCTCTCATTCCCTCTCCTTCTCTCCCTCCCCCCTATGTCTCCCCCTGCCTGTAAATCTCGCAGACCAGGGGTTTTCCAATGTTCTGCTAGTTGATAGGAGTGCTTGGTGGTAATGCTGTTGACCCCAGGAGGATGTAAATGGCTGCTGTCAAACCTGCCTGGAAGGCTGGGATGGTCTTCTCATTCCTCCATTAGAGCTCCCTGAGATTCAAACACTCTCCCTCAGGGTGTCCATGAACCTAGAGTTGTTCTAGCACAGTAGCACAACAGTCATTTTGCACACCTACTGTAGTTATCAAAGCTAGTGAAAAACAGATTATACTACAACTGATTGTCAGCAGGGGAAATAAAATCCTCTAAGTTCACTTCATCCGTAATGTTTTTGACAGTTTGGTTAAAGTTAATATTGAAGACTTGCAGCACGGAGGAGTTGTTTTGACCAAATTCATTGATCCTGATGATGTAATCCAATCCAATGATGTTATCCCTACTTATGACCAGGCTAATGATGAACTTTTTCAAACAATATTGTGATGGCATACTTTAATATAAGTGCCTTGTAAGCCCACCTTGACAACCTGAAATCCTATCATTCCTATCAGAAATGCCTCTCACGCATAATGTGCTTGAGCTCCTGACCAAAGATTATCAGATCGGACTTGACCCTCTTCTCCAATCTTTTCAAGTCATCTTTCTGGGTCCCTGTTGATGGTTCTTGGCTTTGCTTTCCCATGATCATGCAATGCCAAGGCATTACTGTGTAAATGAGGACCAACTTGTCCAAATGACCAGTAGTGACTACATTTCTCAGTCCAGTTGTGCTGGGCAGTGACTGTTGTACATTGCACATTCCACTGACTCTCAATAAAGTTGTACAAATGATGCGTAGCTAAGCTCTCTCTGTACCGGATCTCTCATTAGTCCAACCATTGAAGAAATGAGGCGATGACTATTGATGTCTTGTGGCAAAGGAGGTGGATGGCTACGTGTTGCTAATGACCCGGGTCTTCGCTACATTGACTCCTCTCTTCCATTGATTTGTCCTTCTCCTTCCTCTGATAAATTCCGCCCAGTGTGAGAGAGTGAGAGATGTTCAAGTGTATTTCTGGCTAAAGGGGAAGCTATGGGCTTTTGCGTGTCGGATGGATGAAAGTCATTACTGGAAGATGTATTCAAGTGGCCGTGAACTCTTAAGTTGTCACGGCTTTGGTTCATAGTGCATTTTAGCCTGGAATCCAGACTGATTTACTCTGTTTTGTGATGAAACAGAGCATATCATTTTGCATTCAAGGCTAACTGTATTTTAGGTAAAGAAGAGTGTTTCCAGCTAGGCTATACCAGAGGAGTTTTTTCTCAAAGACTGTAGTTTGGGAAAGAATTGTGTTTCGAGTTGAACGTTTTCACACACTATTTGCTCTAATCTTCATGTTAGAAAGTTTTTCCCAGATAGAAAAGCAATGTCACGTAAATACTAGTACACAATATAGACTATACTAGATATTCATGTGGTTGTACAAATGTAGCACTAAAATAATGGTATTTCACACCTTGTTTTTACCAGATTTGTCTGAGAAGAAAAGTGACCTGAGAGTGTGTGACGCTGCAACATGTCGTTACGGGGGGACATGTCAAGAGAATGGGGCTGACCTGAAATGTGTCTGCCAGTTCCATGTAAGTAACACAGTGGAATAAAGGCTATCATGTTCTCTGTTGTCAAGTAAGACTGTCATTACCATTGCCATGAGCAAGAAAGCAAGCAGGAATGGCTTTGCCAAAGCAAATCAGCTCCAATTGATCTTAATTTCAGAACTCTGTTCCATAGTATTCCCACACATACTATAGAGATTTACTGTATGTGATCATATACAAATGTAAACAAGGTGTTAGTCAGATGTTATATCTGTTTGGGCTTCTTGCAGTAAATTTGCAGTCTACAAATGATTTGGCATTTTGTTTTGGCCGCCTGACTATCCACTCAAGAAAACAAATCGTCCCATGGCTGAATCTACTTGATGATCCCTGGTCTAGGCTGTGATGGTTCAGTAACATCCTTTCATTGCCCGTTGTGTCTTAGTGCTCTAAGAAGTACATCCCTGTTTGTGGGTCCAACGGAGACACCTATCAGAACGAGTGCTTCTTGAGGAGAGCAGCATGCAAGCAGCAGAAGTCCATATCACAGGTCTCTGACGTGGCCTGCTATACAGGTGAGTCTTAGTCGCAGGCTGCACACTTTCACTGGAGAGTACAGAATCCCCTTTATGGAGCGCATTTTTCATCACTCGGGTTCATCACCTTGCCATTTTGTTATAAGTCATTTTAGACCAAGCTGAAGCTAACTCATTTTCTATGCTGTAACACACAGATGGCAGTTCTGGATCTGGCGACGGAGGTACAGTGTAGTAACTTGGTCTTGCTTCACTTTAATACGTTTGACGTGACAACCCATGTTACAATGTTACAATGAAAGCTGGTTAAACATAGCCTGCTTAAACAAAAGCTTTGCAGATCCAACCACTAATAGAACAATATTAACTCTGTTTGACAGCTAACATTTTTTAAATACTCTCCTTTTCTACAGATGATGAAGGATCAGGCACAGGCAGAGGAAAAAAGCCCACAAAATGTGTCAACTGCAAGTTTGGAGCAGAATGTGATGTGGACTCTGAGGATATATTGTGAGTACTTTCCACTGCAGCTATTGTTCTCTCAGTAGTCTCTAAGGAGGACTTCTCTTCATCAGCTATTGTGCTCTCAGTAGTCTAAGGCGGACTCGTCTTCATCAGCTATTGTGCTCTCAGCAGTCTCTGAGGATTCTTCTTCATCAGCTATTGTGCTCTCACTAGTTTTTGAAAGGAGGACTCATCTTCATGAGCTGTTGTGCTCTCAGTAGTTTCTGAATGGAGGACTCGTCTTCATGAGCTATTGTGCTCTCAGTAGTCTCTAAGTAAGACTCGTCTTCATCAGCTATTGTGCTCTCAGTAGTTTCTGAAAGGAGGACTCATTTTCATCAGCTGTTGTGCTCTCAGTAGTCTCTGAGGATTCGTCTTCATCAGCTGTTGTGCTCTCAGTAGTCTCTGAGGACTCGTCTTCATCAGCTGTTGTGCTCTCAGTAGTCTCTGAGGACTCGTCTTCATCAGCTATTGTGCTCTCAGTAGTTTCTGAAAGGAGGTCTCGTCTTCATCAGCTGTATTGCTCTCAGTAGTTTCTGAAAGGAGGACTCGTCTTCATCAGCTGTATTGCTCTCAGTAGTTTCTGAAAGGAGGACTCGTCTTCATCAGCTATTGTGCTCTTAGTATTCTCTGAGGACTCGTCTTCATCAGCTATTGTGCTCTCAGTAGTTTCTGAAAGGAGAGCTCGTCTTCATCAGCTATTGTGCTCTCAGTAGTCTCTGAGGACTCGTCTTCATCAGCTATTGTGCTCTCAGTAGTTTCTGAAAGGACTCGTCTTCATCAGCTGTTGTGCTCTGTCTCTGAAAGGAGGTCTCATCTTCATCTGGAAGACGACTAGTGACCACTAGTACCTCATAGATATCTTTGCTTATTTTCGCCATATACTGGGGTCCTGGGTTGTCACATTAGATTCAAATTGATTGATGATGTATGTTTAGCTCTTTTAGTGAACGCAGTGTTAATACAGTGTTCATGAAACAGATGTTTATATAAATGTTTTCTTCGACACCCAGGTGCATGTGCAACATTGACTGCAGTGGCCATAATGACAACCCGGTGTGTGGAACAGACGGAAAATCTTACATTACCCCCTGTCACGTAAGAGAGGCTTCGTGCTTGAAGCAGGTGAAGATTGACGTGAAGCATCTAGGGAGTTGTCCAGGTAATGCCATGTTCTAACATTAAAACGTAATTTAGAAACATGTCATTTTATGCCCCATGTACTGTATTTACACTGCATTGTGGGAAAAAAAACAATGGATTGTGGTTTTCGAAGGATTTGATTTATTATTCACAATCTCAAGGAAGGAAAATAAATCACAATTTAATATTTGACTGAGATTTTTGGTGTAGAGATGAGGGGATCCTGCTGTAATGCGACATCCTACTTAATAGTTGAATACAATGTCCTAGATATTCTCCCGTGCATGGGTTCCTGGTGCCAGTCCTGATATTCCTGATATGTGCTGTGTTTATATAAGCGTCCCACCCACCAGTCTTGACTTTCCTCTAAATCTTTATCATTTTATACTGCCAGTGACCTATATGATGGCTAGTTCCTGTCAAACTCTGATGTTTATGATGCCCACCCCAATTGGTTGATTGATCCCCACTATGACAATGCCGTGTGCTGTGTGGTGATGACTGAGACTATTAGGTTTGTCCCGACATACGTCTTTCTTCAGCGCATCAAAAGACTGAAGATTCTTCTTTCAAATGCAGACATGACCTCAATCTGGATGCACACAATTAGGATTTGGGCCACATTATTATGACCAAGGGGCATCGGGCAACCAGCTGTTCAGATAACTACAAAGATGTTTCTTACCAGAACATCTGTTTAAAGCCGTTTAAAAAATGTCATTCTCCATTTGAGGGCGAGGATTTACTACCCCAAATATGGCCCTGTTTTTAAAAACGTCTCACAATCTAGTTCTAAAGTGTAGGGCTAAAATATCTATTTACATAAATAATCTATCTATTTTTTGTTTCACAGAGCATACATTGACCCTAAATATTACATGAACTTGCATACCTTATTCAAAATGCAATAGAATACATCCCAACCTGGAAATCTGAGAACTAGTTATGGATGTTCCAATATTCCTACAATGGGATTCCTATCATTTCACATTACTATTGTCAGTCGCTCTGGATAAGAGCGTCTGCTAAATCACCATGGTGATATTATTTGTTACCATAGTGATATTACATTTGTTCTCAGAGAGTAATTGTTCTGCATGTCCTGAGATGTTTCTTAACAACATTTGTCATGTGACCCTATGTACGTGTCTATCTCTTAAATCAGTTTGGAGGCATTTCTGCTGATGGTGCAGTTGGCCAATTCTTGCAGGAGGGCCATTAACTGTAGTGAAGCATGCCTGTGTGTCACCCTACATCTCAACAGGCCAAATTGCCCTCAAGTTAAACCCAGTCACTCGCCACTTATCTGTCATTTATTTCATTTGGTAATGCAAATGAGCATTGCAAAGGCATGCACGCATTACAATAACTGTCTGCCAGAGTAATGTTACCAACAGCCTCATACTTCGACTGGCCCAAATAGAAACCCGCCATACCTCTCACATTGTATCTATGGTCATCTTATTGTTATATATCAGAAATGTGCATCCTAAACAGCACCATCGGTTATTAGTTTGTAATAAAAAATGGTAGGTATCTTGTACAAAATCTACTTCATATATCTAACATTCAACTGGTTTGTTGATTAATCAAATGGATTTTAATGAGGCCATGTCAGAATGCTAGTTAACTGCTATTTTTACTTGGGATATTAACTATATTACGGCATACTTAGTATTTATAGTCCGTCCTTAATCAAGCCATGGTGCGCTCTCTGACTGACTATCAAGCCATGTAGCGATCTCTGTTAATCAAGTCATGGTGCGCTCTCTGTTAATCAAGTCATGGTGCGCTCTCTGATAATCAAGCCATGGTGCGCTCTCTGATAATCAAGCCATGGTGCGCTCTCTGATAATCAAGCCATGGTGCGCTCTCTGACTGACTATCAAGCCATGGTGCGCTCTCTGATAATCAAGCCATGCTGCGCTCTCTGATAATCAAGCCATGGTGCGCTCTCTGATAATCAAGCCATGGTGCGCTCTCTGACTGACTATCAAGCCATAGTGCGCTCTCAGATAATCAAGCCATGATGCGCTCTCTGTTAATCAAGCCAAGCTGCGCTCTCTGATAATCAAGCCATGCTGCGCTCTCTGATAATCAAGCCATTGTTCGCTCTCTGATAATCAAGCCATGCTGCGCTCTCTGATAATCAAGCCATGGTGCTCTCTAATAATCAAGCCATGCTGCTCTCTCTGATAATCAAGTCATGGTGCGCTCTCTGATAATCAAGCCATGGAGCGCTCTCTGATAATCAAGCCATGGTGCGCTCTCTGATAATCAAGTCATGGTGCGCTCTCTGATAATCAAGCCATGGAGCGCTCTCTGATAATCAAGCCATGGTCCGCTCTCTGATAATCAAGCCATGGTGCGCTCTCTGATAATCAAGCCATGGTGCGCTCTCTGACTGACTATCAAGCCATGGTGCGCTCTCTGTTAATCAAGCCATGCTGCGCTCTCTGATAATCAAGCCATGGTGCTCTCTAAAACTCAAGCCATGCTGCTCTCTCTGATAATCAAGTCATGGTGCGCTCTCTGATAATCAAGCCATGGTGCGCTCTCTGATAATCAAGCCATGGTGCGCTCTCTGATAATCAAGCCATGGTGCGCTCTCTGACTGACTATCAAGCCACGGTGCGCTCTCTGTTAATCAAGCCACGGTGCGCTCTCTGATAATCAAGCCATGGTGTGCTCTCTGATAATCAAGCCATGGTGCGCTCTCTGATAATCAAGCCATGGTGCGCTCTCTGATAATCAAGCCATGGTGCGCTCTCTGACTGACTATCAAGCCATGGTGTGCTCTCTGATAATCAAGCCATGGTGTGCTCTCTGATAATCAAGCCATGGTGCGCTCTCTGATAATCAAGCCTTGGTGCGCTCTCTGATAATCAAGCCATGGTGCGCTCTCTGATAATCAAGCCATGGTGCGCTCTCTGATAATCAAGCCATGGTGTGCTCTCTGATAATCAAGCCATTGTGCGCTCTCTGATAATCAAGCCATGGTTCGCTCTCTGATAATCAAGCCATGGTGCACTCTCTGATAATCAAGCCATGGTGCGCTCTCTGATAATCAAGCCATGGTGTGCTCTCTGATAATCAAGCCATGGTGCGCTCTCTGATAATCAAACCATGGTGCACTCTCTGATAATCAAGCCATGGTGCGCTCTCTGATAATCAAGCCATGGTGCGCTCTCTGACTGACTATCAAGCCATGGTGCGCTCTCTGACTGACTATCAAGCCATGGTGCGCTCTCTGATAGTCAAGCCATGGTGCGCTCTCTGATAATCAAGCCATGGTGCGCTCTCTGATAATCAAACCATGGTGCGCTCTCTGATAATCAAACCATGGTGTGCTCTCTGATAATCAAGCCATGGTGCGCTCTCTGATAATCAAGCCATGGTGCGCTCTCTGATAATCAAGCCATGGTGCGCTCTCTGATAATCAAGCCATGGTGCGCTCTCTGATAATCAAGCCATGGTGCGCTCTCTGACTGACTATCAAGCCATGGTGCGCTCTCTGTTAATCAAGTCATGGTGCGCTCTCTGATAATCAAGCCATGGTGCGCTCTCTGATAATCAAGCCATGGTGTGCTCTCTGATAATCAAGCCATGGTGCGCTCTCTGATAATCAAGCCTTGGTGCGCTCTCTGATAATCAAGCCATGGTGTGCTCTCTGATAATCAAGCCATGGTGCGCTCTCTGATAATCAAGCCATGGTGTGCTCTCTGATAATCAAGCCATGGTGCGCTCTCTGATAATCAAGCCATGGTTCGCTCTCTGATAATCAAGCCATGGTGCGCTCTCTGATAATCAAGCCATGGTGCGCTCTCTGACTGACTATCAAGCCATGGTGTGCTCTCTGATAATCAAACCATGGTGCGCTCTCTGATAATCAAACCATGGTGCGCTCTCTGATAATCAAGCCTTGGTGCGCTCTCTGATAATCAAGCCATGGTGCGCTCTCTGATAATCAAGCCATGGTGCGCTCTCTGATAATCAAGCCATGGTGTGCTCTCTGATAATCAAGCCATTGTGCGCTCTCTGATAATCAAGCCATGGTTCGCTCTCTGATAATCAAGCCATGGTGCACTCTCTGATAATCAAGCCATGGTGCGCTCTCTGATAATCAAGCCATGGTGTGCTCTCTGATAATCAAGCCATGGTGCGCTCTCTGATAATCAAACCATGGTGCACTCTCTGATAATCAAGCCATGGTGCGCTCTCTGATAATCAAGCCATGGTGCGCTCTCTGACTGACTATCAAGCCATGGTGCGCTCTCTGACTGACTATCAAGCCATGGTGCGCTCTCTGATAGTCAAGCCATGGTGCGCTCTCTGATAATCAAGCCATGGTGCGCTCTCTGATAATCAAACCATGGTGCGCTCTCTGATAATCAAACCATGGTGCGCTCTCTGATAATCAAGCCATGGTGCGCTCTCTGATAATCAAGCCATGGTGCGCTCTCTGATAATCAAGCCATGGTGCGCTCTCTGATAATCAAGCCATGGTGCGCTCTCTGATAATCAAGCCATGGTGCGCTCTCTGACTGACTATCAAGCCATGGTGCGCTCTCTGTTAATCAAGTCATGGTGCGCTCTCTGATAATCAAGCCATGGTGCGCTCTCTGATAATCAAGCCATGGTGTGCTCTCTGATAATCAAGCCATGGTGCGCTCTCTGATAATCAAGCCTTGGTGCGCTCTCTGATAATCAAGCCATGGTGTGCTCTCTGATAATCAAGCCATGGTGCGCTCTCTGATAATCAAGCCATGGTGTGCTCTCTGATAATCAAGCCATGGTGCGCTCTCTGATAATCAAGCCATGGTTCGCTCTCTGATAATCAAGCCATGGTGCGCTCTCTGATAATCAAGCCATGGTGCGCTCTCTGACTGACTATCAAGCCATGGTGTGCTCTCTGATAATCAAACCATGGTGCGCTCTCTGATAATCAAACCATGGTGCGCTCTCTGATAATCAAACCATGGTGCGCTCTCTGATAATCAAGCCATGGTGCGCTCTCTGATAATCAAGCCATGGTGCGCTCTCTGATAATCAAGCCATGGTGCGCTCTCTGATAATCAAGCCATGGTGCGCTCTCTGATAATCAAGCCATGGTGCGCTCTCTGATAATCAAGCCATGGTGCGCTCTCTGACTGACTATCAAGCCATGGTGCGCTCTCTGTTAATCAAGTCATGGTGCGCTCTCTGATAATCAAGCCATGGTGCGCTCTCTGATAATCAAGCCATGGTGCGCTCTCTGATAATCAAGCCTTGGTGCGCTCTCTGATAATCAAGCCATGGTGTGCTCTCTGATAATCAAGCCATGGTGCGCTCTCTGATAATCAAGCCATGGTGTGCTCTCTGATAATCAAGCCATGGTGCGCTCTCTGATAATCAAGCCATGGTGCGCTCTCTGATAATCAAGCCATGGTGCGCTCTCTGATAATCAAGCCATGGTGCGCTCTCTGATAATCAAGCCATGGGGCGCTCTCTGATAATCAAGCCATGGGGCGCTCTCTGATAATCAAGCCAAGCTGCGCTCTCTGATAATCATGCCATGGTGTGCTCTCTGATAATCATGCCATGGTGTGCTCTCTGATAATCATGCCATGGTGTGCTCTCTGATAATCAAACCATGCTGCGCTCTCTGATAATCAAGCCATGCTGCACCCTCTGATAATCAAGCCATGGTGCGCTCTCTGACTGACTATCAAGCCATGGTGCACTCTCTGATAATCAAGCCATGGTGCGCTCTCTGATAATCAAGCCATTGTGCGCTCTCTGATAATCAAGCCATTGTGCGCTCTCTGATAATCAAGCCATGGTGCGCTCTCTGATAATCAAGCCATGGTGTGCTCTCTGATAATCAAGCCATTGTGCGCTCTCTGATAATCAAGCCATGGTGTGCTCTCTGATAATCAAACCATGGTGCGCTCTCTGATAATCAAGCCATGGTGCGCTCTCTGATAATCAAGCCATGGTGCGCTCTCTGATAATCAAACCATGGTGCGCTCTCTGATAATCAAACCATGGTGCGCTCTCTGATAATCAAGCCATGGTGCGCTCTCTGATAATCAAGCCATGGTTCGCTCTCTGATAATCAAGCCATGGTGCGCTCTCTGATAATCAAGCCATGGTGTGCTCTCTAATAATCAAGCCATGGTGCGCTCTCTGACTGACTATCAAGCCATGGTGCGCTCTCTGATAATCAAGCCATGGTGCGCTCTCTGATAATCAAGCCATGGTGCGCTCTCTGATAATCAAGCCATGGTGCGCTCTCTGATAATCAAGCCATGGTGCGCTCTCTGATAATCAAGCCATGGTGCGCTCTCTGATAATCAAGCCATGGTTCGCTCTCTGATAATCAAGCCATGGTGCGCTCTCTGATAATCAAGCCATGGTGCGCTCTCTGATAATCAAGCCATGGTGCGCTCTCTGATAATCAAGCCATGGTCCACTCTCAGATAATCATATAATCCTTGTGATTAGGGCTCTCTGATAATCGTATAATCCTTGTGATTAGGGCTCTCTTAGAACATGGAGCTTGAACACTATTTCCCTGAGTCCCTCCAATATGATTTATTTTCAACTTCTTACAGTTGAAAAACTATTTTTAAGCAACCTCTAGTCTTATCAATTCTTTCAGATTTGCTTCTGTCTATAGCTTTGAAAGGAAGGCTCGCTCAGAAATGTGTTTTTTTTAACCCATTTTCAATATTGGGACATTTCTGTCATGCACTCAAAAATATTTGTTTTTGTTTTTTCAGAAAAAGGGAAGAAGAAAAACGAAGACGATGGTAGCAACAGCAAGACGGATCTTTTTGGTATGTCTGCTCCCTTTTACCACACTCTGTTATGATGTTGTTATGGTCGTTGATTTACCTCAGTCCATGGTTCATGTTGTCTATATGGAAATAATACTGTTGTACTTTTACATATCTGCAAAGCATATTTCTGCTCTGTCATGTCAGTTATATTTGAATTGCAACTGAGGACCAGGCCTAGCTCGCTCTTTAATATTTATATCATCCATATTGATATTAGTGATTTTCTGTATACCTTTAAAGACACGGTAGACACAGGGGAGGACAGAGCTTATGGAGGGATCCCCACCCTCTGCACAAAGGACTACGCCAACTTCTGTGAACACGGCCAATGTGAAATTAAGTATAGCATCCCCACCTGCCGGTAAGATAACATGGTGTCCTTTTGACTTACATACCTGCGTATGCTATGTTTCATCTCTTTTTGACCTAATTCATAGATAATTATTGTGTCATGAAATGAAGTGCTAGCGGTTTTGTTGTCTCCCCAGGTGTGACTCGGGCTACACTGGCCAGCAGTGTGATGAAATCCAAGACTTCAACATCCTGTACGTGGTGCCCAGTGGACAGAAACTCCACTACGTTCTCATAGCAGCCGTCATCGGAGCCGTACAGATCGCCATCATTGTCGCTGTTGTCATGTGTTTCACAAGGTGGGTGTGCTCTCCAAAGTGACCTATCTGATCTTATTAGCACATTTCTGATAAGCAGATTTAAATATTCTGCATTTTATAAGCCGTGTTTTGTAAACAACATACAGTAGCATAAATTAGCAAGTCTTATGGAAGATTCTATTCCAAATGTGACAATGTGTGTCATTTGACAAAAGGTGGTTACTCTGTAAAAGGTGTATACTTAGCAATACACATTTTTACATTCGTAATTGATTTAATATTTTTCAAACTCGTTGCTAAAGTGCTGAGTAATGTGTTTTGTGAGGCAGTCAAAACTGAGAGTTTGATGTTATTCCATTGTCTTTTGTTGAATAGGAGGTGTCCCAAAACCCAGAGGGGACGAAGACAACAGCAACACCTTGGACACTTTCCCTCTGGGACTTCATCCAGGATGATGTAGCAGTTTTTTGTGTGCATTTTTGCACCATATGGATCACATTTTTTGATATCTGTTGTTTTGTCTCCTTTATTTTGAATGGATGTTTATGTATTTATTTTCTCTAATGGGGCCTTAGTTTTCTCTCCCTTCTGGACATTTTTCAGACTGCTGCATTATTGATTTTTTCCTACGGGCAGAAAACGGACAGCCATTCTCCTCTGATCGTCCATTGTTTGCAAGGTGGTATTGGTATCTTTAGGCACACAAACCTTGGATACCTAGGGTCTGGACTTATGCTATTTATCAGCGTCTCTGACCCTCTCTCAGTACCTTTTTTTTTTTTTAATGAAATACAACTATATACCAAATGCAGTTTTCTATAAAGGAGGTAAAAGCTGATGTGTACAGTTTGTTTTGGTTACTTTTCAATATACCATTCCGGGGATGGAACAATTTTTTTGACTAGGTACTAATTTAAATGTTTTTATATATCATTTTTGTAAACATTTTATGTTCTAATGTTGTTTGTATTATTGCTAATGAAATAGTTGCATATAGCATGAGCTGTGAATGTGTTTAGTGATGTAGTTTTAGTAATATTAAATTATCTGTGTTTCAAACACTCGTGTTGCCTTCATATTATTATGACTAGATCAATGACGGAGCCTAAATCATTTTCAGAAAATAATTTATCACAATGTTAAAATTGTTATGGAAGAAAAGGCGTATTCATATGATGTTATTGAAAAAATAAATGCACTGATTTTAATGCAGTTCTTGATTTACTTTGTTAAATCAAAAAATCTATAACATTTGGAATGTGGACAAGTCACATGGTTGGGAAAGACTCTGAGCCCTAGTTATAAAACTGCATGTACAGTGCCTATCAGAAAGTACTCACATCCCTTGACTTGTTGCACATTTTGTTGTGTTACATCCTGAATTTAAAATGGATTCAAATTGAGATTATTTGTCACGGGCCGACACACAATATCCCAGTAATGTCAAAGTGGGATTATGTTTTTAGACATTTTTACAAATTCATTAAAAATTAAAAACTGAAATGTCTTGAGTCAATAAGTATTCAACCCCTTTGTTATGGCAAGCCTAAATAAATTCAGGAGTAATGTGTTTAACATGTCAAATAATAAGTTGCATGGACTGATTCTTTGTGCAATAATAGTGTTTAATATGATTTTTGAATGACTACCTCTCATCTCTGTACGCCACACATACAATTATCTGTAAGGTCCCTCAGTTGAGTTGTACATTTCATACATAAATGCAACCACAAAGACCAGGGAGGTTTTCTAATGCCTCACAAAGAAGGGCACCTATTGGTAGATGGGTAGAAAAAGGCAGACATTGAATATCCCTTTGAGCATGGTGGAGTTATTAATTCCACTTTGGATGGTGTATCAATACACCCAGTCACTACAAAGATACAGACGTCCTTCCTAACTCAGTTTCCGAAATAGTGAAACATTTTCAAGTTATCCTTTTTAGATAAAACTATACTAAATATATTCACGTCACCAAATAATTTATTAAAACAGGGAGTGCAGGAGGGGACTGAGCATACACCCCTGAGGGTCCCCCGTGTTGAGGATCGGCGTGGCAGATGTGTTGTTACCACCCTTACCACCTGGTGGCAGCCCGTCAGGAAGTCCATGATCCAGTTGCAGAGGGAGGTATTTCATCCCAAGGTCCTTAGCTTTGAGGGCACTAATGGTGTTGAATGCTGAGTTATAGTCAATGAATAGCAATCTCACATAGGTCTTTCTTTTGTCCAGGTGGGAAAGGGCAGTGTGGAGTGAAATAGAGATTGCTTCATCTGTGGATCTGTCGGGGCGGTATGCAAATTGGAGTGGGTCTAGGGTTTCTGGGATAATGGTGTTGATGTGAGCCATGACCAGGCTTTCAAAGCACTTCATGGCTACAGAAGTGGCTACAAACGTGAGTGCTACAGGTCAGTATGGCACAGGGACTATGGTGGTCTGCTTAAAACATGTACTGTAGGTATTACATTATTATTGAAATTGTCAGTGAAGACACTTGCCAGTTGGTCAGCGCACGCTTGGAGTACACGTCCTGGTCATCCGTCTGGCCCTGCTGCCTTGTGAATGTTGACCTGTTTAAAGGTCTTACTCACATCGGCTACGGAGAGCGTGATCACGCATCTCTGTGTGTGGAGTAAATGCCCTCAAATTTAAAAAAGCATGCAGACCTGATGTCATCCCAAATTATACGCTCAAAAAAATGTACTAGTGGAAAATTTCAATTGGTTATATTAAAACAGTTTAATTTAATCCTGAGTGTAGGTTATTTCCCTGACATCTGGAATCAAGGACTCATAACCCCAATCTTTAAGAACGGAAACAAATTTGACCCTAGTAATTATTGAGGCATTTGTGTGAACATTAACCTGGGGAATGTTTTCTCTAGTATTATAAATGTAAGAGTTCTAAACTTCTGTCGTGTCTTTGGCTATGCCGGATGAAGTGATATGACATGCTATTCTATAAAATCCTTTCTCCGTAATTAATATTACCTGATTGAGCTAATCATGTAAATGTAATTCACTTCTTGACGCACCCATCCCTTTAGAGGGATCATTTTCATCCCCACCCGCTGAATTGCAGCGCGCCAAATTCAAATTAAATTACAAAAAATATTTAATTTTCATGAAATCACAAGTGCAATATAGCAAAACACAGCTTAGCTTGTTGTTAATCCACCTGGCGTGTCAGATTTCAATACAGCTTTTCGGGGAAAGCATAACAAGCATTTATGTAAGAACATCTCTCTCAGTTGACAAAATATTACAAACACTAGCAGCCAAGTAGATTGGTCACGAAAGTCAGAAAAGCAATAGATTAAATCGCTTACCTTTGATGATCTTCGGGCAGCACTTCCTGGTTTGATTTTCCTCAGGTTTTCGCCTGCAATATCAGTTCTGTTATACTCACAGACAATATTTTGACAGTTTTGGAAACTTTAGAGTGTTTCCTATCCTAATCTGACAATTATATGCATATTATAGTTTCTTGGCCTGAGAAATAGGCAGTTTCAAATGGGTACGTTTTTTAGCCAAAAATGAAAATCCTGCCCCCTACACTCAAGAAGTTGACTAGAGAGTCGGGGCACAACAAAATAATATTTATAGAGCTGTTATCTTCCGAATAAACTCTTAAAGACCTAGTAATATTTTACATCAATAGCAGTCAATATTAATCGTCACCTTAATTCAGTCTCATCTAAAAGTTGTACATCTTCACGAACCCTGGCTAACAAGTTGAATCAGCAATACAACTTTGGGTTTAATTATTTATTTACTAAATACCTAACTAATCACACAGAATTACATATACAAAGAATGAATCATACCTTGATTACAAATGACGTCATAGAGGAAAACGTCCCTAGCGGGCGGAACAGATATGACAGCTGGTTACTCAAAAGAAAAGGGGCTGGGTTAGAGTGAAAGAGCGGGAAGACTGAGGGACAAAGGGAGAAGCTGTGCTATCGTAAATACAGTATCTTATGCATTCTAAATTACCGCCCATTTGGAAAAGGAAAATGCAATAAATATTTACTCTGAGCTGCGCTTCGGTAGGTTGGTTGTAGATGGAAGGCCGTGTTGCCAAACCGAGTCCTTTGTCCTTTGAAAAATGTCTCTGGTGGTCAATTGAATACGTTGTAGTAACGTCGTTGTGTGGTAGACGGGATACTTTGTCTGTTCTTTCCTAACCCGCGTTTGCAGCTGCTGTGGCTAACTCAACGGCTAGGAGGTATCACTTCTGTAGTGAATTTCAAAGTTCATACCATTCGCAACCAAAGCTCACGCTGAGGATGGCTTAGTTCT
Source organism: Oncorhynchus clarkii lewisi (assembly GCF_045791955.1). NCBI lineage: Eukaryota > Metazoa > Chordata > Actinopteri > Salmoniformes > Salmonidae > Oncorhynchus > Oncorhynchus clarkii. The sequence continues at coordinate 19,595,089 of NC_092161.1, read as the reverse complement.
GTAGTTGACATGTTAGTCCTTTTAACGCAGAGGCTGCAGACCTCACATACTTTGAACAGGAAGTTATATTGTCGTCAAGGCTTTATATAGGAAGGGAGAGGAGAGCGTATTTGAAAAGTTTTATAACCCATGTCCCTTCACAGGGGCGGGCCACTGATTGAGCAGAGTCCTAACCTGATGAAAACCCAAATCTCTCATTTGGAAGCTAAAATTACATTTAATCTCTTCACCAATAATTTTATATTCAAACATTTAAATTGAACAACAATTCCATGTGAATCCGATAACTCTGAAGTGTAGACTTTCCACTGTAGAGTTTATGTCATCCTATCATTGAGGAGAATGTCTCAGATGACAACCGAACTGACATCATATTCATTAAGTACCACCGCATATGTTCAATTGGTCGGATTACCAGAATATAGTTAATTTCCCCCACCTTCTGATGTTCCCAGAATCTCTATGTTAACCAAGGGATTTTCAAATGTCAGATCAGTAGGGTAGAGAGAGGAAAAAGGGGGGAAGAGGTATTTATGACTGTCATAAACCTACCCCCAGGCCAACGTCATGACACTTCCTTAATAAGTACAATGTCCTGTGTAAATGCCAAATTGGATTTATACCAAAACATCGCACGACCGATCATATTTACACCCATACACATCCTGATATACACTGCTAAAAAATAAAGGGAACACTTAAACAACACAATGTAACTCCAAGTCAATCACACTTCTGTGAAATCAAACTGTCCACTTAGGAAGCAACACTGATTGACAATAAATTTCACATGCTGTTGTGCAAATGGAATAGACAGCAGGTGGAAATTATAGGCAATTAGCAAGACACCTCCAATAAAGGAGTGGTTCTGCAGGTGGGGACCACAGACCACTTCTCAGTTCCTATGCGTCCTGGCTGATGTTTTGGTCATTTTTGAATGCTGCCGGTGCTTTCACTCTAGTGGTAGCATGAGACGGAGTCTACAACCCACACAAGTGGCTCAGGTAGTGCAGCTCATCCAGGATGGCACATCAATGCGAGCTGTGGCAAGAAGGTTTGCTGTGTCTGTCAGCGTAGTGTCCAGAGCATGGAGGCGCTACCAGGAGACAGGCCAGTACATCAGGAGACGTGGAGGAGGCCGTAGGAGGGCAACAACCCAGCAGCAGGACCGCTACCTCCGCCTTTGTGCAAGGAGGAGCACTGCCAGAGCCCTGCATGATGATGACCTCCAGCAGGCCACACATGTGCATGTGTCTGCTCAAACGGTCAGAAACAGACTCCATGAGGGTGGTATGAAGGCCCGACGTCCACAGGTGGGGGTTGTGCTTACAGCCCAACACCGTGCAGGACGTTTGGCATTTGCCAAAGAACACCAAGATTGGCAAATTCGCCACTGGCGCCCTGTGCTCTTCACAGATGAAAGCAGGTTCACACTGAGCACGTGACAGATGTGACAGAGTCTGGAGATGCCGTGGAGAACGTTCTGCTGCCTGCAACATCCTCCAGCATGACCGGTTTGGCGGTGGGTCAGTCATGATGTGGGGTGGCATTTCTTTGGGGGGCCGCACAGCCCCCCATGTGCTCGCCAGAGGTAGCCTGACTGCCATTAGGTACCGAGATGAGATCCTCAGACCCCTTGTGAGACCATATGCTGGTGCGGTTGGCCCTGGGTTCCTCCTAATGCAAGACAATGCTAGACCTCATGTGGCTGGAGTGTGTCAGCAGTTCCTGCAAGAGGAAGGCATTGATGCTATGGACTGGCCCGCCCTTTCCCCAGACCTGAATTCAATTGAGCACATCTGGGACATCATGTCTCGCTCCATCCACCAACGCCACGTTGCACCACAGACTGTCCAGGAGTTGGCAGATGCTTTAGTCCAGGTCTGGGAGGAGAGTCCTCAGGAGACCATCCGCCACCTCATCAGGAGCATGCCCAGGCATTGTAGGGAGGTCATACAGGCACGTGGAGGCCACACACACTACTGAGCCTCATTTTGACTTGTTTTAAGGACATTACATCAAAGTTGGATCAGCCTGTAGTGTGGTTTTCCACTTTAATTTTGAGTGTGACTCCAAATCCAGACCTCCATGGGTTGATACATTTGATTTCCATTGATCATTTTTGTTTGATTTTGTTGTCAGCACATTCAACTATGTAAAGAAAAAAGGTTTTAATAAGAATATTTCATTCATTCAGATCTAGGATGTGTTATTTTAGTGTTCCCTTTATTGTTTTGAGCAGTGTATTAACATCTCCACCAAAATAATACC